>NC_056733.1:41717425-41799925 GCF_019279795.1 Protopterus annectens
ATCTTCTGTTCATGTTGTGGCATCATCCTTACAGAAGGTAACATGTTGCTCAGTGCTAGTTTCATACCAGCCTGGGACACAGATTCTGACATCTCCATGCTGTTTGTCTTCATATAGTCTAAGTAGGTATGTTTCAGGTCATTGTCACCCACATGGACTATGACTGAGTCATACTGGTGTTTGTGGTCCAATGACCTGAGTGCGTGTTTAATGTGGCGGATTCTGGCTCATGATAAGCAACTGATCATGACTTTTTCCTCAGCCTGGGGAAAGGGACATCAGTGTGTCTCACAATGGAGTCTCCAATTACCATAATGTTGGATTGTGTGGTTGCTTGCCTAATGGGGTTAGGAGTTGAGACTCCATGAGATGTAGATGTTTTGAAAGAGTGCATTCAGGGCTGCTGAGGATATTTGTTGTGTACACTTAATCTAGGCTGTAGGTTATATATATGTGGAGATTTATGTCTGCTTTGAACTGTGTATGAGTGGAGCGTGTGTACTACCAACAACTTGATTGACATTAGTTGTGCTATTATGTGAGAACTTTGCCTCCAGTGACATAGTGTAGATACATCTCTCACATAGCATATCATTTGTTTGAAAATTAGCTGCCTGTCAGTAATTCTGAGGCAATTAATAAATTGCTTCAGGATGCTCATTTCCACCAAGCTGGTAACAGAGATAGTGGGAAGGTTTATATCCACAGCAACAGGCCCTTTTTTATGGATTAGAGGGTTGCAGTGAGAATATAAAGTAATGTCAGGAGTACCTGGATTGCAGCTCTGAGGAGGTCAGTGCTTGTCATTGCAAACTAGTTGTCCTGTGTACAGCTAGGTATTGGTGAAATTTCAGGGGTGCTTTTACAGTAAAAATGTCAGCTCAAGGTTTCTGTGTCTATACAGGTCACTGCCAAACACTTGAGGGGAAACTAATAAGTAGACCCTGTTGATTTATGGATGAAGTAATTAGGAAGATATTCTGAAGTTAGGGATGATTTATGGATGAAGTATTTAGGGAGATTTTCTAAAGTTAAGTTAGACAGCAGCTAATCTAGCAGTACTTGGTGAAAAAAAAAAAAGAATTAGCTTTGTCAAGAATAATGAAAAGAGGGGATTCACCTGATTGGCTACTGCTTGGCTTCTACTAGTGCTGGTCTCACCGCAGCATTATGCTTCTGGGATACAATGCTCTTGTTTCTTCTCTCACCAGAAGCAAACAGTAGCATCAATCCCAAGATGAAAAGCAGGCCACTAGCTCTTTGTGATCAGACGTCTTGTCCCAGATGTTGCAGGGGTCTGTAGACTTATAGGTTCATAGGTTCATAGGTTCATACTAGGCTATCTGCCCAAGGGCATTTATAAGCCTAGCTTGTAGTTTATGTGCTTTCCGCCACCTTGAATAAAAAATAAAAAACTGCTATTGTAGCCTTTTCTTGGTATATGCCTTGAGTAGCAATCAGGCCATTCAGAAAGGTCCAACACAGGCACATACTGCCTAATCAAAACAGTCAGGAATCGATACACTAAGCTCTTTCTCTCATCGGAGCAAAATCTAAGCACAAATTCCAGGCTAGCACGTATGAAATAGTTATCAGGCTTTCTGGTGATCAGCATTCTCCAGGAAATAATGCCTCCATGCTCCTTTTCTTACCAGGAGCAAAACAGAAGTACTAATCCCAAGATGACTACTGAGAAGCAGAATGCTGCCTCTCCAATAATTGGTGGCCTTGGATTAGATGTTGCAGCTTTTAAAGGTAAGATGGTAACAAATGGGTTAATATCCTAAGAGTTGCAGTGTTCTCTAAGCATTTAGATATGAAAGAGGGGGCAACTTAAGCTTCAGCAGTCTAAGTGGAGTGCCACTAATTTTAAAAGTGCAAGATAGATTGGAATGAGGTGGGCACTTTGTATTCTGGCTCTATGGAATACAGTGGGGTAGCCAATAAATGTAAGTAGCTGATGGGGAGTGATTTCCCAAAATGATAATTTTGCTCTTGCTCACAATAGCCAGTGCAAGAGGATAGGGAAGGAAATGTGATCAAATTAACATAAGGGGCAGGTAACTAGAAATATAGTTAAGTTTAAGTGGTTAAGTTAAAAGCAGAATACAAGTAAAACACAGGGTAAAGAAAATGCACCACAGTATAGGAAATAGAAGAAGGCAATGAAGTAATAAAAATACAAATTAAGCAAAAACAATGTAACCTTTCCCCTCACAACAGTCTATGGCAGAGTCTGAGTGAGCTTTTCCAGTAAAGCATTAAACTGTTTTATTTTATCCCTTAAATAGAAGGTTTAGTTCCTAGCTCTACCCTCAGTTCACAGATAATTAGCCTTACTTGACCTCTTCTAATTTCTGTGCGACTCACAAGAGCAACACCTGCATTCCCTTTCCTAGTTTAAATATGCAGTTAAAAGCAAAGCACAAATAGAACACAGTTCAAAGAAAATACATTACATTGTAAAATAGAAGAAGGCAATGAAGCAATGCAAAATACAAGAAAGCAAAAATGAACTAACCTTTCCCTCACAGCAACCTATGACAGAGCTGAGTGATCTTTTCCAGTAAAGCCTTGAAATGTTTTATTTTACCGCTTAAATATAAAGTCTAGTTCCTAGCTCCATCCTTACTTCTCAGGTAATTAACATTAATTGACCTGTTCTAATTGCTGTGTGACTCACAAGAGATACAGCTGTGGTCTCTTCCATAGTTTAAATGTGTAATTGAAAGCAGACTACATGTAAAACACAGTTTAAAGAAAATACACCACAATATACAAAAACAGAATAAGACAAGCAATACAAAATACAAGAAAGCAAAAACAAACTAACCTTTCCCTCACAGCAATCTGTAGCAGAGTCTAAGTTCAATTCTCCAGTACACACCAAGCATACAGAGGCTGCCCATATCTGTTAGAGAGAGAGGTGCCAAACCAGGGATACATTTGCAATTTTACATCCACTGGTGCAAGTTGCAGTTGAATATGGTTAGGGATGAGCTTTACTTCACATGGATGGGAAGCCTGTTCCAGAGAAGGGATTATCCTTGAGGCACATACTTGTTCCCCCAACATGAGCTATTTATGTCACAGAAGAGGTTTTGGTCCATAGATCAGGTATTTCTGTTGGTCTTTGTTTTATGGATGTGTAACAGATCTATCAGTGTGAGATCAGAGGATGCATTGTAAGCTAGGCATAGATCGCCACACAGCTGTCTGTAGGAGATTGAGTGTAGGTATAGAGTTTTGAGATGGTCTGCATAGGTCTTTGTATTTATTCCTTTTGTGAGGAACCTCTAGTTGGTCACACAAGATGATGCAAGTGTCTGGTCAGGTACATCTCAAAGGGTGTGCTGTGCTCAATGATTGGTCTAATGAGAGCTGAGTACAGCATAACAGTGACCTCCTTGGACCTGGATGCCATTCCCTTACTTGTAAGCTGTGCAACACAGAATGATTTTTTTTTCAGCACAGTAGAATTATGGTAGTCAAAGGTCACGTTACTGTCAACATGCATTCCAAGATCCCTGACCACTGGGTCTTTCCTTTCTGTTTATGGTAATACAGTTTATGAAAGGAGTTTTACTCCTGAGACCTCCTCATGAACATGTTGCTCCTCCTTGGGATCCCAACATTGTGCTGGAGAAGTTGACTTTGTCACCCTTTGAACCTGCTCATCAAGCTAATTTAAGGTTCTGGACTTGGAAAGCTGTTCTCATCATTGCTCTGACATCAGCAAGAAGGATAGCTGAGTCACAAGTTCTCATGGTAGGTGCACCTTTCCTCATATTCCACAGAGACAGGGTCACTTTAAGAACAAACCCATCTTTTATGCCCAAAGTGGTTTCAGAGTTAGAAAAGCTGATCAGCTATTTATTTCTTACCAAGGGGCACAAAGGTACATTCTGTGTCTGAACAGACAGTTTCTAGGTGGTTGTCCTGAGCTATTGCATTTTGTTATTTTCACCGATGTAATATTTGTGTTTCTACTTTATACATATTTTTGTTGTTATTGTTTTTGGTTCAGGATTGTTAGGGTGCTCTCCCTTTGTATGGGCAAGAATGTCCAGAAGAAATCTTTCTGACTGCTGATTTCCATCCTTGGGGCTCACCAAGTAGCAGTCATAGTGAAGGTGTGAGGGGGAGCCAGAGCTTTATGAAACCTGGGAAGAGAAACAACCCAAACTGCCTAAAGGCTGTTGCAGCAGTGAAGAATTTGAACATTTGCTGTTATGGATAAGTGTATCTTACACAATTGTACTTCTTGTGAGTCATAAAAGAATTAGGTAGGTACAACCACACAATGTGCTAGGTTTGCTGTCACTTGACAGGCATGCTTGTTCCCACCAAGCAAAAGGCATAGAAGGTTACAAAGGAGAGGCTCTCCATAGAGGTGGATTACCAGGGTCTACAAGACTGAAGGACACGGAGGAGTTCCTTGTATTACTTGGTGGAGGGGAATGAAAGAAGATTTATCATTAACTGGACTGGGTTTACCCATTCTACCTATATCACAGTGACCAAGTTATTCGTGTATAGCAGTGGTTTGCATGTACAGTTGTTATACTAGTGGTAGGCATAACCTAACAAAGTAGGCATAATACACAAATCGTTTCTCAGGTGCTCTGAGATTGTAGCAGGTGGCTGCCACCATGAAAAGTAAGGCTGCATAAGAAGAAATTGTCTGCATATAGAGCTGTGTCCTGAATGTCACATAGACACTTTCATAAGGTATGCTGTGTAGTGCCCCTTAGCCAGTAATTTGAGGTATGCTTGGCTACAGTATTGTGGCAATGTAGGAGAAGGATCTCATAGACACTTGCCTAGAATGAAGAAGACCACAGATAATATTCCTGTAAAAGTGAGGGCTGGAAAGAAAAGGAGAGAGATATTGGGCCTTTAGAAAATGAGACCATGTACTGTGGATGTTGGCCTCTCTGGTGGAGAGAGGAAATGTATTGGAGTAACAGACACAGGCTGGGGCCTGTATGGAGTAAAACTCAAGTATCAGAAACATTTGCATCAGAATTTACAACCAGAAGAAAGTGTACTGTAAGCCGTTGTTATTTTGAGAGACTTTTTTAAAGTAACATAGCTAAAAGAGTAATCTTACTCAATTTTCAGTTTTAAATTGGGACATTCACTGTAAATAAATGTGCTTGAATGTGAATCAAAATCTCCATTTGTTGCTAAGTACTACAAGTATTACCAGGTGTTCACTTTGCTGTTGTTTTTCTTATGCTTTAACATCTAGAAGAGGTGATGTGTAAGCTGTAGAGCTGTTAGAGGCTAGAGTATGTGCTCATATGCACACCTCTGCAGAGTGTTATGGTGCTAGTTGGATACCTGTAGGTCTGTTACAGTCAGAGGACATGGTGACACTATCTGTCCCACTTCTGGGTGAGGAGCAATCTTCAACAAAGGGTGCACATGTGGCTGAAGATACTGGGCCCCCTGTGGATGTACTGGTTAAGTGTACTCCATCCCCATGTGTGTGAGGAATCTCCTGTAGCTGAGAATCTCAGAAGTGTTGCAGCAATGCCCAGAAGACCAGCTCCAGTAGTGCACACTGTTCATTAGTGGGTGTATCCACCATTATGCATACACCATAGGGGTATCTGATGTTTTGAAACACCATAGTTGCCCTTTGTGTGAGTAGCTTTGGGCAGTATGCAGAAGACTTACAGCAGTGTGATTCAGTGACAAACTGCGGTCCACAACTCTCAGTGGAAGTGGTGATTGTCTTGCATGTCTTTAATCATGATGCTGCCAGTTTACTTGAGGGCATGGAAACTGAACATCATGAACTGATATATATGATGAGGGCTGTCGAGGCATACAGTACCTCAGTGAACACCAGCCTCCTTAGAGTTACGATAATGTGTGCCCAAATTAACAATGTAGTCCATTGCCTGGATAGGATACAGATATGGGATATGAAGGCCACTGCAGGAAGGGTATGCTCCGCAGCAATGTCTAATCTATCCGAAGGCTTAACATGTCCTCCCCAAAGGTAGCAACAACTTTCTGCCTCCAGGAGAAGCATCCTTCACCAGTGAACACCATTTAGGTTCAGATCACATAGTAGCACACTATGTCTACCACAAGAGGTCATGAACTTTGCATGTTCTCACTAGTAAAGGTACAGCAGGCCACAACAGCTGTCATCATATACATGAAGTAGAACACCCATTCATTCAGTGGGAGTCATCAGGGCTTACTCTATCTTGGAAGCAATGCAACACCAGAAGATGGTCACACAGTGGCACCCTATGCACATCACAGGAGGACATGGTTGCTGATATCCTCCTTAACATTTTGCTCCAGTGATGTGTGTCTTACTCATGTCCTGTCACCAGTCTTACATTACTTTGCCCCCTGGTCCCTGTACATCTGCTGACTTGTGCTCGCACATCCTTCCCCATTTCTTCTGCCCAGTTTATGTTGACAGTCTTGGGTTACCCCTACTACCATGCACAAATGATAACTGTGAAACACGCAGCCCCCCTTCTTATGTAGAGCTGAACTACTGTTTGAGGTGCAATGAAAATAGACAATGTACAGGCTAATAAAGCCTGATAGGAACAATAAATGCATCTTATTTACTGATTTGTACCTCACACAGCATGGACCAAAGTTATTAACCAGACTTTGCTGCTTTGCAGTCATCATAATCATCAACCTCCCCCTTTTCCCATTTTCTACATGGGTTTGGGGTGATGTTTACTGATGCCATCTCTCTAGATTCAGTGACACACTCCTGACTTCTTCGACACTCATGCCTCACTGTTGCAGATCTTCTCTCACACAATCCACCCATCTGTTTTCTGGATGTCCTTGTTTCCTCTTACCTACTTCCTGTCTGTTCCAAATCTTCTTTGCCAGATTGTCTTCTGCTTTTTTGCACGTACCTGAACCACTGTAATCTGTTCTCTTTGATACTTACTGCAATTGGAGCTACTTTGGCTTCTGCTTTTATGTCCTTATTTCTTTGTCCATCCCACAATGTGCATCCTGCCACCCTTTTCAGGCACTTCATTTCTATCACCTCTAGCTTCCTCATCCTCTCTGCCTTTACTGTTCAAGTTTCTGTACCATACAGTAGCACTGTTTGCACCACTGTTTTGTACACCTTACTTTTCAGCTTCTTTGGCATTCTTTTGTCATGCACTACACCTGACACTCTATGCCAGTTGGCTGCAGCCCCTCTGATTTTTACATTCCATTCCCATATCCTTTGCTGAAGTTCTTGCTGAGAGTCTGCCTGTAATGCCACATCATCTGCATACAACGACTTTGTTCTGTCCTGTCCAACCTGTTTGCTAATGTAGTCCATCACCAGTATGAACAGCAGTGGACTGGACTCGCAGCTGAACACTGGTGTACACCCACTCCTACTGGTAACTACTCTGTGAGACCAAACACTGTTTGTACTTGAGTCATTTGGTCCTTATACATAGCCAGCACTAATGCTACCATTGTTTCTGGGACTTTGAACCACCACAGTATTGCCCAAGTCAGCTTTGTTGGGACCTTGTCATGTGCTTTCTCAAAATCTAGGAATGTCCAGTTGGACTCCTTCCTCATCTCTAGCTTCTTCTCAGTTATCTGTCTCGCTGCAAACATTGCGTCAGTTGTGTTGCATTGTGATCTAAATCTGAACTGCTTATCTCCCATCTTACTTTCTACTACTCTATCAGTCACCCTGTCCAGAACTTTTGTGCAGTGTGACAGGAGTTTGATACTTCTACACTGCTCACAGTTATGGATCTCACCATTGTTGTTGTACACTGGCATGAGTATGCTTATTGTCCAGTCATCTGTGATATGCCTTTCTCTCTGCAGTGCTACCCTCAGGAGCCATTTCTTCCCTATCTCACCCAGTATCTTTATCATATCTGCTGTGACCTCATCTGAGTCAGCTACTTTCCCTGACTTTATTTTCCTTAGTGCTATTCTTTCTTGTCCTAGGGTGGGCTCCTCTTCTTCTCGAAGCATAGGCTGTGTCTGGGGGCAGTACAGCTTCTGTGATGTTTACTTCATTCAAAAGCTGCTGGATGTACTCCTCCTATCTGCCTTTGATGTCCTGTGTACTGGTGAGCAGGTTGTTGCTGGCATCCATTTATGTAAGATGTCTGAGTATATTCTTTATCTTTCTGTCTTTGCCTTGCAACCTGATATAGTTTCTTTGTGCCACCTACTGAGTCACTTTCCAGTCTTTGTTATTGCAACTCATTTCTTAGCTTCTTTGTTAGCCAACCAGTATTCCTTTCTAACCTGGTCTTTCTTTTCTGTCTCCCACTTTTTCCTGCACTCCTCCTTTCTTCTGATGACTTCCTAGACTTCCGCATTCCACCACCAGCTTTCCTTATATATCATATTTCCATACCTGGCTTGGCCACATATCTGTTCTGTAGTCCTCGCACTTACTGTTTTGAAGTGTTGCCATTCTTCTTAAACTCTACCTATTCCCACCTCTTCTTGGGGTGCTACAGCCCTGAGTAATTCATTGAACTGTTGTACTTTCTCTCCTGTCAACTTCAAGGTCTTCAGCCTGGTCTCTGTTGATCTTAGTCTTCTCTGACCACTACTTGCAGCTGATTGTGCCAACCAGTGGTTTATGTTGCAGGCCAACGGTTTCATTGGGGATGACTTTGCAGCCACTGATTCTACCCCACTGCTCTTTCTTTACTAGGAGGAAGTCTACCAGAGTTACCTGTTGGCCACTCCTGTATGTGATCTTGTGACTATCTCTTTTTCTGAACCATGTGCTGGCTACTATCAAACCATTTGCCAGACAGAAGTCTAGAATGGCCTGTCCTTCTTTACTCCTATTGCCCCACCCATGTGGACCCAGGCAGTCCTTATATCCTGTTCTGCCTGTCTCAATGTGTGCATTCAAGTCACCCATTATAAACACTAATCCATGTTGTCTTGCTTTACCTAGTCAGTCCTGCAACTGCTGTATGAATGCACTCTTTTTTACTCACTATCATAGCACTTCTGTGGGGCATAAGCTGAGGTTATGAATACTGCCCTGTCATTACACTGAAGTTTGATTGCCATGAATCTGCCACTGATTCTTATGATATTCCATACTGCCTTTGTTTATTTGAGTGCTGCTTTATATTGTATTTGTTGCCACCCAGGTTCTCTGTTTTGAGCCACCTGATGATGATAACTGTCACTGACCACCTGCTGCTGCATATTGTATCTTTTGCTGCCTAGAGCCTCTGTCTTGAACCTCCTGATGATGATAACTGCAACTGACCTCACTGACTGTGGATAGTGTAACAGAGCCAAATAGTTTGTATAGCTATTCCTCCTCCATAATATACGGTGAAACAAGGTGTAGACTCTTGGAAGCTGTATGAGGCAAGTACTGGAGAAACTCCCAGAACTACCTAGTATCAAAACCACAGCTTATGTAACCCAAACACTCTTTCTGTAATGTTGCATGTCTGGGTTTGAGCATCATTAAAATTCATCTTGTCAATGATTTCAGGGCTGTGCATGGGAGGATCCTAAGCCAGGGTTCAAAACGGGAGTCAGCATTACCTGCAAGTTAATGCACAGCAGCATTTTTTGACTGGGGTGTGAGTTACACTTATATAGTGTTTTGTGAATATGTCATCATTTATTATACACATTTTGCCAGCACTTACAAGAAAGATGCTCCCATGGGAAGTCACCATGTTGCAAATGGATGCACAGGTCTGACGTGCGAAATCTAAGAAGCATGAGGGTTTCCAGGATGCAACACATATATGTTTGAAATGCTACTATATACATTATTGACTACCTAGCTGCAGTTGAGAGTGTGGTAGTTCTTCCTATTGCTCTATCTCTGGTGCTGTGGTCTGGAGGAGTTCTAAACATGAGTACAGTCTGTGGTAGGTAGTATCTCAGGGTAATTGGCAATGTTGTCAAAGCCATTCATACTGCAGGCTTTCTCCACTATACTTCCAAGTAACCATATTTGCTCATTAAGATGTGATAACATAGAATTAAGGAACTTTTTGAGTTTCTGTGAGGCAAAAGCCTAGGAAATAACAAATGTGCCTCATTTGGTCACTGAAAACTTCCTGTGGCTAGGACAGTAAAAGTTGCACAATGCTTGATATCCATAGATATAGGGTGACCATGCATTTCATGCAATTCAGCACATAGGTAAAATACTTTGACACTATCCTGGTTCACTTGACTGTTGATCCCTTATCTAGTCATCAGTGAAGGTGCATGCTTGGTCAGGCACTGCTGGTAATGCTTACAAGCCCTAGGTTTGCAAGGACGTATGACCTGGTTAACACATCTGGTGTTAAGGGTAAGAGAATTCTGAACACATACACTATTTCAACTTCGGACATGTCTGCCAGTCATTGCTATGATAATTATCTGCATGCTTTTCTTTTATTGCTGCACACAAACTGGGAGACCTCTGCAGTGATGCATGTAAATCACTTTTATCTCGTTAATTCATGTGTACTTATGCACTCATTTTCATCTACTGCATACTTCGCTATCCAAGCTCTTATACCACTGCGCATACAGAATGTGAATCTGCAACAACCTGCGCATTGTTTCAATTTTAGAACCATCCAGAAGGCCTTTGTATAGTACTTAATTTGTCTATGAAATGCAGCCTTAAACACAATTCAGAATGGAAAGAACTAAAATTATTCAGAAGAAAATTAATAAAGTGAATATTGATTTTAGAATGTAGAATTTTACAAAGATTATGAAGGTTAAATCTGTATACATAGTACTGCAGAAGGCTTGGAAGAGACTTTGTGTATATGCATAACATTATTAAGGATGGCTCACTGATGGAACCTACAATGTGAAAGTAGCAGACTCCAAATCCAATTTCAGACCAGTGACAAGTGAAGTACCACAGGGTTCAGTCCTAGGTCCTCTCCTGTTTGGTATCTCCTTCTCAGAAGTACAGCCTAACACAGAAGGTCTTTGGCTAACGAAGTTCGCAGATGAATACAAACTAAGAGCCAGAATTGAAACTCCTAACGATGTGGACATCCTACAAAAGGGCCTCACTAAGAAGGATGCTTGGTGTCAAAGCCATGGCCTCAAGCTCAATGCCAAAAAGTGTATTGTCATCTCTTTTGGTAAAAACTCTGTACCCATGAACTACCATATAGGCAGTAGTCTACTTAACACCGAAAGTATGATAAGAGACCTTGGGACACAGGTGGACAGTAGTCTCTCCTTTGATAATCACATTGCCACAGTAGTTAGGAAATCTTTCTACATGGCACACCTCATCACAAAAGGTTTCTCATCCAGGAAAAAAGAGGTCATTGTTCCCCTCTACTCATCACTCATTAGACCCATTATAGAGTACAGCTCCCCTTTTGGTATGTACCTCACAAGACATCTACAACTAGAAAGGCCGCAGAAGTACCTCACAAAGAGGATTACCGGCCTGAAGCAGATACCCTATGCAGACCGTCTCAAAAAACTCCAGCTTTACTCCATCACGTATCGTCTACTCAGAGGCAGTCTCTGCCTGACATACAAAGCTATGTCAAACCCAGAGCTGTTGGACATGCTCCACTTAAAAAAATCCCAATCCCTTGGAGCTACATGCTCTAGGAATCTAAACCTTGTCACCACAATAAACAGAACATGCTGGAGGGATAGATTCCTGTCCCAGAGACTTCCCATAGTTTGTATAACAAACCTATATATTCTTTAATAAATATCTTGAACAGCTGCTATCTTAGTAATAGTGAAAAAACGATGAAAGACAGACATTTCATGAACTTATAAGATATAATAAATATATTCCTATATTATCTATGCAAGGTCACAGCAACACAATGAAGCCAAGCCATGGTATATTATTCATGATGTATATATATATCATGATTTCTCCATTATACCTTACTCTGTATAGAGATGGAAAACACGCTATTCTAACCAATAAAACATAAATAGCGTCTTTGTTAACATCCTCAGGTGTATATATATATATAGGTCAAATAATGCGATAAATTGGCACCCAATTTTCATGCGATATAAAGGATTGTACATACCCAAGCAAAGACAGAGAGGAGTAAAACTCAGACCTCCAAGAGAGAGTAAAACCTAATATTATTATGCAGTGTTATGTGATTGCAAAACCATGAAAGTGTTATAGTGATCAGGAACACGACCATCAGCATATAATGTTACTTCAGTATTCAGCCACAACCAATGAATTTCAGTTCAAGCAAAAGCTTGTCAGATTCATATCAAGGTTATTTATAGACAAAGTCACAGCATAGTCAGCACTCATAAGCTTAAAGCATGAGTGCCAACGAGCTACAGCATCCCATTATTAAAAAGGGCACATGGCCATTGATTATAATAAAACAAGTGCATGTATAATCGCAAACAACACACAAATGATGAAAACTCTATGTGTTGATAGAGGGGATTGTCAAATTCAGACAAAATATGAGGAAATGGAAAGTCAAGCTTCCAATCACATGTTAAAAGTAATAAAAAAGCAGAATAAAGGCTGAACTCGATGACTCCTGATGCCAGATATAAACTATGCATTGCTCTGGAACAAACTACCTGTCTATATCAAACAAAGCTCCTCATTAGCACTCTACAAGAAAAATCTTGATGATTGGATGGGAGATAGGAAATTCACCCCAAGGATCACTTCTGTGGCTGTGCTAGACAGGGGTACAGGAAAATAGTTTTCTTGGGTGGTGAAAGCCAGGGTACCTTTTTGGCTAGGCTTATATAGGCCCTAGGGCCAATAGCCTAGTACCTACCTATGATTAGTCTAGCTGTTTTCTATATTTATGTCAGACTGTCTTGCAATGCTGTTTTAAAGTATTTCCTGTGATTTCTGAACTCTCTGTTGTCACTGTATTGAATTAATGAGTATTGTCTTGTGTTTTTATTACTTATTATTAAATATGTTTAAACCTTTTAACTATGGCTGTTTTGTATAGAGATAATTTAAGCTCTTAGCGTACTTGCATGTATTTGGTGATAAAGCCACTCCAATAGCCTTAGCCCTGGGTCACACTTACTATTTGGATAACAGTAATATTACACAGTAGAATTGGTCACCCTTTGGGAAGGGCCTTATTAGTATCTGATAAGTAGTGGTTGGTGGCAATAATTTCTACCTTATAGTCTGGGCAGAAGGGGACATAGCTAGTGAACATGTGCCAGCCTTCCCTAGGAGTGTCTGTGTTCTATATAACTCAAATCTCAAAGTGTGTGTGTGTCGGCTACTTGGGCAGGGACATGAAGCACTGGTTGGAAAGAGAGGGTGCTGGAGGTTTTGACTTGACCATTTGGCTGAGATTTGAACCCTGTAGCTCTGCCAGTGGGGATTCTTATTGGGGATCTGGAGAGAAAGGGAGAAACCAGCCCCAGACTGACTGTGATCTCTGTGTGCTGTTAAGGAAAATTGTACTTTACTGTGTGTGTACTTGTTATCCTCTCAATGTGGATGCCCCTCACTGGTGTTGGTGAGGATTGAGGCTCCTTGATTATTGGGCCAGTGCATGAGCGTCACATATTAATTGTTTGGCAGTGGTGGGATATCCACATCAGATATTAATTGGTTGATAGTGATGAGTTAACCACATCACATATTAATTGGCTTGTAGTGGTGTGGATAGTGAATTCCTGTAGCTTGCGTACAGTGATCACTGAAGGTGTTTTTGTATTCTAAATCAGCCATGCAGTGAACATTCAGAGTTCAGATCACAGTTTTATTTCTTTTGTTAGCTTAGTTAGTCAGGAAGAGCAGGCAAGCATGTCAGCAGTGGAGTATGGCAAGCTGACAAGGAGCCAGTTGGCTGAGATGTGCCACGCTAAAGGGCTGGTGCATGAAAACCTCCCTAAGGCAGACATGATTGCAACTTTAGCCATAGCTGCATCTGAGAATAGCAACCAGGAAGATGATCAGACTGGCCGTGGAGATATACAACACTCAGAAAATGGATAGCTCAACCTTTCTACAGAGGACTTAAAAATCTGTCTGGAGCTAAAGAGACTTGAGTTGGAGGCCAAGCATTTGGAAATAGAAGCAGCAGAGAGACTGAGGCATCTAGAGACTGAGGAAAATGGGAAACTGCTATGCCTGGAAGCTGAGGAGAAGGAGAGGCAGAGGAAAAATAAAAATGAGATGCTGACTCTTCGCCAGAGTCATGGAGGTAATGGAGAAGTGAATAAGCAAACCCCAGAAGCAATAAAGGTCAGTAAATTTCTTCCACAGTTTACAGAGGAGGATAATTTTGATAGTTTCATTCATATGTTTGAGAGGGTATATAAACAGTATAATGTTGACCAATGGCTCTGCGTACGGTTCCTGACCCCCTTACTCCATGGTAAAGCTGTAACTGTTTTGTCCAAACTGTCTGACAATGACTTTTTTAAATTATAATGCTGTAAAGAAATGTTTGATAGAATTTTTTAAGCTAACACCTGAAGCTTATAGGAAAAGGTTTTGTGAGCATAGACGCAAGGCAGATGTAAGTGTGTGTGAATATGTTGCTTAACTAAGCACTTATTTTCATAGGTGGGTGGGTGAGTGGATGTCAAGTCACCATTTTTGAAGGGCTGGCAGACCGTTTTGTGAGGGAACAAGCCCTTAGCACTTTGCCTGAGGATATGAGGATCTGGTTAGCTGATAGGCAATACTCTGCTGCAGATGAGTTGGGGAATAAGGGAGACCTATACCTAGCAAGTAGGGCATGCCTGCACAGGAAAAGGATGCCCAGTGCTGCTCATGGGTCTAAGGGAACCCATGTTGGGCAGCCCAGACTGATACAACAGAATCTGACAGTAGAAGGGGAAGCCACTTGTCCAGGTACACATCCAGGACCTAGGGTTAAATGTTTTTAATGCAACCAGTGTGGCCATGTAGCATATAGATGTCCACGGAGGCAAGTTGAGGAACAAAAGGTGAGGGAGCCAGTAAGTGAGAATGACAAAATGCCAATAATAGGTTGTCTTGAGACAACAGGGGTACCAAACTGCCATCCTGCAAATGCCCTGATAGGAAAGGATTTTGATAATGCAGTACCGTGTGTTAATGCAGTTGCACACAGTCAGGCTTGGAGACACACATGTGGGTCTGGTAGCCTGGGGGAGACCCAGACAGACCACACCCTTGCAGCCAGGACTGGTGAGGTGGTTACCTCAGGGAGGAAGCTACCCTGTAGCAGTGAGATTGAAGGTGAGCAACAGCTGTTTTTTTGCTATTGATGTTCCCTTGGACAGAGTGACTGCAAGGGTAGAGGTGAATAGTAGTACCCAGGCTGACAGTGAGGCACAGCTGTCAGGGGATACCAGACTTCCTGTGGAAGGGGAGCTGGAGAGGGTTACAAAGAGTGAGTTGAGACAGGCTCAGCTCTTGGACCCTACATTACAATGCCTGAGAAAGGTAGCTAGCGAGGCGCCTGATTTTCAAGGGCTAGTGAGGCTCTTGATTTTCAAGGGAAGGCGGATTCTGTATACTGGGACAAAGTGTTACTTTATAGACAGTGGACCCCTGAGGGAGGGCTTAGAGGGTGAGAGAATACAGCAGTTGGTAGTGCCCAGAGCCTACTGTCTGGCACTTCTAGCCGTAGCCCATGATATTCCCTTTGCAGGTCATATGGGCATAAAACATACAAAGAGACGTATTATGCAGAACTTCTATTGGGCTGGAATTTCCAGAGATGTAACTGGGTACTGCAGGACCTGTGGGCAGTGCAAAAGGTAGGCAAGGCAGGAGATAAGGTGAAAGCTCCTTTGATGCCATTGCCTGTGATTGAGGAGCCATTTCAGAGGGTAGCTATGGATATTGTGGGGCCTCTGAGTACTCCAAGCTCCACAGGGAAAGAGTATATCCTAGTGGTAGTAGATTATGCTACAAGTTACCCTGTAGCAATGGCTTTGTCCTCCATTGAGGCAGAAAAGGTGGCAAAATTAGAGACTTTCAGCAGGGTAGGTTTCCCAAAAGAAATACTGACTGACAGAGGTGCCAATTTCATGTCAGACCTGCTGGCTTGTCTGTGAAAGTACTGTGGGGTGAAGCACCTAATGACACCCCCCACCATCCCCAGACTGATGTTTTTTTTGAGAGGTTAAACTCTACACCAAAGTCCATGCTACGGGTATTTGCAGATCAGTTTAAGAGGGAGTGGGACAAATATTTGCCTCATCTGTTTGCTTACAGAGAGGTTCCCCAGGAGTCTGCAGGTTTTTCACCCTTTGAGTTGTTGTATGGGCATAGGGTGAGGGGCCTCTAGACTTAATTCATGATGAGTGGGAGGGTGAGTGTGAATCCCACAAGGAGTCTGTTGTGCCCTATGTCCTAAACCTCAGGACAAGGCTCAGGGAACTCATGGGCTTGTCCCAAGAGAACCTGGCAGAAGCCCAACAGCAGAAAAAGGTCTGGTATGACAGGAATGCTCAAGCTAGAGAGTATTTAGTAGGGCAGCAGGTAATGGTTCTCTTTCCTGTCAAACACAACAAGCTACAGGCAGCCTGGGAGGGACCCTACAAGGTGGTAAGGAAGGTTAGTGATGTTAACTACATGGTGGAACTGCTAGGCAGGAGCACAAATTGTACCATGTTAATATGATGAAACCTTACCATGATAAGGAGGCCCTTGTGCTGAGTAATTGCAGTGGATTGCAGAAAGAGTTTGAGGGAGATCTGGTGACTGATATCCTCATTGAGGCTCGGACTGACACCTCAGTGGAAGGGGTAGCAATGTCCCAGCAGCTATCTCCTACCCAGGTTCAAGAAATCCAAGCAGTGTTACAGGAATATGGGGACATGTTCACTGGGAAACCAGGATGCACCCACCTGGTGCAGCACCAAATGGATATAGGACCCCAAAGGCCTATTAGGCAGGCCCCTTTCAGGGTGCCAGAGAGAGTCAAACAGACTCTGAGGAAGGAGGTACAGGAAATGTTAGAACTAGGGGTAATTCAGGAGTTCAGCAGTCCCTGGGCCTCCCCAGTGGTGCTGGTGCCAAAGAAGGATGTCAGCACCAGGTTCTGTGTGGGCTACAGGAAATTAAATAGTCACACATAGTCAGATAGATGCTTACCTTATGCCTAGGACAGATGAAGCCTTAGAGCAGCTGGATGGGGCTAAGTATCTTACCACCATTGATCTTACCAAGGGTTACTGGCAGGTGCCCTTGACTCCCAGTGCTAGAATGAGGTCAGCCTCTGTGACTTCTTTTGGCTTGCATGAGTTCACAAAGATGCTTTTTTGGGATGAAAAATGCCCAGCAACTTTCCAGAGGCTGGTAGATCATATCCTAGCAGGAACAGGAAATTTTGCCCTTGCTTACCTAGATGATATTGCCATCTATAGCCATTCCTGGCAAGAGCACCTTCAGCAGGTCAGGGAGGTGCTGGGCTTACTACAGAGGGCAGGGTTGACCATTAAGCCCAGCAAATGTCAGGTGGGTATAACAGAGGTCTCCTACCTAGGACATAGAGTGGGGAGTGGTAAGATCGGGCCAAAACCTGCCAAGGTGGAAGCCATTCAGGCATGACCTGCACCTGTTACCAAAAAAAAAACAGGTGAGGGCATTTTTAGGGACAGCAGGGTACTACAGGAAGTTTGTCCCCAATTATAGTGCCATAGCTGCTCCCTTCACAGACCTGACAAGGAAAAACAGGCCAGATAAGGTATTGTGGAGCACAGCATGTGAGCAGGCATTCCAGAAGCTTAAAGAAGCTTTGGGAGGACTCCCTGTGTTAACCAGTCCAGATTACAGCAAATACTTTGTTGTACAGGTGGATGCTTTGAACCATGGGGTGGGGGTTGTACTTAGCCAGATTACTTCAGAGGGAGAAGAGCACCCAGTGGTATATCTCAGTCGTAGGCTTCAGCCCAGGGAGGAATGCTATGCAGCCGTAGAAAAGGAATGTCTAGCCATAGTGTGGGCACTGCAGAAACGTCAGCCTTATCTGTATGGAAGGAAATTCACTGTAGTTACAGATCACAATCACTTAACATGGTTACATCGAGCAAACCAGCAAAATGCCAAGTTACTAAGGTGGAGCCTAGGGTTGCAAGCATATGATATATCAGTGCAGCACCACAGTGGGATAAGCAATGCCAACGCACATAGGCTGTCAAGATGGAGAATGGGGTAAGGTATACCCAGATAGACTCAACCCTCTCAAGCAACGTTTCTCAAAGGCCACTTGAAAAACTAGCTTGAGTTCCCAGGGGGGGAAGAAATTTGCTAAATAAGTGACAGGCTGCCAGCCCAGATAGATAGAATTTTGTAAATGATTCTGTGTCCTTGTAAATATTAATATGATTCACGGGCCTGTTTGACAAATGTAAGAAAAGTGTGTTATGTGCTGAGCTTCAAAAATGTGACCACAGTGTACCCTACTGGAAGAAAGTTGATAAGTAAAGAATTTTACGACTGTGTGTGATCTGAAGCTAGGAGACAGGATGTCTGCAGTTGAAAATTCTTTCTATTATCTTAAGACAGAGATAATTACTAGGTTTCACATGTAAAGCGTCTTTTATTACTGTGACTTCCTAGCAGCTGCAGATCACAAAGAAATTTTAAATTTTGAGTTCTGTTAGCCTGGGAACTAAATCAGAAGTAGTAAGCATGATGTAATGTGAAATAAGCAGTAATGTGTATTATCAATTTAAGGACTATCTCAGAAAGAAAGAAGTGCATTTTGTATTTTGTTCTGAAGCTGACAACAACTCACCAGCACTTGCTTTGCTCTGTAAGTAAGACCTAGATCTTAATATTTCTCTTGAGATAGAAGTATAGCCAGATTAGTCTAGCTATTTTCTATATTTATGTCAGACTGTCTTACAATGTTGTTTTAAAGTATTTCCTGTGATTTCTGAACTCTCTATTGTCACTGTGTTGAATTAATGAGTATTGGCTTATGTTTTTATTATTTATTATTAAATATTTTTTAACATTTTAAATATGGCTGTTTTGTGTAGGGATAATTTAAGCTCTTGGCGTACTAGCATGTATTTGGTGATAATGTACAAGCCACTTCAGTAGCCTTAGCCCTGAGCCACACTTACAGTTTGGATAACAGTAACATTATAAAGTAGAATTGGTCACCCTTTGGGAAGGGCCTTATTAGTATCTGATAAGTAGTGGTTGGGTGGTTGGTGGCAGTGATTTCTACCTTATAGTCTGGGCAGAAGGGGGCATAGCTAGTGAACCTATGCCAGCCTTCCCCAGGAGTGTCTGTGTGTTGTATATAACTCAAATATCAAGGTGCGTGTGTGTCAGCTACTTGGGCAGGGACACAAAACACTGGTTAGACAGAGAGGGTGCTGGAGGTTTTGGCTTGACCACTTTGCTGAGATCTGAACCCTATAGCTGTGCCAATGGGGAGTCTTATTGGGGATCTGGAGAGAAACCTGCCCCAGACTGACTGTGATCTTTGTGTGCTGTTAAGGGAAATTGTATTTACTGTGTGCGTACTTGTTATCCTCCCAGTGTGGACTCCCCTCAATGGTGTTTGTGGTGAAGATTGAGGCTGCTTGATTACTGGGCCAGTGCACGGGCGTAACAGTGGCTTCTCCTGTTTCTTTTTCTGCTAGAGAGTTAATTTTTGCTTTTTCTGTTCCCATTTCCTCTGTTGTGAAGAAAAGAAAAAGGGATCCGAAGTTGTCTCTTATGTCTGTCCTCAACGTATTGATCTTTGGATCCAATAAGATCTTACTTCAGTCACTCACAGACTTTGGATCTAATGCTCAGGCTCCTCCTTTTACCCATAATTTCCCTCAGATCTCGATTGCTGCTTGATTGCTACAGATGCAGATTTTTTCACTCAATGCTTTGGAAGGCTGTTTTTTTGGCCATCAGACTTTGAAGTTGTTTTTCATGTAGTTTTATCTTCTAACCTCCCTACTGTTAAAATGTTAAAAAAAAAAAAAAAAAAAAAAAAAAACGTGTAGACTTGGTGTACTTTCTCTCCCTTCTATCCTGACTTTGGGTAGTACTTAGGAGTGCGTACCTAGATAATATTTAACATGTATACTTTTTTAATGGTAGTTTTATTATTGCTTAATCTGTTGTTTTCATCTACTGTTGGATTTTTTTCTTTTTCCTTTTGCAACATGATGACAGATAAGACCTCCAACTTCAAAAAAATGTTTCTATTAGGCATAAAATCCCTAACCAGAATGCCCATTCTAAATGTGCACATTGTCTAGGGGCTTTGCACCTTGATGAAGACTGCTGTAAGTGTCCTACCTTTGGGGACAGAGCTTTAACTGACAGAAACCCTTTAAGCACAAGTTTATTACTCCTATCTGCCACAATGGGAAAAGGTCCTCCTTCTCAGTTGTTGTCTTCCCCTTCATTGAAAATAACATCAGATAGGAACAAAGTGGACAGGTCCAAGGATAAAGAGAGAGAAAAGTACAAGGATAAAGAGAAAGAAAAGGACAAGGAAAGGGAGAAGAAGAAACACAAAGAAAAGGACCCATCCAGGAAGGTCTTTCCAGATGGTGTCAAGGCCCTATTCCACGGCTTCCTCTTTGATATTTGTGCTGTTCCCCAGGAATCTTTTTGAGGCTGATGTCAACAGAATGATGACGTTTTTGAGGTCCGAGATCCAGTTTGTGGTGTTCTAGGTACCGACTTCTTTTGGAGGATCAGCACTTGCCCCTTCCTTTCCTCTATTTGTTAGATTTGCAGAAGCCATATTCATTAGTGGCTGGACTTTCTGATAGTTTCTCAGGACTGTCCTTTTGTTCTTCCTTCCCACAGGCCACAGTGACCACAGACACTTCCGAGCTGGGTTGGGGTGGGGGAACATTTCTTGGGAAAGATGGTTCAGGTCCTGTAGTCTCCCACAGAGGCCAGTCTTCACATCAGAGCCCTGGAGATGAGGGTAGTCCTCACTGTAGGCCTTTCAGGACTCTCTCCCCTGGGGTATGATTTCCTTCCAGACAGACAATATGTCTGTGGTTTGGTACATCAATAAACAAGGGTGAACATTTTCTTACTATTTGCGTCAAGAAGCCATGATGGTTTGGCAGTGGGCGATGTATTCTTACTGTTTTATGATGGCAATGCACATCTCAGGGAAATCCAGTACACTGGCAGGCAAGTTGAGCAGATCTATTCTTCCTCTTGAGTGGTCTCTCATCCCGTCAGGGCTGAGAAGACTTTCAACCACTGGAGTCAACCTTGCTGTGATCAATTTGCCACCAAACACAGCAGTTACTTTGCCCTGATCCCCCAAAAGGAGGAGTTCCCAAGGGCTGCTTTAGTCCATAATTGGCCCTGGGTCTCCTTTATGCTTTTCCTTCTACTGTTCTTATGCTGAAGTTTTTGCAAAAAGCCATGTGGAGCAAGGCAACAGTGATCCTCATTGTCCCCTTTTAGCCTCATCAGTGTGGTTTCCCTTTCCTTGATCTCATTTGATCCATCCACCATAGGTGCTGAACCTGGCTCCATTCCTTCTCTTTCACCTTTCTGGGATGCCTCATCCAGACATCAAAGCCCTCAAATTAACCCCATGGTTTTTCCAGTTCCTATGAGGGTTAGAGAGTTCAGGCTTTCATTACAGGGGCTACACATTTTGCCCTACCCACAGAGATCTTCTAACAAAAAAATGTACAAGTAAGTGGAAGAGGATTTTCTGTTTGGGCTTCAAGCAGTGACACAGATGCTTTCTCAGCTCCTCTCCCTGCTATTTTGGACTTTCTGCCTGCCCTTTTCCAAGATTATGCTAGTTATTCCACAATTAAAGTGCATTTGGTGGCCATTTCCAGCTTTCACATAGGAGAAAATCAAGCTACATTTGCTTCTTTGAAGTTGTCTAAGGTCTTCTTAAGGGACACTTTCATCCTTTGACCACCGTCCCAGGGACCTTGTCCTGCCCTGGGACATTATTATTATCATTATTGTTCAGGCTTTGGTGAGATCTCCTTTTGAACTTGCAGCCGCAGTTTATTTGAAATATGTTTGATAGAAAACATTGTTTCTAGTGGTGTTGAGTTCCACTCAAAGGATTTCAGAAATATATACTCTTTCTTATAAGCCCCCATACTTGATTTTCAACAGGGACAGGATAGCTCTGAGGGCCAGTCCTTCTTTTCTTCCCAAGGTAGCCTCAGAATCTTTGTGAATCAAGCCATCAGTGTCTTCCTGTTTTCTTTCCCCATTTTGCTAATAAGGGAGAATACAGGCTACATCTTCTGGATGTGCATTGACAACTCCGATTTTATTTGCCCAATACTAAGAATATTCGAAGGACTAACCTATTATTTGTATCTTTCTCTTCTGCTAAATTGGGTAAATTAGTGTCTAAATTGACTCTTGATGGCTATCTGAGTGCATTTCTTATGTATACAAGGAAAACAGGCTGTCTCTGTCTGGCAATCCTAAAGCTCATTCAGCTAGTTCAAGCTTTACTTTAGCTGCCTTTTTCTCAAAATTACCCATTGATGACATTTATGCAGCAGCAGCTGTATGGTCTAATATCCTTACTTTCATATCTGACTACAGACTGTATTTCCAGTCTAGAACCAGAGCATCATTTTGTTCAGTCATCCTCTGGAATACCTTTCTGTAAGACTTCCCAAAGTTTATGGTAGTTGGGGACTCTTTCCCATAAGTTGAGGACAGATGGAAGAGACAATATCCAATACGAAAGTTATGTACTTACTATAGGTTCATAGGTTCATAGGCAAGTACTAGGCTATTGGCCCTAGGGCCTATATAAGCTTAGCCAAACGGTACCCTGGCTTTTGCCACCCAAGAAAATTATTTTCCTGTGCCCCTGTCAAGCAGAGCCACAGAAGTGATCCCCGGGGTGAATTTCCTATCTCCCATCCAATCATCAAGATTTTTCTTGAAGAGTGCTAATGAGGAGCTTTGTTTGATATAGATAGGTAGTTTGTTCCAGAGTATGGGAAGTCTCTGGGACAGGAATCTATCCCTCCAGCATGTTCTGTTTATTGTGGTGACAATGTTTAGGTCGCTAAAGCGTGTAGCTCAGAGGGATTGGGATTTCTTTAAGTGGAGCATGTCCAACAGCTCTGGGTTTGACATAGCTTTGTATGTTAGGCAGAGATTGCCTCTGAGTAGGCAATATGCGGCAGAGTAAAGCTGGAGTTTTTTTAGATGGTCTGCGTAGGGCATCTGTTTGAGGCCGGTAATCCTCTTTGTGAGGTATTTCTGTGGCCTTTCCAGTTGTTGTAGATGTCTTGTGAGGTACATACCAAAAGGGGCGTTGTACTCTATAATGGGTCTAATGAGTGATGAGTAGAGGGGAACAATGACCTCTTTTTTTCCTGGATGAGAAACCTTTTGTGTGCCATGTAGAAGGATTTCCTGACTACTGTGGCGATGTGATTATCAAAGGAGAGATTACTGTCCACCTGTGTCCCAAGGTCTCTTATCACACTTTCGGTGTTAAGTAGACTACTGCCTATGTGGTAGTTCATGGGTACAGAGTTTTTACCAAAAGGGATGACAATGCACTTTTTGACATTGAGCTTGAGGCCCCATGGCTTTGACTCCAGGCATCTGTCTCAGTGAGGCCCTTTTGTAGGATGTCCACATCGTTAAGAGTTTTGATTATGGCTCCTAGTTTGCAGTCATCTGCGTACTTTGTTAGCCAAAGATCTTCTGTGTTAGCCTGTACTTCAGAGAAGTAGATACCAAACAGGAGGGGACCTAGGTCTGAACCCTGTGGTACTCCACTTGTTACTGGTCTGAAGTTGGATTTAGAGTCTGCTACTTTCACAGTGTGGGGTCTGTCAGTGAGCCAGTTGGCAACCCATCCTTGTGACATAGGGATTTATACCTAGTTTAGTGAGTTTATCTATAAATCCAGAGTGGGGGATGGTGTCAAAAACCTTGGCAAGATAATAATAAATATGATACACATGTTGTCTGCTTCCATCCTCCTTAATTTCCCTCCCTCTTTCCCCCTTTCAGATCTCTTCTCATATTCCTTTGGTTTTGAACTGATCACACTGATCTATTGAGAGCTTTATTCTGCTTTTTCCGTAGTCTGTATCATAGAATCACTTCTGTGCATCTTCAGGTAGTGGTTTTATAGTGGAGGTATATTTGCCCTTGTTCTAGGAAAGCAGTCAAACTCAGTTTGATGTAATTCAGAGCCAGGACAGGAATTACGGGTAAGGGGAGAAGACTGAACCTTGGATCCAAAGTTTGTGAGTAGTTGAAGTTGGATCTTATTGGATCCAAAAATCCACACATTGAGGAGGATGGAAGCAGACAACATGGATCCATCATTATGGTAAGTACATAAACTTTCATTTTCCTCACTTTCTGACTCTGAAATTGTCAGAAGAGTGGGCTTTGGAAGCTGAATTTATGTTTCAGGATTTTCATCTCAACCTGAAGATTCTGATTCTGAGGAAAGTGTTTCAAATTTCTTTCCAGAAGAACTTTATTTTTCTGAAATGTTATCTAAACTGAAAGTTTTTTTATCGAAGTCTTGTTGCTCAGCAAATGAATTATACTTTGTTACAGTTGGATATTCCACAGAGTCATCAATTTTCCTCCTGATTTATCTGTTTTAGAGAATGTTTTTTCTCACACCTTGTAGTTTACTTGAGAGCCGACATCCTACCCTTTGGAAATCTGATAGATTATACAGGGTACCTTAGGTTCACAAATACTTGTTTTATAATTCTAAAGCAGACCCTGCAGTTATTCCTTTGCAAGACTGCTTCTGCTAGATAAATTGCTTCATTCTGACAAAGATGAGAAAGCTTTTGACAGATTTGGGAAGAAAGTTTATTCTGCTTCCACTTTAGCATTCAGAATTTTTAAACTGCCACGCCTATATATTAAAGTTCTTACTGCTGTCTTTGGACAACATGAAAAAGATTACTGTCTTCTGATGCTAAAAAACTTGAATGCCTATTTTATTTCTGCTTCTCATTCTATTAAACATGCATTAAAGTATGATGTTGCACATCCTTTCCCATGGCTGCTGCCTCTGAGTCAGTCATGAGAAGATTTGCTTGGCAACATTCCCAAAATCTTTCTGAAGATGTTAAAACTGAAATTTGTATTCCCCACTAGACAAGGAAATTCTACTTGACCCTTCTGTTGCTGAGGTGCTTAAGAGTTTTAATGAAAGTCAATACAAGGGTAACCCAGTTCTTCCAACCATTCTTAAGGTAAATAAACATTTCTTTCTGCCTCAGCTCCCTTTTTCAATAAGCAATTCAAGCAGCAAGGTGCCTGCAAACAGGATTTTAAGACGCAATGGCAAAGACACTCCAAAAGGAAACAGGCAAAATGAAGGACAGTTTTAAAAGTCCGATTAACTGACACCCTTTTCAAGCCCCCCCCTCAACCTCTCTCTCTGTGTCTCTCTCTCTCTCTCTCAGTCATCATCTTCTTACATGGCACCCACATCATTACAGACCATTGAATTCTGAAAATCATTCAACAGGGGTACACTTTGCAATGACATTCCCTCCTTTCCAGCCGTTCTCACCTTGCCCAGGATCCCAGATTTCCCCATTTCCTTGTCTTCTGGAACAAATGTTATCTCAATGAGTTATAGAACCAGTTTGTGCAGACCAGAGGGCAAAGAATTTTATTCAGCGATTTTTTTCTGGTGCTAAAGAGACAAGGGACTTTGGGGGGCTGCATTCGGCCTCTCCATTCTCAATCTTTTTGTAACCGTTCCAAAGTTCAAAATGTTGTTCCTTCAGACCCTGGTACCTCTTGTTCCTTTACTAGCTTTCATAGTAAAGCTAGATTTAAAAGAAGTTTGCCATCACGTACCCACTGGCAAGCGCTTCAGTTTTTTTTTTCTTTTTATGTTTTTTTTTGTTTGTGGCTCACATTATCAGTTCTCTGACTTCTTCTTTGGACTATTTACGACTCCAGGGTTATTAACATGGTGTCTGATTCCAGTAATTGCTTATTTCAGATTCCACAGCTTTCATAATTTTCCATATTTTGATGATTGCCTTATACTTGCAGACTGTTTTTATCCATTTGTCAGTAGTACTTAGAAAGTGTTCAGAATTTTCTACTCAGTCTGGGGTTTCAATTGAACTTTCAGACATATTCTCTAATTCCCTCTCACCGAGTTGTTTTCCTGGAATGTCTATTAGATTCTGCCATGGGAAGAGCTTTAATTTCTTCAAAGTAAAAATGTTCCAGAAATTCTCCTTGTGTTTTTCCCACTCAAAATCAAACATCTGCCAAGGAATTTCTAAGGATTCAGGAATATATGGCTTCTATGAGTCTTACGATTTCACTACCCAAACGTCACATTAGAAAAAAATCAGTAGTACCTCAGGTCACTCTAGACTCAGCACCTTGACCCTTTGTCTTTTCAGATCCATGTTTTGGGGTTTGTAAGGAAGGAGGTTCTGTGGTAGGTGCACCACTTCTCCCAGTATAAAGGTCTCCTATTCTTCTGTCACAGCAGATGCTTCAGACCTGACTTGGGTATCTGTGTCCAAAGGCGTGAAAGTGCAAGATCTGTGGAACAAAGAGGACAGACAAAAGCACATAAATGTGAAAGAGATTATTGCAGTAATAAATGCTTTGAAAGCCCTAAATCATGTCTGGTCTCTTGAACCTCTGCAAATTTTCATAGATGACTTCACAGTGATATGGTACATAAATAAACATGTGGCACCAGATCTTAACCCCTTTGTACAATTGCTGTGATAGTCTGGGAGATAGCAATTCTGCTCAGTTTAACTGTACAGGCTTTACACATTCTGTCATAGCAAAATATTTTAGAAGACAAACTAAGCAAGACCAGAGCAGACTCTCACAAATGGAAACTGCACACAGGGGTCTACCAGGTTCTGATCCAACTTTGAGAAGTACCTGAAGTAAATTTGTTTCATTCCTGTCAGAACAGACAACTAAATAAATTCTTCTCCAGGCTTCCTAGCAAAACGGCCTGCAGACGGATGACTTCTCATTCTTATAGGAATGTTCCTTTCTGTCTTTCTACCCTTTCTACTGATATCCAGGGCTCTCCTAAAGATCCAGAAGGGCTTCCCAAAGATTGTGGTTGTGATCTCCTTTTGGCCCAGGCAGCAGTGGTTCTGTCTTCTTCTAAGGTTGCCCAAAGATAATTACCACAGGATTCCCACAGACTAGATTTAAGACACAGATTTTTTAATCAACCGGACCAGAAAACTCTTCATTTGTGACTGTCTAAATGATAGAATCGTGATACCTTTTAGATACCTTTTTTGTCAGGATGTACAGCAGGTACTGAAAGAGACTGAAAAAACTGCTACTAGCTAATGTGCTTAGTATATATACGTGGAAAATATTTTCTAGTCTTGTTGGTGTTAAGGCTTGGCTGCCTCGGTTCCTGATTTAATTGTGTGAGTTACTGTCCTTTAGCCTTTTCCTCTCCTCAGTCAAGGTTCATTTGTCATCCATTTCTTCTTGTATCCCCATGGATTCCCCTTTATAAGTATCTCCAAGTCTAACAGTTTTTGAAAGGAGTTTTACTTATCCATCCACCGAGAAAACCGGTGGCTCCTCTTTGATATCATAACTCTGTGCTTGAAAAGCTTACACTTTTTTTCATTCGAACCAGCTCATTAGGCTGAATTGAGGATGCTAACATGGAAGACTCTCTTAGTCATTGCTCTGACTTTAATTAGAGAGTATCTGAGTTGCAAGCTCTTATAATAAGTTATCCCTACCGTACTTTTCACAAGGACAGGGATTTTTTGAGAATTAACTCCTCTAAAGTAGTCTCAGAGTTTACCATGAGGCATTCTATTAATCTCCCTTTCTTTTTTCATAATCCCAAAAACAAGGGAGAAAAACATTCTTCATATTCTGGATGTCCACAGGCCACTCAGGGATTACCTAGACAAAACTTAGTCCTTCAGGAAAGCTGACCAACTGTTTGACTTCTATGTAGGAAAGAGGAAAGAACAACCAGTGTCAGAACAGGCTATTTCTAAATTGTTGTCTCATGCTATTTCTTTCTGATAGTCTCACCATAATAAGGCTCCTTCAGGCAGGGTTAGGGTCCATTTTATTAGGGCTTCAGCTTCTTCTGTAGCTTTCTAGAAAGGGGTGTATTCTAGAAGTATTCTAGAGAGAGCAAATTGCACTATAAACTCAATTCCTTTTCCAGGTCCAGGAGAGACTTTTCTAGGACTATATTTTTAAGGCTTTGCTAAGACTATTATCTGTGGTCTCCTAGATTCTTAATAAATTAGTTTTTCCTCCTCTCTTGTTACTTGTTAAGCTCTGGTAATCTGTCCATATAGTTTAAGGTAGTGCAACAGTAATCTAATGTTGAACAAAGTGTTTTGTGAGTAAATTTACCATAATAGTAAATATTCTAATAGAGAACTGTTGCAGTAGCTGTGCTATTCCTCCAGCCCCATTTTTTTTTCTGTTGCCATAGTGCATATGTATATGTATTTGTGTATGTAGTTTCCTTTTTTGGTTATGTTTCCTAGCATTTTTCTTGCAGAGCTATTCTCCTCACCCCACCCTTTTTGGGGGAAAGAAATCTCTGGGCTTTTCACACTCTAAACATCCTTTTATAAGGAGCTCCTCTCAAGTTCCTGACAGTTAAAACATGTAGAAGGCACCCTTTAGCTCTAAGAAGCTAGCTGCTATAGGTGGGATAGGTCCCATATAGCTTAGGCTACTGAAACAGTGAATTATTAGAACATCTACTGTTATGGTACATTTACTTACACAGGTGTGCTATTAATATGTGAAGTGCTTTGTATTAATGAAGTGAATTTGTGAGGGCCCGCCCACTCATTTAAGCAATGCATATTTGGTGTGGCCAAACCACCCTATCTGAAATGAACAAATAAGAACTGTTATTTAATAATTTCCTGTACGCTTGTAGACTTTGTAGTTCAATATATGCTCAGATGTTTTGTTCCATTTCTTATCCAGAATTTTGCAGAAATAACTTAATTTACCCTGTTGTCTTTCACATACACCCGTTTATTTAATGTGTTATTGGACACTTTATACATAAATATCAAAGACTTATTCCCATTTATATATGGATTTATGAATGATTTTAGTGGTGACTGTGTATTACATATGAAAACACGTGACCTAGGTGCAGCAGTCATAGAAGGATACTTTATTAGTAAATATTTTTTATTGTTCTCTCTAGGGACACTTTACTGTATTGAGTAGTTCATAAGGCTTGAAATGCAGTCTGTTTCATGTTGTCAGAAGTAGTGTTTTGAGACCATTTGAGACATATTCTTCTTCTCTGAAATGAATGTTCTTGGAGAGAGAGAATTTAAAACTGGATCAACTGAATGGTTTTAACTGTTTGACTTTCCAGAGCTCTTCTGCCAACATGAATGACAGATCACTAATCTAAATGACGTATTGTATCTCTGGAATTACACCACTACTGCTTTACCAGTTTTGTTTTTTTAATGAATATTTAGATAAACTATTTGCCCTCTTCTGTCTGAACTGCTGCACAATTCTGGATGCATCCTAAAGAGAGTGTTGTAAACAGTCGCACAAGGAGAATACATTATAATCTGCAGTTGATTATTTCACTTTTATATTTATTTTATTTTCACCTATTAACAGGGGGTAGAGCACTGATCGAGATGGAAGTTATTCAGACTGAGAGCACTGTTTGGTTAAGTGATTTGCTCAGAATCACACAGTAGATTAATGGAACTGGAGGGAATTATACCCTGAAACACAGGAAACAGGTTGTTAGCAACTCATAGACGCAATCCGCTGTGTTAACTAGCAGAGATGTCAGCATCTTCTTTTTTATGTACAGGACTCGTATTATTTTTAGAATGGAAACATTATTGCTGAGGAAAGCAATGCAAGTGAAGACTAGGTTTGACAAAGACGTCTGGGCAGCACAAGAACTGCTTAAGGAGGAAAACAAAACAAACTAGATGATTCCTACTCTGAAATCATCTTCCAGTGCATGCCATGTTCATTAAGCGTAGAAATATGTTCACTGAATCTTGTTGCTAAGAGATATTAGGAGGTTTAGAATGTATTTTTGATTTCATCTGTAATCTTTTCTCATATATTGACAGCTAAGATGTTTCTGAATTATATGTAGTTTCATTGTATAATGTCAAGTAATTTTTTACTTATAGAAATGGCTTGACAGAACTTCAAGAGAGACTACCGAAAGTGATAGCTACGGGCTTCAGCCGCATGATGCTGTGCATCCAATAGTGATGAGTGACAAGATTGAGTCCCGGGCATCATCATTGTCATCAATTTCACAGAGATTAGATGACACACCTGCTGTCGCACAACATGGAGAGTCAGGTATTGTGGAGTGGATATAATCTATTCCTTTGAATGATCTATTAAGGCAGCTTTTGAAAGTCTGTTCTAGTGTTGGCCCATGTTGATATGTCACATTCTAGAATATTTTATTTCTTTTCACACTCTTAAGCTGAAAAAAGTCTTTAACATGAGTTTTAATTCCCTGTAAGAAGAAAAAGACTTGTTTGTGGGACACAAAAATTTAGTTGTCTTTTGAAATTTCTTTTCATGTAATACTGAGCAATGTAGTATCTGATTTCTGCTTATGGAAATCAATGAGCAAAAAAGGATGTAACTGGTTTTGTCAGCAGAACAGCCATATAAGTGCATCCTGTCAAGAAAATATTTTGTTTTTTTAGGCTGTTGAGGATAAATCCTAAACTGCAGTATGTCATTACTGATGTAGACAGTAAGTGTTCTGACATTACAGTTTTACTAATACAAAAAGTAAATATTTATATGGAAGTTTCTTTGTTGGTAATTTTAAAAATAAACTTGTTTACATTAATAGTGGTTGTATATACTAATACCCACCTCCTGCTACAGCTTAATTTATGAAATGCAAAAACAGCTGAGTAGCTTTATTTGCAGTAAAGCTGCAAAAAAAGATGTACAAAAATATAAAAGCTCTGAACCCCTTTTCTGAGAAAAAAAGTATATGAAAATAATAAATCTGATGTCTCTTCTATCCATTCCTCAGTGGGTCTTCGGATCCATATCTGATCCAGCTTTGACCACTTTCAAGCTTTGGATCCATTGCTCAGGCCCCTCCCTTTACCCTCAGTCCTCTTGCAACAAGCAAGTTACCTCAGATCTCATATGCTGCCGAAAGCTACAGAGGTGGTCGTTGATGCTCAAGAAGCCCTTTTGGGAGATAAGTGAATTTTTTTCTTGTTCTCTCAGTACTGGTTCTGTCCTCCTTGTTCTTTTCCTCCCCTTTTAGATATATTTATATTTAAATAAAAAAACTTTCTTTGATTTGTTAGTTTTGCTCAGATTTTTCCTGTATCTTGGACCCCCTTTTATCTCATCATTTATCTTTCTCTCTGCCTCAACGGTATGTGTGGGGTTGCTATTTTTGCTGGCTTTACTGTACCTTTCAAGGTCTTGTTGTTGGACTTCTTAAAATGTTTGTTAAACCTCCTGGTTTTAAAAAGTACATTGCCTGCAACTACAAGTTGGCAAACTCTGACACACACCTGAAATGTGTTAATTGTTTAGGTGCTGCACACCTGAATGTAGAGTGTAGCTTCTGTGAAGCCTTTGGACATAGAGCTGTTGTAGAGCATCACAATAAAGTAGTGTTCAAAGGCCTTCTCCTTGCCTCTGCAGAAGAAAGTACCCCTTCTCATTTTTCTGGGCCTTGTGCTGCATCTCCTCTCTCTAAGAAGCCAGCTGACTGTGCTAGGTGTGAAATATCTAAATAAAAAGGAAAGAAGTTAGAAAAACTTAAAGTTTCAAAGAAACAGCCTCTAGAGCATTCTCCTTCTTTGCATCTGGCTTCTGAAGTTGCAAAATCCTTGGTCCCAGTCCTGGTGTCAGAACTGATCCTCATTGGATCTGGTACTCCACCCATCATGGAGCTTTGATTCTCTCCAGATCCCATATCACTCAGGTTTAGATTACCAGTCCTCCGGAGGAGATCCTTTGACTGGATCCCAAGGCCTTCCTCCTCCACATGCTTTCTCTGCTCAGGCAGATCCTCCTTTCAGAGGTTGACATGGACAGGATGATGAGGACATTTCTCAGGACCCAAATCCAACTGGAGGTCGTCCCAGCTCCAGCCTCTGACAGGTCTGGGGGATTGGATTGTTTACCTCACCAACTTCTAGTTTCTTCTCTGATCTGTCCTGCAGTATCAGCACAGCCATATCCGAGCTCCCTCCGAGGTACTTTGTTTGAGCCAAAGACACTGCCTTCTTCAGTTCTGACAGTTTCTTTGACTCTTTCGGCTCAGAATATTTCAGAGCCATCTGAGGCTCAGAGTCAAGTAGTCCACAATGGGTCTGGGGGTGTTGGTTTGGGGTTGACACCTTCAGGTCTATTATTCTTCTCCTTTGGGGCCTCGGCATTGGACTGCTCGGCTGTGACATCAGCTTTGAAGCTGAGCCAGGTGGTTTCTGGGGATGAGCCTTCCCGAGGGGGCCTCAGCTTCTTCAGTTAAACCTCTTTGATCAGTCACTGTCTTAGCCTTCTTAGCCTTCGAGGCTTTTGAGAGTATTCTCTTGATCCACAGAGCAAACATCCTTTTCAAGCTCAGATTCATCCAAATCAACTGTACTAGAAGTAGTGAATATAGTAACAGAGATAAAACAACTGGAACTGGGACCCTTAGAAAAGGGTAGGAACACATTACATATGAAATAATGGCAACTATGGGAACAGTATATGCAGAGGAGGAACAAGGTTTAAAAGTAGGCAGGATTTGAATGAGCTATGTAATGTTTGACTGGCAATGACTGGATAGATTATAAGTGATGTGTAATATTTGTAACTACAATTATGCCAACATGGTTTCTGATGTATAATGTTTGCAACTAAAATTATGTCAGTATGTTTTGATGTTAAGTTGTCAATCTCGCCTTCATTCTTGCTGGATGGGTTCGGAGCCGATCCTCGGCTCCAACTCGGTCACTTACTAAAGCTCGAGAGCTTATTTTACCAGCTCGAGGCAACCCTATATCCCATGATGCTAGGCGATAACTCCCCAATCTCGTTTGCTGCTTTCACTTGCGAGGTGCGTATTTTTACCGGCTCCTGGTAAGTCTTTATACATATAGTGTTCAGTCACTCTTTTGAGTTAATTTTTTCACCCAGTTGTCCTTTTTTTCAATAGTTAGCAACTACCTTTAACTCTATTACTGTTTTATACCTTCCCTTTTTTATCCCTTATATCCCTCCTCCACTCTTAGGTTAGGCCTTAAGCCTGCCCCTTTCCTAAATTTTCTTAGGGATCCTGTGGAGTGTTTGGGTGTGTCAGTATCCCTATTAACTTTTTTATTGTTATTTTATAGTTTTTTGAGAGTGTGTGTGTATGTGTGTTTTTCTCTTACCTTTGTGAACCCTCGACACTGTTATGTCGAAGGAACCAAAGGAAACTAAGGTCTCAGGCTTTAAGAAGTGTGACTCGTGCTGTCAGAAAATGTCTCTGACAGGCGGTCGCACTTCTTGTGTTTACTGCCTGGGACCCCTGCACCTGCAGGACTCTTGTTCTGCATGTCATGCATTCAGTCCAAGAGTCCTGCAGGAGTGCAGGAACAAACTTATACTGAGGGGCTTGTTAAAGCCCGAGGGCTCCCCGACTAAGTCTGCGTCAGGGAGGCCCTCAAAACCAGCAAAACCGTCGGCTCCAAGTACTAAGCCTTTGGCTGCTGGCTCCTTGTCTGTGCCTAGATCGGCTCCGGCTGGAGCCGATCCCTGAGTCACAGGTTCGGTCTCGCACCACTCGGCCGATACCTCTGAGCCCATGCTTCCACTGTCGGCTCCGGCTGGAGCCGACGTGTCCTCGGCTCCGTTGGCTCCATCTAAGAAGAGGTCAAGATCCCCTTCATCGGAGTCCATCCATTCGGCTCCGAGATCTCCCCTGCTCTCGGAGCGGAGCCATCGGAGCCAATCTTCTCGGTCATCCAGACTTTCAGATCACGACCTTGAGAGAGTGGTAAGTAGGCTGTTAAAGTCTCAGGCATTGGCCCAGATGATCTCTAGCCTGTCTCATCAGACGGTAGCTATTACAACTCCACCTAATTTTCCTCCTTCGACTCTCCCTCAGAGTTCGGAGCCGGAGCTCCTCGGAGCCGTGACTGTTGTGGCGTCGGAGCCGATATCTCCCCCTTCGGCTCCTTCGTCTTCCGCTCCGATCTCCTCCTTGATACCTTCATTGGACGGATCCGGGCACCTGATCTCTCTCGTCGGCTCCGAGGGGGCAAGTGGCATCGGACCATTGTCCGACCCCGTTCTCCCTCTCGGAGCGTCTTTCTGATAGGGGAGCCTTCGAGGTGATGAGGAGCGTACTAGTCAATGGTCAGCTCCATCAGCTCCTCCCACTACAGTGCCTGCTGATGTCTCTTCCCACTCTCTTGCTCCCGGACCCAGAGATCCAACGCCTCAGGTTTCCCCACTGGGAATTTCTTCCTCTTCCGAGGCTTCTCCTGACCTGTCAGTGGAGCCTCCGCGTAAGAGGACATGTAAGAGGAAGCATGTGGACTCCCCTGAGTCCATTACATCTGACACCGACTTGGATGAGTCGGAGGGATCCCAAAAGTCCCCCTCTGAGGATGTCTCTTTCTCAGACATCCTAGAAATCCTAAAGCAGAGGGGGAACTGGTCTTCCCTTAATCCTTCCGAGGGAGTCGGTGTACCTGGAGGCGTTTGGTTCTCGACCCTCCACCTCCTGGGTGTCTCCGCCTTTCGACCCCCTTATGGAAGTAGTGGCTCGGAAGGCGTGGTCGGCCCCAGATTCGGTGGAACCCACCCCTCGGAGGCCATCTAAATTCATCACAGCACCAGTTGACAAGCAATTCCTAACAAAAGGTGTACCGGCGGATGCCATGGTGGTGGCTGCAGCCACCAAGAAGGAACTAGCTGATCCTTCAGTACCTATCCATCCTCCTAATAAGGAATGTTAAGTTGTCAATCTCGCCTTCATTCTTGCTTGATGGGTTCGGAGCCGATCCCTCGGCTCCGACTCGGCACTTGCTAAGCTCGAGAGTCACTTTTACCAGCTCGAGGCAGCCCCATATCCCATGATGCAAGGCGGTAAGTACCCAGATCTCGTTTGCCGCTTATGAGGTCCTCCTTTTACCAGCTCCTGGTAAGTAATTCACTTTATTGATATTTAAGCCCCTTTTTGTTAAAAAAACCTTTTATTGTTTATTATAAGTTAATTTTTTAGATTTCCTGACAGAAAATCCCTGTCTCTGTTAATCTTTTTAGTCAAACTTTACCCATCCCATCCCCTCCCTGTTAGGGTGTGTGTGTGTTTGTTTTTAGGAATACCTTTTTGGTATTTTCTTTAATTTAAATTTTTGACTGGTGTGTGGGTGTGTTTTGTAGCACCATGTCAAAGGAGAGGGTCTCAGGTTTTAAGAAGTGTGACTCGTGCTGTCAGAAGATGTCTCTGACAGACGGTCACACTTCTTGCCTGTATTGCCTGGGGCCTCTTCACCTGCAGGACTCCTGTGCTATTTGTCATTCCTTCAGCCAGAGAGTCCTGCAGGAAAGACGCAACAAGCTGATACTTAGGGGCCTTCTTAAGCCGGAGGGCTCTCCGGCCAAGTCGGCTCCATCAAAATCAGCTAAATCTTCCAAGGCCCAGGCTTCTGTGTCTAAGCCTGCGGCCTCGGCCCGACTTCGTTCGAGTCGAGATCGCCCGCTGGAGCCGATTCTGGCTTAAAGCCTTCGGCACCGATGGCTATCGGTGCCGAATCATCGACCACTTCGTGTCGGCTCCGATCGGTTCCGACCACCATGTGGCACAGGCATCGGTGTCGGCTCCGATCGGCTCCGACACAGTTACTTTGGTGGCTGTATCGGCTCCGGCTGGAGCCGATACATCGAGGCTTCCTGACGGCTCCGACAAGTCTTCGGCTCCGACAGGATCTATAGTATCGGTTCCAATGGCTCATTCCAGGAAGAGGTCGAGGTCTCCTTCCTTGGAGCCGATACTTTCGGCTCCGGCTTCACCTCTTCTTTCGGAACGTAGCCATCGGAGCCGATCTTCAAGGTCATCCAGACTGTCAGATCATGACCTAGAGAGAGTGGTCAGTAGATTACTTAAGTCACAGGTACTGGCCCAAATGTTACATAGTCCGTCTCAACAGACGACTGTTGGTCCACACCCCGTTACAGTTCCTCCTTCAACTCTACCCCAGAGCTTGGAGTTGGAGTCTTCGAATGGTTACTGCTACGGCTGGAGGACGGATACCCCTTCTGTTCCTTCAGCCGCTACTCTTATCTCCTCTTGAGACCTTCCTTAGAGGGATTCGTGGTCGGCTTCCATGGTCTCCTCCGGGGGGGTGAGTGGCAAGGGACCCTTATCCGAACCCGCTCCTCCCCTTGGTGCCTCGGCCTTGGTGAGCTCGGCTCCGACATCTGCCTCGAGACTTCCCTTTTGGTGGTCCCTGGAGTTCCTTGCTCTTCGAACGGGTTCTCTCGGACCTGCCTGGGAGGGGAGCATTCGAGGTGATGAAGAGTGTGCTGGCCACTGGTATCAGTCAGCAGTCTGTTCCCGTAGCTCCTCCCTCCATAGTACCTGTTGACATCTCTGCCACTTCTCTTGCTACAGGACCCAGAGATCCTCCGCCTCAGGTTTCCCCATTGGGAATTTCCCCCTCTTCCGAGGATTCTCCTGATGTTTCGGGAGATCCTCCTAGGAAGAGGACTTGTAAGAGGAAACATGTAGACTCCCCCGAGTCTGTCACTTCGGATACTGACTTTGATGAGTCAGAGGGATCCCCTAGATCCCCCTCTGAGGATGTCTCCTTCTCAGACATCCTAGAACTCCTTAAACAGAGGGGAAACTGGCCCACCAACAATCCCTCTGAGGATGAGTCAGTGTACCTAGAGGCGTTTGGATCTCGGCCCTCCACCTCCTGGGTGTCTCCGCCTTCGACCCCTTATGCAGGTTATTGCACGAAGGCGTGGGCAGCTCCTGATTCTGTAGAGCCAGTCGCTAGGAGGCCTTCAAAATTTATCACTGTCCCGTGTGACAAGCAATTCCTCACTAAGGTTGTCCCCGCTGATGCCATGGTGGTGGCTGCGGCCACCAAAAGGAACTTGCAGATCCTTCCGCCGCCCATCCTCCTAATAAGGACTCTAGGACCATGGATAGGTGCGGTGGCGGATGTTTTCCTCAGCGACCTTTGCTATGCTCGCTGAATTATTTATGTCACTTCACCAGACTCCAGAGGGATATCCTTAAGGAGCTGGGTGAAGTAGTTCAGGATCCTACAGCTGCAGGGGCTCAAGAAAAATTGCTTCGCAGCTAGGAACCCTCAATTCCATTGCAAACTCCTCCATGCGGCTAATATCTTATGCTGCGGATGGAGCGAGTAGAGCCGCAGGTACAGGTGTGGCTCTTAGACGCCAAGCCTGGATGCGGCTATGTGATTTTGGCGGATCCCTTTAAGGCGTCCTTCACAAATTCTCCCTTTGATGGGTCAGCTTTGTTTGGCCCTCAGGTGAAGGAAACCTTGACCAGGTGCGAACAGGACGGCAAGACTCTTTCTGCTGTTGGAGTCCATTTTTCCACCCCTTCTAGACCTTATCCCAAAGGACAGAAAGGTGGGAAAATGTGGTTCCGTGAATCCCAAGGAGTCACGCCGGATTCACGTGGTCAGTTTACCCCTAGAGGCAGAGGGGGTAACAACAACAGACACCGCTCTAGAGGCAGAGGGGGTCCAAAATACCAGGGAAACAGAGAGCCTCTCTCTGACAAGCCCTTTCAGCATCCCTGAGATGTTGCCCGGCTGTCCCTCCTTGGAGGCAGTCGGGGGAAGATTATCACTGTACCCAGAAGCCTGGCATTCCCTCACTCAAGACAGATGGGTACAGTCGATCATATCCAAGGGTTACATAATTCCTTTCGAGGAAAGTCCCTTCCCCTCAAATTCCCTTCCAGATGTACCACCCGGTCTAAGGGAAATTGCAGAGTTAGAAATCTCAAAACTACTGCAAAAAAGAGCCATTCAGCCAATTACAATAGACCATTCAGAGCCCGGAATCTACTCAAGGTTCTTTTTGGTCCCCAAAAAGACGGGAGACTGGAGACCAATATTGGATCTCAGCAGACTCAACAAGTCTGTCAGGAAGACAAGATTCCGAATGGTCACTCTTCAGTCAATTCTGCCCTTCTTACAGAAGGACAACTGGATGTGCTCAATAGATCTTCAGGATGCGTACTATCACATCAAAATTCACAGACGCTCCAGGAGATTTCTCTGCTTTCGGCTGGGGTCCAGTCATTTCCAGTTCAGAGCCCTGCCCTTTGGTCTCACTACAGCCCCCAGAGTGTTCACCAAATGCATGGCAGTGGTCACGGCTCACCTGAGACGTCAAGGATTCCAGGTGTTTCCGTATCTCGACGACTGGCTCCTGTCAGCCACCACCAGGCATCAGCTTATACAAGCCAGGGATTACACAATAAACCTTTGTTCTCATTTGGGCATCTCAATCAACTTGAAAAGTCATCCTTATCGCCCTGCCAGTCTATTACCTTCATAGGCTTGAAACTTAAACACTGTTCGGATGTCAGCTACCCTTACAGATCAAAGAGTTTCAGACATTCAGAGTCATGTCAGGATCATTCTGGCCAACAAGAAAGTACAGGCCAGAATGGTTCTAAAGGTATTAGGTCTCATGGCTGCGGCCATTACTCTTCTTCCCTGGCTCGATTCTACATGCGCCTTCTTCAGTGGATGCTGTTCACACAATGGTCATACCAGCAACTTCCAATGCGTCACCAGATTCTGGTGACACAGACATGCAAAGAGCATCTTGCTTGGTGGATCACATCTCCTCAGGTTCGCCAAGGCAGGTACTTTGTACCCCCATCCCCGATAGCCACTGTCACCACGGATGCCTCCCTGATCGGGTGGGGGGGTCATTATCAGGGCAGGATGGTTCATGGGACGTGGCAGCCGTTCGAGTACCATCTGCACATAAATGTCCTGGAGATGAGAGCAGTGCTTTTAACGTTGCAAGCCCTCAACGACTTTCTTCCCGTAGGGACAATTGCAGTCCACACAGGCAACATGTCTGTAGTTTGGTATATCAACAAACAGGGCGGAACCAAGTCCTACCCCTTGTGTCGAGAAGCGCTCAGACTATGGCAATGGGCGATCTCCTCTCATCGGTTTCTGGTAGCAACGATATCCCTGGGAAAACCAACATTGTAGCGGACAGATTGAGCAGAGCTATTCTCATGCCTCACGAGTGGTCTCTCAAGCAGTCTATAGCGGAAGAGATTTTTCTGGAATGGGGTCGTCCATGTTGCGATCTTTTGCTACTCCCCAAAACAGCAAATGTCCAGACTTCTTCAGCCTCTTACTCTATCAGGCCATCCCCCAGAGACGCTCTGACCCAGGATTGGCCCCAGGGACTTCTTTATGCCTTCCTCCATTTCCTCTGATCCCTCAGGTGATCCAGAAAGCTACCGCTTTGAGAGCCAAATTGATTCTCATTGCCCCTTACTGGCCTCGACAAGTTTGGTTCCCGTTCCTCCATCATCACCTTTTGGTGCAGCCGTGGCATCTGGACCCAGTGCCAGATCTTCTGATTCACCAATCGGGTCAGCTGCACCGGTCAATCCCTTCTCTCAACCTCACAGCATGGTTGCTCCACTTCCTTCCTTAGCCAGGCTTCCTTTGATCTCTAACCCAGTTAGAGACATCATAGTAGTTTCGCTAAAATCCTCTACCAGGAGGATTTATACAAGCAAATGGAAACGTTTCTCTTATTGGGCTAAGGCCCAGAATATTGATCCTTTTACTGCCCCTGTTCAGGCAGTCCTGGACTTCTTAGCAGAGATTTTTCATGCAGGCTCCTCTTCTTCCACAGTCAGAGTTCAATTGGCTGCTATTTCCAATTTTCATGTCGGGATAGCAGATCATAATATTATGTCCCATAGGCTCTGCAGGGCCTTCTTGAAAGGAATTTTCCTACTAAAGCCTCCAATCAGGAATCCTCCTCCTCAGTGGGATCTAAATTTAGTGCTGACATCTTTGATTCTTCCCCCCTTCGAGCCAGCTGCTTCTTGTTCCCTGAAATATCTTTCTTGGAAAACTTTATTCCTAGTGGCTATTACATCGCCAGGAGGGTGTCGAACTTCATGCTCTTTCGGTTCGAACCCCTATTTGGTTTTTCACAAAGACAGAGTATCTTTGAGAACTAACCCAACCTTTTTACCTAAGGTCGCTTCAAAGAACAATTTGAATCAATCCATTGATCTCCCTGTATTTTCCCTAACTATTCAGATAGAGCTGAACAAAAGCTACATTATCTTGATGTCCACCGTCAACTTAGATATTATTTGGACAGAACAAAAATTTAGAAAATCTGATCAACTTTTTGTTTCCTATGCGGATAATAAAAAGGCCTTCCTGTTTCTAAAGTGACTTTGTCTAGATGGCTTTCTTCGGTCATCTCTGAAATTTATCTGCTCAGGGGAAAACAGCTGTGCTCAAAACCTAAAGCACATTCAACTAGGAGCTTAGCTACTTCTACAGCTTTTCAAGCTAGACTTCCTTTAGACACTATTTGTGCAGCGGCCACTTGGGCCACTCCTCACACTTTTGTTTCCCATTACAAATTGGACTTGGCCTCCAGGGACAGAGCCAGTTTTGGCTCTACAGTCCTCAAGAGTTTGCTCCATTGAGCCACCCAGGATAGAGGTGCTAGGACGGTCCCATCAAGAATGAAGGCGAGATTGACAACTTAACATTAAGAAGTTATGTACCTACCATAACGTCCCATGTTAGTTGTCTTCCCTCGCCTTCTTTCTTGCGACCCTCCCTCCTTCCCCCTGGCCTGGACAGACCTTGTTATAAGAAACTGTTATGCTGAAGACCATTCAGACCTGGTCCTTCTTCCATCTGTAAGTTTTCTTTCTTCCTTTGGGAAGTATTTTATGCTTGGTGCTATTGCCCTTTGTCATCAAACGAGATCTGGGTACTTACCGCCTTGCATCATGGGATATGGGGCTGCCTCGAGCTGGTAAAAGTGACTCTCGAGCTTAGCAAGTGCCGAGTCGGAGCCGAGGGATCGGCACCGAACCCATCAAGCAAGAAAGAAGGCGAGAGAAGACAACTAACATGGAACGTTATGGTAGGTACATAACTTCTTATTCTAGGACCATGGATAGGTACGGTAAGCGGATGTTTTCTTCAGCGACCTTTGCCATGCGGTCGCTGAATTACTTGTGTCACTTCACCCGCCTTCAGAGAGATATTCTCAAAGAGTTGGGAGAAGTCTTACAGGATCCATCAGCTGCTGGGTCCCAGGATAAAATAAACTCACAGCTTGGAACCCTGAACTCGATTGTCAACTCCTCCATGCATCTAATTTCATATGCAGCCGATGGAGCGAGTAGGGCCGCGGGCACAGGAGTGGCCTTAAGGCGTCACGCTTGGATGCGGCTGTGTAATTTCGCGGACCCTTTCAAGGCGTCCTTCACAAATTCCCCTTTTGATGGTTCGGCTTTGTTCGGACCTCAAGTGAAAGACACCTTGACCAGATGCGAACAAGATGGCAAGAGTCTTTCCGCCGTAGGAGTCCGTTTCTCCACCCCTTTAAGACCATACCCTAAGGGTCAGAAGGGTGGGAAAATGTTGTTCCGCAAATCTCAAGGAGTCACGCCTGACGCAAGAGGTCAGTTTACCCCCAGAGGCAGAGGGGGTAACAACAACAGACGCCGCCCTAGGGGCAGAGGGGGTCCGCAGTACCAGGGTAGCAGGGATCCTCTCTCTGACAAACCCTTCCAGCATCCCTGAGATGTTGCCCGATTGTCCACCTTCGGAGGCAGTTGGGGGAAGATTGTCGCTGTACCCAATAGCCTGGCTTTCCCTTACTCAAGACAAATGGGTACAGTCGATCATATCCGAGGGTTGCAAAATTCCCTTTATCCAAACCCCAATTCAAAAGGGAACCCTTCCAGACGTTCCACCCGGTCTAAGAGAACTAGCAGTATCAGAAATATCAAAACTGCTAGCAAAAAGAGCCACCCAGCCAGTCCCAGCAGACCAACTAGGATCCGGAATCTACTCAAGGTTCTTTTTGGTACCGAAAAAGACAGGGGACTGGAGACCAATATTAGATCTCAGCAAACTAAACAAGTTTGTAAAGAGAACAAGATTCTGGATAGTCACACTACAGTTCATTCTGCCCTTTCTGGGCAAGGACAATTGGATCTGCTCCATGGACCTTCAGGATGCGTACTATCACACCAAAATTCACAGGCGCTCCAAAAGGTTTCTCCGCTTTCGGCTGGGGGCCAGTCACTACCAGTTTAGAGCCCTGCCCTTCGGTCTCACTACAGCCCCCAGAGTGTTCACCAAATGTATGGCAGTGGTTATGGCTCACCTGAGATGGCAAGGATTCCAGGTGTTTCCATATCTAGACGACTGGCTCCTCACTGCCACCACCAGGCATCAACTTCTCCAAGCCAGAGCTTACACCATTTACATTTGCAGAGGGCTTGGAATTTCTATAAATTTCGAAAAGTCTGCCTTGTCGCCTTGTCAGTCTATTACCTTTATAGGCGCCAACTTGAACACCGTACAACTTTCAGCAAAGTTAACAGATCAAAGGGTCTTAGATATTCAAAACCATGTCCATGTTCTTCTTCAGAGCGACAAAATTCAGGCCAGGTATGTCCTGAAAGTATTGGGTCTTATGGCGACCGCCATAATACTTCTTCCCCTTGCACGTTTTTACATGCGTCTTCTACAGTGGATGCTTTTCGCCCAATGGTCTTTTCAGCAACTCCCCATGCACCACAAGATCATGATAACTCCAACTTGCAAAAGTCATCTGTCCTGGTGGATATTGTCCCCTCAAGTCCATCAAGGCAGACCCTTTGTTCCTCCTCCCCCGGTCGCCACGGTGACATCGGACGCCTCCCTGATCGGGTGTGGGGGGGGCATTTTCAGGGCAGGATGGTTCATGGCACTTGGCAACCTTTCGAACGCCACCTGCACATAAATGTCCTAGAGATGAGAGCAGTGCTTTTAACGTTGCAAGCCCTCCACGACTCTCTTCCCCTAGGAACTATTCCAATCCAAACGGACAATATGTCCATAGTGTGGTATATCAACAAGGACTCTTGTTCCGTTTGTCACGGATTTAGTTCAAGAGTCCTGCAGGAGAGGCATAACAAGCTTATTCTTAGGGGCTTGTTAAAGCCTGATGACTCCCCGTCCAAGTCTGGTTCGGGGAAGTCATCAAAAACCGCCAAACCCTCGGCTCCAGCTTCTGAGTCGAGGGCTGGTGTTGTTGAGATGGCTCCGACCTCGGTTCCGGCTGGCTCTGAGGTGAGCAAAGTGGTTTCCGCTCCGAAACCATCATCGGAGCCGACCCCAGCACGCAAGCGCTCTAGGTCCCCCTCCCTAGAGTCCGTTAGATCGGAGCCGAAATCCCCTCTCTTGTCGGTGAGGAGTCATAGGACTCATTCATCGAGGTCATCTAGGCTTTCTGACCATGACATCGAGAGGGTGGTCAGTAGACTCATAAAATCTCAGGCACTGGCCCAAATGCTTCAGAGCCCATCTCACCAGACTGCGGCTCCTTCGATACAATTATCTATTCCTCCTCCGACTCATCACTCGAGCTCGGAGCCGGAGTTTCTTGGAACCGTGACCTTGCCTACGTCGGAGCCGATGCCTCCTCCTTCGGCTCCGGTGTCGTCGGCTCCGACCTCTTCATTGGTTCCGTCCGTGGAGAGGTCCGGGCGCCGGGACTTCATTGTCGGCTCCGAGGGGGCGAGTGGCATCGGACCCTTGTCCGACCCCGCCCTCCCTCTCGGAGCTTCGGCTGTGGTTAGTTCGGCCCCGACATCATTCTCGGAGCCTTCTCTGTCAGCTCCGGAGGTGGTCCCGGTCTCTTCGGAGCCGGTGCTACCTTTGGTGTCTGATAGGGGAGCCTTCGAGGTGATGAGGAGTGTGCTGGACCCAGTGTCCACTCCAAGGTTAAGTTCTGCGGCTCCTCCCTCCATAGTGCCTGTTACGGTCTCTGGCCTTTCTCTTGCACCTGTCAGCAGAGATCCACAGCATGGGGTACCCACTTTGGGTGTCTCCTCCTCTTCCGAGGGCTCCCCTGAAGTTTCAGGGGAACCCCCTAGGAAAAGAAAGTGCAAGAGGAAGCACATGGACTCCCCCGAGTCTGTCACATCAGACACCGACTTGGATGAGTCGGAAGGTTCCCCCAGATCCCCCTCTGAGGATGTCTTTTTTCAGACATCCTGGAAATCCTAAGACAGAGGGGGAATTGGTCCACTCTTAAACCTTCCGAGGACGAGTCGGTTTACCTTGACGCTTTTGGATCTCACCCTTCCACCTCCTGGGTGTCTCCCCCTTTCGACCCACTAATGGAGGTGGTGGCTAGAAAGGCGTGGGCAGCTCCTGATTCAATGGAACCTACCCCTAGGAGGCCTTCTAAATTTATTTCTGCACCAGATGATAAATCCTTTCTCACCAAAGGCATTTCAGTTGATGCTATGGTGGTAGCAGCAGCCACTAAGAAGGAATTGGCTGATCCTTCTGTATCTGTTCATCCTCCTAACAAGGAGTCTAGGACCATGGACAGGTATGGTAAGCAGACCTTTGCTTCAGCGACCTTTTCTATGCAATCGCTGAACTATTTATGTAATTTCACCCGCCTTCAAAGAGACTTACTCAAAGAGTTGGGTGAAACGGTACAGGATCCTTCTACTGCGGGGTTTAAGGACAAAATAAACTCTCAGCTGGCTACCCTGAACTCCATTGTTAACTCCTCCATGCGGCTAATTTCTTATGCAGCCGATGGAGCGAGTAGGGCCGCTGGTACAGGCGTTGCATTAAGACGTCACGCTTGGATGCGGCTCTGTAACTTTGCTAATCCCTTCAAGGCGTCCTTCACTAACACCCCCTTTGATGGTTCAGAATTGTTCGGACCTCAAATGAAGAATACCCTCACCAGATGCGAGGAAGATGGTAAAACTCTCTCTGCCGTGGGAGTCCGTTTTTCCACGCCTTCTAGACCTTATCCTAAGGGACAGAAGGGGGGGAAAGATGTGGTTCCGCAAACCACAGGGAGTCACACCTGCCGCACGCGGTGATTTTCCCCCTAGAGGTAGAGGGGGAAATAACAACAGACGCCGCCCCAGGGGCATAGGGGCTCCTCAGAACCAGGGTTCTAGGGAATCTTTTCCTGATCAACCCTTTCAGCAGCCCTGAGAAGCTGCCCGACTGTCCGCCTTCTGAGGCAGTCGGGGGGAGATTATATCTGTACCCGGAAGCCTGGCAATCCCTCTCCTAAGACACATGGGTACAGAAGATCATATCCGAGGGTTACAAAATCCCCTTTACCATCTCCCCGGTACAACGGCCAAAACCCCTACCAGATGTACCACCCGCACAAAGGGGTCAGGCTCAGCTAGAAATAGAAAAGCTATTAGCAAAAAGAGTCATCCAGGCAGTCCCAGCAGATTAGCTAGGGTCTGGAATTTACTCCAGGTTCTTTTTGGTACCAGAAAAGACAGGAGACTGGAGACCTATCTTGGATCTCAGCAGGTTAAACAAATCTGTGCTAAAGACAAAATTTCGGATGGTAACACTGCAGTCCATTCTACCCTTTTTGGGCAGAGACAACTGGATGTGCTCGTTAGACCTCCAGGACACGTACTACCACATAAAGATACACAGATGCTCCAGGAGGTTTCTCCGCTTCCGGCTGGGAGTCAGTCATTTTCCATTCAGAGCCCTGCCCTTTGGTCTCACCACAGCCCCCCGGGTGTTCACCAAATGTTTGGCAGTGGTCACGGCTCACCTGAGACAGAAAGGATTCCAGGTGTTTCCATACTTAGACGACTGGCTCATTTCAGCTACCACCAAACAGGATCTCATAATGGCCAGGGATTACACTATTCAGCTTTGCAACAGTCTGGATATTTCTATAAATTTTGCAAAGTCCTCCTTGTTTGCCTTGTCAATGTATAAAATTTATAGGCGCCGTATTAAACACCACAGAAATGTCTGCAACACTACCACCCCAGAGAGTGGCAGACATGAGGCGGAATATTCAGACCCTGTTTCAGCCCAACAAAGTCCAGGTCAACCGAGTATTGAAAGTATTGGGCCTCATGGCGGCGGCGATTCTTCTACTTCCATTAGCCCGCTTCCACATGAGGCTCCTTCAGTGGATGCTCTTTTCTCAGTGGTCTTTTCAACAGCTACCAATGACCCACAACATTTGGATAACCCTATCTTGCAAGAAACATCTCTCCTGGTGGATGGTTTCCTCTCAGCTTTTTCAGGGCAGACCCTTTGTTCTCCCCCTTCCAGTTGCCACTGTCACAACGGATGCCTCCCTGATCGGGTGGGTGGGGCATTATCAGGGCAGGACGGTCCAGGGCACTTGGCAACAGTCAGAATGCCACCTGCACATAAATGTCCTGGAGATGAGGGCGGTGCTTTTGACGTTGCAATCCCTTCAGAGCTCTCTTCCCACGGGGACTATAGCAATTCAGACGGACAATATGTCTGTGGTGTGGTACATAAACAAGCAGGGCGGAACAAAGTCCTATCCCCTCTGTCGAGAAGCACTCAGACTTTGGCAATGGACAATTTCATCTCAACGGTTTCTGATAGCAACGCACATCCGCGGGAAGTCCAACGTCATAGCAGACAGATTGAGCAGAACTATCCTCATGCCTCACGAGTGGTCTCTAAATCAAGCGGTAGCAGACGGAATCTTTCGGAAGTGGGGCCAGCCTTGCTGCGACCTTTTCGCAACTCCCCAAAACAGCAAGTGCCTCGACTTCTTCACACTTTTTCCTCTGCCAGGCCAACCCCTCAGAGACGCTCTTGTTCACGTTTGGCCCCGGGGTCTTCTCTATGCTTTTCCTCCTTTTCCGTTGATCCCGCAATTAATTCAGAAAGCAATCGCATTGAGATCCAAAATTATCCTCATTGCCCCGTTTTGGCCTCGACAAGTTTGGTTCCCATTCCTGCACAAATACCTACTGGAACAGCCTTGGCATCTGGAGCCCCTTCCAGATCTATTGATCCACCTCACGGGCAAGCTGCATCAGTCTCTACATTCCATCAACCTCACAGCTTGGTTGCTCCACTTCCAGCCATAGCCAGGCTTCCCCTCATCTCTCCTCCTGTCCGTGATATCATTCTGGCCTCCCATAAGTCCAATACTAGGAAGACTTATGCTAGTAAATGGAAGCGTTTTTCATTCTGGGCGCAAAATAGGTCCTTAGATCCTTTTCATGCACCCATTCATGAGGTTCTGGACTTTCTGGCGGAGCTTTTTCATTCTGGATCTTCATCGGCCACTATCAGAGTACAATTAGCGGCCATTGCTAATTTTCATGTTGGACTCTCAGAAGCAAATATTATGTCCCACAAACTCTGTAAAGCTTTTCTCAAGGGCATCTTTTTGCTCAGACCTCCAGTAAAAGATCCACCTCCATAATGGGACTTGAATTTAGTTCTATCCTCATTAATTCTGCCCCCTTTTGAACCTGCAGCTTATTGTTCCCTCAAACTACTTTCTTGGAAAACGCTGTTTTTAGTAGCTATAACATCTGCCAGAAGGGTCTCGGAACTCCAAGCCTTGTCTGTCCGTCCTCATTTGGTTTTCCATAAAGACAGGGTAACTCTCAGAACAAACCCTTCCTTCCTTCCAAAAGTGCTATCGGAAGCAAATTTAAATCATTCTATTGATCTACCTGTCTTTTTCCCAGACTATACCAACAGAGCTGAACAAAAATTACATTCATTAGATGTTCATCGCCAATTACGGTATTACCTAGACAGGACAAAACAATTCAGAAAATCAGATCAGCTCTTTATCTCTTATGCGGCAAGTAAGAAAGGGCTTCCGGTTTCGAAAGTTACCCTTTCCAGATGGCTGACATCTATTATTACCTTGGTCTATGAGTTGAGGCACAGACAACTTCCCTCTAGGCCTATCAACTTCAACAGCTTTTCAAGCAAGGTTACCACTAGATGCCATTTGTGCAGCGGCTACATGGGCTTCCAAACATACTTTTATTGCTCATTACAAACTTGACTTAGCCTCCAGAAATAGAGCTGATTTTGGTTCCACTGTACTCAGGAGTCTGTTCAATTGAGCCACCCAGGACTAAGATGCTAGGGACGCTGTCCCATCCAGCAAGAATGAAGGCGAGAATGACAACTTAACATTAAGAAGTTATGTCTTACCATAGCGTTCCATGTTAGTTGTCTTCTTCGCCTTCTTTCTTGCCCCTCCCTCCTGCCCCTAGCCTGGACAGACTGAGATTGAGTCCTTCCCTTTTGGGGATACTATATGTTGCGTCTTTTCCTGGTATCCTTAGTGTTACTATCAGGTAATCTTCTAATACAGAGGGTTATAATTTTTATATTATAAGATTGTTGTTTATACTATGCCTTAGCTTCCAAATGAGATCTGGTGAGTTAGCGCATGGTATTGTGGGATATAGGGCTGCCTCGAGCCGGTAAAAATAGCTCTCAAGCTATAGTATAGGCCGAGTCGGAGCCGAGGATCGGCTCCGAACCCATCCAGCAAGAAAGAAGGCGAGAAGAAGACAACTAACATGGAACGTTATGGTAAGACATAACTTCTTATTAATGTTAATTTGTTAATACAGTATAATTAATTTTGTATAAATGTAAATTTGCCTATATCAGAAGTAATAATTCAATAAAGGTGTTTAAAATGATGATTGGTGAAGCAGAGGAAGGGCATATCAAGATGCTGGCCTTGTGACTTAAAGGAAAAGCAGCAGGTCTGTGGTAGGCAGCTCTGCTGTACTGATGGCCAAAGACAAGAAAGAAGTATGGTGACTTCCAGGATGCCTGCCCAATGATCAATAGCTTCATTTCAGCTCTCCCAATGTGAAACAGAAAAATAGAAAAAGGAGACAGTAAAATTGTCATTTTGGATGAAATTCAATTACTGTCTAGTAAGAACACTACCTGGATGCCAGCAAAAATAAATTTAGGGAACCTGAAAGAAAATCAACCAGACAAGGTGAAGAGAAAACACTGGCTGGGAAAAATACTACAGCTGTTCAGCAAAAAGCAGTTCAAGCTTTAGCTTTGGTACATGAAATAGCTTCCATTAATTTAGAAGAAAAAATAAATCAAATGTATTCGGACGTGATTAAAATAAATGAATCACTGAAGCATTACATCAACTCAGATAACAAAAGGCTGGAAAAAAATGCAAAAATCAGAATTCAGGAAAAGCTTGCATGAATATGAGGCTTCACAAAAAGAGCTGTTGAAGAACTAGAGTTAGATGACAGAGAGCGCAGAGAAAACCTCATATTTTCTATTCTACCAGAGAAACTGGAAGAATCCAACTGCATTAATTTTATGAAATTGCAGTTAAGCAACTGGACTTGTGTTCCACAACAAGATTTGTTAATTGAAAGGGCATATTGAGTGTATGCTCCAAACTTGTCCATGAGAAAGCTGCCAGGACCTATATTAGTAAAATGCATCATACCATCAGAAAGAGGTGATCCTGAAAAAACTGACAGAAAGGAAAGGTTTTAAAATTGGAGAGAGTAGAGTGTTTGTAGCAAATAATTATTCACTGTACACCAGGCAAAAGAGAAGCACATTTATTCCAGCAAGCAGGGAATACCAAGCAACATGTGTGGGTTTCAAGCTGCAGTATCCATCTGACTTTTTTCTGGCGTATCAAAGACATGTTTGATGCCAAAAAGGCTAAAGAAGCAATAAAAAAGTGTATCCAACAAAATGAACCAGCAAACAGAAAGGGATTCTGCATCTCATTCTTCTGACAATGAAGTTCATAGAAGGACTTTGCTAGTGAAACCTTTTCCATTGTTCCAAAGGAAAATGCTTGAGAGACGGAAAAAAAAACACAGGGGCCGACTAGAAGAATCAAGATGAAGTCTGCGGTTTGCAGACGAAAGCGCTTAATGTATGTGACTATTAAAGATTCTTATCTGCATAGTGAGTTGGTTCACTTTGTTCAGTACTGCTTCAGGGGAGTACAGGTGCTATTTGCGTGGACCTTAAATTGTTTTATTTTGGTTCACTTGTTGGAGAGCGCAACATTTCTTGTATATTTTAGTAACTTTTAAGTACCGTGGATTTTATTGATGATATTCCTTCGATGTTTATTCCTGTAAGAAAGGAGGATTTCAACAGGCTATATTCAGAGGTGGCCATTCTCAAAGGAGAACTGACGAGATTGATTGAGGTGTTCAGCCAATCAGAGACGCATGCTGGATTCCAGCAACGACCAATAAGGGCAGGAAATGTCTCAGTTGGAGGCAGTACCTTAGAGGAAGGATCAGGCCAGCAGGATAATGGCGTTTGGTGTGCTAGTCTGGGGACTAACTTATTTTCTGTTAATCTTGGAGCTGCTGCTGCTGTTGATTTTACACAGTACCCTGGAGATGAACAAAACATCTGTTGGACTGGATGACATGGAGGCTAAAGAATACTTAAAATATTGGGGCTAAGCCAAAAAGAACTGTCCCAAAATGAACTTATGCTGCTGTTGCTGATAAGGACACTGTTACTACAGGTACTGTTTCTAACTTTGCAAATATGTAGTGTACATATAAACAGAGTGTAGGTAAAGAAATGAAAGCCAGAACACATGTTGCCATTGAGAAATGTTTGGACAATATTTTTTTGTTTGTTAGTAACCCTGATGTACATAGTAATAAGAAACAGCTTGAACGCAATGAATCTTGTACCCTGAAGGACATGATTTATATAATGGAAAAGAAATAAGATGAAATCAAATGTTTGCAAGTGTACAACACTTATTTAAATTGTTGTATTGAGCTTAGGATAGTACCTGTGGAATTAAGATTCTTTAAGGAACCATTGGGAATTGAACTAACTGAGACTATACGAAATTAATGTAATAACATGTTTGATGGCTTTGGCTTTGAGTACATGGATTTTTTAATAATATGTAATGATTCAAAGCTATGTATACTAATTGAAGAAGTGGAAAAGTTAAATGTTTCTGTTACTAATGATTTGTTATTTCCTGAATGGGAAAGAAGGTATAGGAAGCAATTTGAATATATTGAAAAGAAATGTGACAAGATTATGTAGAAGAAGTGTAAAAAAAAATTGATAGAGACTTGGGGCATTATAAAACAAACAATGTCTACCCCCGGAAGAGGGAGAATTTCAAGGGGGGTGCTAGCAAAAACAACCATAAGGAATATTATAGGAAAAATGACCCAAATGAAAATCAAGCCTCATATGACTAACAAAGAAAATATAGGGCTAATAATAATTTTTTTTTTTTGGTAGGGAGGCTAAAGAAGGGGGAATTACCATCAGGACCGGCGAAGGTCAGGAAAGGAAATAAATTATTGGGAGAAACAAGGCCCAGGATGGAAACTGAGGTATTAGGGCAGGTACTGAGTGGACAGCAAAATGAAGAAATAATTCAAAATCAAGGGATTATATATACACTGTTTAGTTTTAACATTTACAATTATACTTCATTGAATCTGGGAATCTTGAGGCAATGTTACAACTGCCTCATGTACACAGACAACCCTCTCCTCCTCCCAACAAATTCCAACACATGTGAGAGATGCAACCATATAGCCAAACTGGAGGCTAAGCTCTCTCAACTCAGTACTGGCATAACCAGTCAGGAGGAGAAGGAAACCACACTCACTACAATTCCAGTCTCACATAGACCTACCACGACAGCAAACCAAACACATAATCACACAAAACATACTGGAGGCTCTAAATAAAGATCTGCCAAGCAGCAGAGACCTCCAAAGCAGACACCCAAGCAGCCTACCCCAAAACAAAACACGTGCAACACATATCTCACAAAGCCAGTGTGCCAACAGTCATAGCCCTTAAGACTAAACAACACACCTGATACACTTGTAATAGGTGACTCTATCGTCAGGCACACTGACGTCCGCTCACCAGGCTGAACAAGGAGAGGGTCACGGTGAGCAGCCTGTCGGGCGCTAGGATCCGCCACATAACACAAGCACTCAGGTCACTCCAAGGCAAGTACAAATATGACTCAGTCATTGTCCATGCTGGTGTGAATGACCTGAGATGTACCTCCCTGGACTACATGAAAAGAGACATAAAGGAGCTCTCTGAGCATGTAGCCCAGGCCGGTATGACCCTGACCTTGAGTAGCATCTTACCCTCACCAAGAATGATGCCACAATATGAAGACAAGATGATCAATTTCAACAACTGGCTTAAGTACTGGTGTCATTCAAAGGGGATCCAATGCCTGTCAGCTTGGGATGATATGCTCGACAAGCCACGATGCTTCGCTAGGGACGGCTTGCACCTGTCACCCCTGGGCTTTTGGATATTGGCAAAGGCTCTTGCTACCCCCATAGTGCCTATTTTAGGCAAGGCTTAAAAGACAAACCCAGCTCCATAGGTATCACAAGGGATAAGAAACTAAGAGTAATGCTACTCAACGCCAGAAGTCTAAACCTCAAGATGCATGCACTCGAAACTCTCCTTAGCATGGAGAACATTGATATCTGTGCAGTAACAGAAACCTGGTTCAGGGCTCCGAGAGCACCCCAGCACTACCAGGTTATACCTCATACCATGCTTTTCGCCCCAAAACTTGGACCGAACCACAAAGAAGGGGAGTATCGATATTCATCAAAGATACCCACACCTCCAGGTTGGTGGCAAAGCACGAAGCATCAGAGACTATCCATGTGCAACTAACAGTGGGTAAAACTGCCTTCCAGTTTATAGCCTGCTGCAGACCACCCTCCCAAACCCAGGAACCCCACTCGGCCTTCCTGAGAACACTGGAAAATATGAAGGTCTCTCCAAACACCATTATATTGGGCGACTTCAACTACCCAAACATAGACTGGGAGCATTACTCTAGCTCCAACACCCTAGCCCAAAGGTTCATAGAATTTATAAACTCAAATGCTATGGAACAACTTGCTACCACTCCCACAAGAGGGGAAAACATACTGGACCTGATCATCACCAACATGGGGACTCTATGCTCCAGACCAGAAGTGTATCCCTCACTGGTAAGATCAGACCATAAACTAATCTCACTGGATATTCACATCCCGACCCCACCCCCTGCCCAGAAAACCACAGTGAAAAACTTCTCTAAAGCAAATTTAACACTCCTCAAAACTGAGGTGGAATCCTTCAAAGCCCCCGGGCCTGTGGAAAATACGGCCCAGACCGCAGAATCCTTTATAAACGCATTCTATGAACACCTTCAGGAATGCATGGATCATGCGATCCCAAATAAAACCAAGACGCAATCCTCCAAAGGCAGACGTCCTGCCTGGTGGACCCCAGCCATAAACAAACTATACAATAGAAGGAGGAAGCTACTAAATGATAGAGCAAAATCCCAAAAGGGAAGGCATCACTGATCAGTATTAGCAAAACTACGGGCACACATAAAATTGTCTAAGGCCAGCTTCGAGAGAAAAATTGCACAGGACACTAAGGATAATCACAAGGCTTTCTTTAGTTATGTTAGGAACCTGGGTGGTAATTCCCAGATATGCTCAGAACTAGTCCAAAATTACAAAAAATCCACCAAACCCACAGACATTGCCAACATCCTAGCTGACAGGTTCAGCAAACTTCTCCCCTCCCCACCAAAAGGGCAAATATCTATCCCAGCAGAGTGCTGCCCCTGACATCTCAGATGCTCAGGTAAGAGCCGCCCTCTCCAAAGCAAAAACACAGCATCAATGGGACCAGATGGTGTCCCGGGCCCCTACATGAACTCCAAGAAGAGCTAAACCCAAACATAAAACTACTGTTCAATCTCAGCCTTACTACAGGATATGTGCCCAAAGAGTGGCGTACAGCAACAGTGGTCCCTCTCCATAAAGGTGGTGCCTCAACGGATCCTGGAAACTATCGCCCCATAAGCCTGACTAACTTGGTCTGCAAAGCTATGGAAAGGATCATCATGGACCTCATAAATAAAGATATTGGGGACCTACAAACACTGGATCCTACCCAGTTCGGCTTTGTTAAGGGCAGATCCTGCCTCTTAAACCTGGTTGATTTCTTTGAAACAGTCACCAAAGCCATTGACGAGGGGAAGGTGGTCCACACAGCCTACCTGGACCTCGCAAAAGCCTTCGATACAATACCACACTTGGGCATTATAGATAAGCTCACCAGCTAAAATATAAACCCCTATGTCACTAGATGGATTGCAAACTGGCTCAAGGACAGAACCCACATGGTTAGAATTGCTGGAGCCATGTCAGACTCCAAACCAGTTACAAGTGGTGTCCCACAAGGCTCAGTCCTGGGACCTCTCTTGTTCGGTATATATTTCTCGGAGGTACAGGCCAACACGGAAGGACTGTGGCTGACCAAGTTCACAGATGACTGCAAACTGGGCACCATAATCGACTCTCCAGTCGACACAAGCATCCTCCAAAAGGGCCTCATAGAAACAGACAACTGGTGCCAGAGCCATGGCCTCAAGCTAAATGCCAAAAGTGTATAGTCATCCCTTTGGCAAAACAAAGTGCCCACAAATTACCACATAGGTGGTAATCCATTAAGTACAGAAGAAGTAATTAGGGACCTGGGGACCCAAGTTGATAGCAATCTCTCATTTGACAACCACGTGGCCAAAGTGGTTAGAAAAACATTTTATATAGCCCACCTAATCATGAAGGGATTCACATCTAGATCAGGGGACGTCATCGTGCCTCTTTACTCATCCCTCATCAGGCCCATAATTGAGTACAATGCCCCTTTTGGGATGTACCTTACCAGACACCTGCAGCAACTGGAAAGACCCCAAAAGTACCTCACCAAGAGGATCAAAGGGCTCAAACAGATGCCATATGCTGCCTGGTTAAAGAAACTCCAGCTCTACTCAGTGGCATACCACCTGTTCAGGTGCGATCTGTGCCTGACATATAAAGCCATGTCCAACTCGGAATTAATGGACATGCTGCACCTCAGAAAATCCAAATCCCATCGAGCTACGCTCGAGACTTGAACCTCAGCACTGAAATAAATAGGACATGCTGGAGGGACAGATTCATAACCCAGAGGCTCCCTTCACTCTGGAATAAAATCCCAGTCCAGGTTAGGCAGAGTCCCTCATTGACTCTCTTCAAGAGGAATCTTGATGAGTGGATGGGAGATCGTAGGTTTACCCCGGGTATCACTTCTGTGTCACTGTTAGACAGAGGCACAGTATACTAACCTTGAAAAAGGGCATAGCAAAATAAATTTAAAATGGGTGGTGAAAGCCAAACACATTCTGGCTAGGCTTATAAATGCCCTAGGGCGGATAGCCTAGTATGAACCTATGAACCTATGAAGCTTGAAAAGGAACACTTTGATCTGTTTTCTAAGGGTATGAAATTTGTACCAGCCACTGGATTTAATTTAACGGACACTTTGGTTGAATTGAAATTGTACTTAAGGAAGCTCAATTTAGCTATTTATTTCAAGGAACAGCTAATTCACAACACTAATGTTGGGTTAAAGAAAAAAGTAAGTTTAATCCACGTTTACATTCGACTTTGGTAACATTGGAGAGGGTAATTTCTAAAGAATTGTATGAACTGCAGGAAAAGTACAGATATAACAGGTATAGGAATAACCTGAGTAACAATGAATGGGAGATTTTGAAACAAATTAGTAATGACAGTAACATACATATTATGAAACCAGACAAAGGTGGAGGGGGTAGTGTTATATGATAGCGGAGAATATTATAACAAAATGTACGAAATCTTGAGTAATACAGGGACCTACGAAGTAATTTAAAAAAATGAGGTCAATATAGCTCATCATTAGATTGACTTATATCTGGAAGAGTTTTTATTGGAGAATAGAATTTAACAGGATATATATAATTTTGTGAAGGTAAAGTATCCAATATTGGCCACAATCGTAGGTATACCCAAACTCCATAAAAATGTAACAGATCCCCGGTTTAGACCTATTATATCTGGTAGTAAATCAAAAACGTTCTCACTAGGGGTAATGATAGATAGGTCCTTGAAATATATTTATAGCAAACTGCAACACTTAATCAAGGACTCCTGGGATTTTTTAAGTAGATTGAAAACTGAAATTTGGAATAAGAATTTAATTTTTCTCACCATAGATGTCATAGAGTTATTCTCCTGTATTCTGAAGGATGAAGTGCTTGAAAGCTTTAGCAGTAGTATAAGGAAATATAGTGGTATGAAATGGGAGAAAGTTAAACTTCTAGTGGAATTCATGTCCTTGGTATTAGACAATAATTTTATTTTTTTTGAAGGCAAACTATACAAGCAAATAAAAGGTGTGGCTATGGGGACAGCGTGTGCCCCCATATTTGCCAACCTTGTATTATTGGACTGGGAAGATAAAACCATTTTAGTAGTAGATTCATGGCTAATATTAGATGCTACGTCCATTTTTTTGGACGATATTTTTGTCCTGTGGGAAGGTACCAATGAGAATATTGAGCAATTTGTGAACTATGTAAATAACTATATAAGTCTACTACGTATTTAAAGTTCACCGACACCCATAGTGAAGAGGGTATAGCTTATTTAAATACCTATGTAGAACATTCTGGAACTGGGTTTAAATCTAAAATTTATAGGAAAAATACATTTAGCAACTCCTGTTTGGAGTATTCCAGTTGCCACCCATGGAAACAAAAAAAGAGCATTTTAAAAGGTCAGTGTATTAGGGTAGCACTAATGACCTCAGAGTACAAGGATATGAAGAAAGAGATTGAATATATAGGTAACATGTTTCAGGAAAGAGGATATCCTGTTTCCATGATTAAGGAGGTGTCTCAATACATTATGACGGTATGGTTTATACACATGGAGGCACAAATAATGACAATTATGGGAGGTCCTTCATATTGAAATACAGTCTGCTGAAGCTTTAAAGAGCATTGTTCAACAAAACTGGGTTTTGTTGAAGGGGAACATGGAAGTGTACAATATTTTGGGAGAGAAGTCCACTTTTGTGTATAAAACAGGATGAAATTTAAAGCACAGATTTGAATACAAAAGAAATGCTATAGGTAATAGAAAGGACTTGCAAGGAACTAAAAAATGTGGCAGCTGCAACCAATGCTTTGCAATAAATGAGGATACAACATTGGTATTGGATAACATCCATAGAACTAGGATGTATTTTAGGAGAGGTAATTGTAACACTACGAGGGTGATATATTTGTCAAAATGTTGCAGCTGTTCCGCATTTTATGTAGGGCAAACCAACAGAGCCCTTAAGAATAGAATTTATGAGCATTATTATTGCATTAGGAAAAAGGACAAAAATAATGCATTGTATAGGTATTTAGAATCTAGTAATGGATGTTCCAAGTTTATGTTTGCCATTCTGGAATGTGTTTATATGAATCCCAGAGAAGGGGACATTAAGTGTACCTTAAAAGAAAGAGAAGTCAGATGGCAGTCATTGTTAAATGCAGCCAGCTATCCAGGTATTGATTGTGTCACCATTACCCCAATCTTAGAAATGAGATGATAGAAGTTAAAAAAGTCAGATCTTTCCTGTAGTGTTGCCATAGCTCAGAGGATAGAGCATCAGACTTTTGATTTGAGCAACCAGGGTTCTATCCTGGGTTATGTCTTTTATGGAAATCTGCCATTTCACATTTTTTTCGTGTTTCGTGTGCAGATATTGGTAATAAGTTTGGTTTATATTATATTTTTGTGAATAATTTTTCCATTCATAGTAAATATATGTTTCTTTTATATATTTTAGTAAGGTTATTGTGAGTTGTATGTAGCGAAATGTATTGTAATGAGTTTTATTCCTGTTTCTTTAAATGACAGATTATTTAAAATTTAAAATATAATTGTTAGAGTGATTTTATTGGTTGTAACTATATAATCACATCTAATGACATTTTTTAACAGATTTTGATGAACTCTGCGGTCTATGTGACTATTAAAGATTCTTATCTGCATAGTGAGTTGCTTCACTTCATTCAGTACTGCTGTAGGGAAGTACAGGTGTTATTTGTGTGGACCCTAAATTGTTTTATTTTGGTTAAGAATCAAGAGTACCTTGGGCTTGAACCATAGTCTGGTGTTGGGAGATGAAGATAATCAGAAAGAAGGCCTGGAGCACTGAAATTAGTGAATGAATGGGAGACTATAAAGCATCAGTCACATTTTAAGAAATATGGCTTTGCAGGAAAATGTGGCTGAGAAAGACTAGAGTTTTGTTGACTTTGTTAAACTTGTGGGTGGACTGTAAAGCAAATATCCCATTTTGTTATTAATGTCTAGAATGACACTAAAAGAAAAAAAGAAGTAAATTTAAATAAAACAGTTTTTGTTCCTAGTAGTATTTGTATAAAACATTTCATGATATATGTAAACTGCATGTTATATTGTAAAGCGGTTTTGTATAGGATGCATTTAAAGCCATTTTAAATGTGTGTGGGGGATCATTTTAGTGAATCTTGTATATTCTAAAGATATTAAAGTAAGCAAGTGCTTTTTCTTACCTTGTTACAGTGAAAAGCCTATATTTATTACAGCTAAGAAACACTGGACAGAAGCAAGTTAAAGTTAATATAAAGCTGTGATCTTGGGCTGCTGAGTGGCGGTGGGGTGTAAACGTGTATTAATTATATGTAGAATTAGGCAATCAGTGTAAGTGGGAACATAGGCTATGACATGAGCTTTAGCATGAGTAACTTTAATTTTAGATTAGGTAATGCCTGTGGGTGCACATGCCAATTTGGGTAGTCATTTCTTTCGGGAGGGTTAAACTTTGTTGTAAATGCACATAGTTTTGTGTGTTTGTCCTAAGTTAATGGTGGATGGGGTTGTTCTTAAAAAGTATTTAGTTTTTTTGTTTGAGGGTTTTCACTAATGCAAAAAGCCTTGAAAATATGGCATAGGTTCAAATGGAAATGAGAAGAAACAACAGTATAAATTATCACCCTGCCAAACAGTGTGTGCATGTAAGACATAAGTTGGAAATACATATTCAAAATAAAACTGTCATATACAGTAGGTAGGAACAATACCTTTTTTAACATAATGGCTGCTGTATCATTACTGTCTTAGAGTGTGAATGCCCTTACAGGTACAGACATAAGAAATGCAGAGTGCAAATAACAATGTTGCATGAAACACACTTGAAAAAAAAAATGAGCATGCAAATTTGACAAAGAAAGGATTTCAGGATGGATATTCAGTAGGGTATCAGGGACAAAATAAAAGGGAAGCAATAATACTGATTACTAGTGACAGGAGTAGAAAAAACTATAATGTTAGATTTTTGGTAAAAAAGGGGCTATTTACAAGGGAGGAGGATTACACTGGGATGTGTTTACTTTCCATCAAAAGGTGGTATTATGGAGCTTAAGAAAATATGGGGAGGGAAAAAAATCAGCTTTCAACAGGGAATATTATAGTTGGAACTTACTTGAGTTGCAATAATGAGGATGTATCTGGATGATCTAGATGGGAAAATATAACAAAAGAGGGTACTTTTCTAAAAAAATGAAAATATTTAGTATGAAAGATGTGAATTCAGTAGTGAGTAGTCAGGGAGAATTTACATATTATTCCCCAAGGTACAATAACTGGACTGCACCAGATAGAATTGACACTTCACAGGGTGGGTCCATTTAATAAATAACTTGGACACACATACAATAACAGTCTCAGATCATGCAGCATTTAAATATCAGATAAAAATGCAGTGTAATGAGCTGAAAATGAGACACTGGCACCTTCCCACCTACCCAATTAAAAAGAGAGGATTTTAAGGAATAGATGGTGGAAATTATGTGAGAGTTAATAGAGAAGATAGAAATTTCTTCAGAAGAGATAGCTAGTGAGCAGGATAAAATGAAAATGGAGTAAAAATAAGACAGAAAGGATGTGGTTAAGAAGTAATGGGAATTATTTAGAGGGGCTGACAAAGGTAAAGTATGGAAAAATAAGGGAATCTCACAGGACAAGAAGAGGAGCAACTGCAGAGTGCTAGAGAAAAAATGAGGGAGTATTTGGATCACATATTTGAGTTTAGAAAGATTGCTGTTAAGCAACTATTTTAATAACAACTCCATAGCACAAAAGCTTTTGGTACAACTTAGGCAACATAAAGTAGAAATGGTTATCAAGCTTCGTGAGCCTATGACAGGAAAAATAACCAGAGATCATGTAGTAGTATTAGAGAAAGTTTAGAAATTTTATGAAAATTTGTATAAAGGGAAAGAATGTGGAAGCCAGGAAAGAACACCAGTAGAAATACTTATAGAAAACTTAATTATTCCAAGGTTAGACAAAATTGAGGCTCAAAAACTAATAGCTAAGCTAGGCAGAAATGAGACAAAAACAGTGATGTATAGTTAATTGGCAGGGAAGTCTCTAAGACCAGATGGTATTTCTGTTGAAGTCTTTAGGAAGAAAGTGATAAAGCTCTGGAAGATTTTGTTTAATAATATTTTAGAAGGAGGGGAAGCACCAGCATCTTGGAAGAAAGCTGTGGTGGCTTTAATACTCAAAGGGGTGAAGAAAGCTGTGGTGGCTTTAATACCCAAAGAGGGTAAAGACCCATCAGACCCAGCTTCATATAGACCCATTTCAATTATAAGCCATGATTATAGGTCCAATAGGTTCATAGGTTGGTACTAGGCTATCGGCCCTAGGGCCTATGCAAGCCTAGCCACAATTCCCTGGATATTTCTTCCCACAATATTTACTTCTCTGGACCCCTGTCTAGCAAGGCAACTGACATGATCCCTGGGGTAAATTTCCTATCTCTCATCCAATGTTCCTTTTGAAGAGGGCCAATGAGGCGCTCTGCTTGACATGTATGGGCAGTCTATTCCAGAGTATGGGGAGTCTCTGGGTCAGGAACCTATCCCTCCAGCATGTTTTGTTCATTGTGATGACAAGGTTTAGATCCCTGGAGCATGTGGCTCTGAGGGATTGGGATTTCTTTAAGTGGAGCATGTCCAACAGGTCAGGGTTTGACATGGCCTTGTATGTTAAGCAGAGATCACCTCTGAGTAGACGATATGCCACAGAGTATAGCTGGGGGTTTTTAGACGGTCAGCATATGGCATCTGCTTTAGGCCTGTGATTCTTTTAGTGAGGTATTTCTGTGACCTTTCCAGCTGTTGCAGATGTCTTGTGAGGTACATACCAAATGGGGCATTATACTGTATAATGGGTCTAATAAGGGATGAGTACAGTGGGACAATGACCTCCTTTTTTCTGGATGAAAAGCCCTTAGTGATGAGATGTGCCACATAGAAGGATTTCCTGACTGTTGTGGCGATGTGGTTATCGAAAGTGAGACCACTGTCCACCTGTGTCCCTAAGTCTCTCATCACACTTTCGATGTTTAGTGTCCTGCCACCTATGTGGTAATTCATGGCTCTGGCAACAGGCATCTGTTTCTGTAAGGCCCTTTTGTAGAATATCCACATCATTTAGGGATTCAATAATGGCTCCCAGTTTGCAGTCATCTGTAAACTTTGTTAGCCAGAGTCCCTTAGTGTTGGCCTGTACTTCAGAGAAATAGATGCCAAACAAGAGTGGTCCCAGGACTGAACCCTGAGGTACTCCACTTGTCACTTGTCTGGAGCTGGATTTGGAGTCAGCTACTTTTACAGTCTGGGTTCTGTCAGTAGCCGGTTGGCAACCCATCGAGTGACATAGGGATTTATGCCCCGCTTAGTAAGTTTATCTATGATTCCAGAGTGGGGGATGGTGTCAAAGGCCTTGGCAAGGTCCAGATAGGCTGTGTGGACCGCCTTACCCTCGTCCACAGCTCTGGAGACTGATTCAAAGAAGTCAGTCAGATTCAGGAGACAAAATCGGCCCTTCACAAACCCAAACTGGGTGGGGTCCAATGTTTGAAGGTTGCCAATGTCTTTGGTTATAAGTTCCATGATAATGCATTCCATGCCCTTGCAGATCAGGCTTGTCAGACTGATGGGATGGTAGTTCCTGGGATCCAAGGTGGATCCTCTCTTGTGGAGCGGGATAACAGTAGCTGTGTGCCACTCAGTGGGCACGAAGCCTGAGGTGAGGCTATGATTAAACATGACACTTAGGTGAGGTGCCAGTTCATTTTGTAGTAGATGTAGTACACAGCCTGGGATGTCATCTGGTCCCATGGTTGCTGTATTCTTAGCTTTGGAGAGTGCGGTTTCTACCTGTGTGGCCATGATTACTGGAATTTGGCAATCTTTTGGTATTGAGATGGGCCCTTTAGGGGGTGAAAGGGGGGGTGAAGTTGGCATTAAATCGATCTGTCAGGATATTGGCAATATCCTTGATCAGTATATTTAATGCCATTCTGTTGTAGCTCAGAGCAGATCTGAGCTTTGCAATTTAGATTCTTGACATAACTAAGTATAAAGTGTTTATGTGTATACTAGCTTAAAAGAATGAGAGAGGTGTTTCTGAAATTGATAAATATGGATCAGTGTAGTTTTATTGGGGGAAGACAGACATTTGACAACATTGATAGAACAATGATGATCCAGAGGGAAGCAGAATGTGAGAAATGCTGCTGTTGTTGGGAGGTCTTGATGCAGAGAAAGCATTCAACAGAGTACATTGAGATTTTATGACTAGGGCAATGGTTCCATTTGCATAACCTGATACAATAAAAAGTTTAATTAGAAGGATATATGAAGGATTAGAGACGAGAATTAATATGTTGTGTTTGAATAGAGGATCCAAGCAGGGATGTCCACTATCCTCTTTCCTCTTTATTTTCTTTATATTTATCACCCCTGGCAAAGAAAATAATGGACTCAGAAATTAATTGGTATGGTAATCAAGAAAAGTTGGCTTTATATGTAGCTGGTATTATTTTCTACTTGTTAAATCCAGAAAAAAGGCATTTGAGTGTTGTGCAACATTTTCAGGTCTTTTCAGGATATAAAATTAATGAAGATAAAACAAAGACTATAGCTGTAAATGATGTACCCACGCACAAATTGGTTCAGCAATAAACATATTTATGGCAAGATGATAAAATGAAGTATTTAGGAGCATGGATTAAAAAAGACCTGCCTTTGCAGTTAAGGATATGTGGGGGGGAAATAAGCAAAATATAAAACAAAAACTAAGAAATTGGAAGTTCTTGTTTATGGATACAGATTGTATGCTGCAAACAATTAAATGTTTTAGTGTCTCTAGTTTTATATACAAGGCGGGCATATTTTTATCAAACAGAGTTGTGGGCAGTAATTAATAAAGAGTTAAAGGAATTTATCTGGGAGGGGGATGGAGCAAGAGTTAAGCGAGCAAAGCTAATTCACGTAATAGAACAAGTTAGTATAGGGTTATCTTATTCGAAGGGATATTTTAGAGCTACACAGTTAAGGCTCATGTACATAATCGAAACAGAAATTTATAACTCAAAGTGGAAAGTGATGGTGAAGAAGTATGCTGGGGGAGTTCAAGAAATAAAGAGAGAGAGTGGGTTTTTGGATGAAGATCCATGAGGAGAATAACAACAACCATATAGAATAATGTATTTTTCAAGTCACAGAATGTATTTTAAGAACTAAGCCAACATGGGAATGAAGAAAGGAAATTTTGCCAATAGCTAATAGGTTATCCCTGTCAAAGGTTTAAACTCTATCACAAAGCCAATAAATCAAGATACTTTATCTCAGCATATTAGCTGCGCATTTTCAAGTAGTAAAATGACTAAATTAAAGTACTTTCTTGCAGGGGACAAACTCCATAACAACTTCCCCCATATGAGGGACCACATCCTCACATCCTCTACTACACATATATACTATGTATGAGACTACATTACCACAGAGAAGTCCCTTTGATAATGCTCAACTAAATGGCATTCAACTGCTTGGTGCAAGTGCTGAATGGGAATTTTGAGGAGAGAAATTTGACTAAGAAACTCAGTGAATTGTCCCTCAATAAATTGGACTACTTACGACTTTTGGCAGGTTCTCTCACATCTGGCCCTAGGAAGCTATGAAAATAGGTTGCCATAGTCCTAATTCCCTAAGGGGATAAGTGATTTGAAGAACAGATAAGGGCTTTGATTAATGCATTGCCAGCTCTGTATCAGTGCCTATGGAGGTTCTGTGGAATGCTGACACAGGACTCATTAAAGTATTCATAAGGAATGCAGTACTACTGATGAAAACTTTAAGATGAAGACAAAGTAGGTGGGTTAAAACCTAAATGATATGATTTACTGTTATGGACCATTCCATAAAGAGCTACTGTTAAGGTACTTATACTTGCATGCTGCTGCTGCTGCTGCTGTGCTTTCTTAACACAATTTTAGTTATGTATCCTTTTTCACATTCTACACCACCACTTACCACATCTTCTACCCAGCTGACATAATTTCTCATAGTTAATAACACATTTTTTTCTTTGCAATTAATTATATGCTTATGAATATTTGATAAATGCAAAAAGTTATTTTCTATTTCATATTCCACAAAAACCTTAAAATTCCTGGGTCATATTCTGTGATTGTATAAACAGTCATTTAACATCATCTGCTTTTTCATTGTCTGTTTAGTTGATCATTATCTTCTGATACAGCATCTCTCTGTTGCTTTCATGTGTAAAGGAAAACAAAATGTTCATATGTTTTTGCAAAGATAAATCTTATACACAAAATCTGCCCATGATTTAGTTTATTTTCTTTTTTTTTTTTAATAAATTTCCTGATCATTCTCATAATCTTGAAAAAGGTCATTTAATGGTATTCATTATGAGATCACTGTTGCAGTAGCCTTAGCTATGTGGGACATCCTGGCAAGGACTGGACCAGCCTACCAGTTTCCAAAGATTTAGGGTACCTTTTGTACACTGTAGCCACTACACAGCTCAAGGAGAGCAAGATAAAATAGTGGTTAGGGTGCCAAAACTTCAGAACTTATTTGCTGCTGAAGAGTATGCTCTTTTTAGGGCTTTGGATGATCAACAGTCAGCTAGTGCTTCACCATGGCTGAGCAGATAAGGCCTTCATTGGGGATTACCTTGCACTTCATCATTTTTTGAAGAGAAAAGTGTTTCTTTTCTATCAGAAATTTACATTACAAGCTTGAACTGTTATTTTTAGGGGCTGTCACTAGAGGTTTTAACTAAAAATTGTTCTTTTTTTGCTAATGGTTCTCTAAAGGAAAAGTCATACAAATGACTGTTTTATAAGATGATGTTTCACCTTTCTGTCAAACAATAGGGGTGAGGACTAGGGGTTTTGGGGGTTGACCTTAAAAAAATTGTACTTTAAAACTTATTCTGTTATGGTGTTTCACTGACTCCTAAGCTCTAATAAACCACTTCTCAAATTATGTTTTCAATAGACAGATGATTATTGGTCCCTGTGAGGATTTACCTTTCAATCTGCCAAGTTTTTAAGGACATCTTTTGTTTATTTATTCATTGATTTGTCAAAAATGTATTATTAGAGGCTGTGACTTGTGTGTTTGGTATTACTGCTAAAGAACTGTACATCAAAATGTAACTTGTTTGTACATTCATCACCCCTGGCAGACACATAAAAAGGAAAAGATGTGAAAGATCAAGAAAAACAGGCACCAGAGCAGGAATTACAGCCAGACTGAAAACTAATCCACACAGGCCTGCACTTCCTTCCTTACTGTTGAATATTGTACGCTCTCTGGAGGGTAAGATAGATTACTTAAGGCTGGAACTCTTTACACATACTGTGGTGAGAAAAGTACAGTTGTGTACACTTACCATAAACGTAGATGTTCGAGTGTATTCACTGTTGCAGTCATGACATTTGGGTTATCCTACCAGGGGTAGCTTTCAGTCAGCCCGAATACCAGAGGCTTAGTATTTCTGCGTCAGTTGCTGTCACTCCAGGACTGACATCAGGTCGTCAGTGGTATAAAATCAGGCAGCCAACGCCATTACATAATTTTTTCTTGCCCTGTCAGGAGCCCCTCAAATAAGGAGCTAGGTTATGGTGGAAAAACACCACCAGTAGAAAGTAAATACCAAAAAATCCCTGTAAGGAGAGAGGAAGAGAGAGAGAGAGAGAGAGAGACAAGGGGGTTGGAGGGAGGGAAACCAGTACTGCAACAGTCAATACACTCGAACATCTACATTTATGGTAAGTGTGCACAACTGTACTATGTTCTTTGTATTTCACTGTTGCAGTCATCACATTTGGGTTGATTCCCAAAGCTGAAGAAAAGGGTGGAGGCAGTCAAGAAAACTGTGGGCTGGCTAGGGTGCCCTGCAAGACTGTGGTGGCAAAGCCTGCCCTGGATTTGGAGAAGATAGGCAGGTGGTAACGCTTGGTGATGGTATGAACAGATGTCCATGTTGCAGCCTCCAGGATGTCCCTGGTGGGGACCCCTCTGAGAAAGGCTGCAGAGATGGAGGTTGCTCGGGTGGAATGTGTCCTGACCCCCTTTGGGGGGGGGGGGGGTTCCGTGCTGTCTGTAGCAGAAATGGATGCAGTGTGCTATCCATTTGGAGATTGTTTGCTTGGATATGGCCTTGCCCTCTGCTCCTGCTGCAAAGCTGACTAGCAATTGATCAGTTTTTCTGAAATATTTTGTCCTGTCCCGATAGAATGTGAGCTGTCTGTGCACATCTAGAGAGTGCAGAATCCTTTCCCCCTTGTTTTGTGGGTTAGTGAAAAAGATGGGCAAATGTATGGATTGGTTGAGAGACACACTGGACACCACTTTAGGCATGAAAGAAGGGTTAGTCCTGAGTGAGACTCTGTCAGCTTGGAAAATGGTGTAGGGCTCTACAGCCTTGAGTGCTTGTAGCTCTGATACTGTTGTAGCTGACATGATGGCCAGAAGCAAGGCTGTTTTCCAAGAGAGAAATGTTAACTCTGCTGAAGCTGCAGGTTCGAAGGGGGGGGGGGGTAGGGTGAGCCTTCCAAAACAAAGTTAAGGTCCCAAGCTGGTTTAGGACCTCTTCTGGGTGGCCTTAAGTTGTTAGCCCCTCTTAGGAACTGTTTGATGAGAGGGTGTGAGAAGAGAGGAGGCTCTGTGCTGTAATGAGCAGAGATGGCAGAGGCATGAATTTTAATAGAAGAGAAGGATAGACCCCTGTGTAGTAGGTTTGCCAGGTAATTCAGGATGAGCGGTATGGAGGGCTGTGCAGTTCCCAGTGCCCTTAGCCTGGATCCAGGTGCAAAACCTTTTCCACTTGTCAGCATAAGATTTCCTAGTGCTGGGGGACTGGCCTCACGTATAACCTCTAGGACTTGTTTGCTTAGGCTGGCAGCTTGAGGGGTGGTCATGGAATATGCCAGGCTGCCAGATTGAGGGTCTGCAATTGGGGATGCATGAATTCTCCATTCCCCTGGGTCAGGAGTGTTGGAATCTGAGGTAGGTGCCATGGTGGCAGGGGTAACAGGCTGCGCAGCAATGGGTACCAGTGCTGGCATGGCCAGTCTGGGGCAATCAGGACTGCCATCGTTTTTTCCTCCCTTATTTTGTGCAGTACCCTTGGTATGAGTGGTAGAGGGGGAAATGCATAGACCGAGAGGTTTACCCACTGGAAGGATAGAGCATCCACTTTCCTGGCTTGGCTGTGAGGTTCCCTGGTGCAGAATTTTCTGAGCTGATGATTGGAGTGGGAGTCAAAGAGGTCGACCTTCGGGGTGCCCCATTTCTGTGTTACAAGGGTGAAGATTCTGTGGTCTAGCTGACACTCGTGTGGGTAGTTCTGCTTAAGTTGTCTGCCAGAGAGTTTACAGACCCTGGCAGGAATTGTGCTTGCAGGTGTAGTTGCATGGCTGAGGCCATTTGCCAAAGGGTCATGACGAGCCTGCAGAGAGGATAAGAGCGAGTCCCCCTTGCTTGTTGTTATACCACATCACTGTGGTGTTGTCTCTTTTGATCAGTAGAGGCCCCAGGGAGAGTAGGGGTCTGAAGGCTGTCAGGGCATGTTGAACAGCTAACATCTCTTTTTGGTTGATGTGCAGATGTATTTGATTTGGGCTCCAATGGCCCTGAATGCACCTGTCGTTCAGGTGTGCACCCCAGGCATAGTCTGATGCATCTGTAGTGAAGGTCTGGGTGGCGTGGGGTTGTGAGAAGTTAAGTCCCTTGTTGTGGTTGCAAGCTGCTGCCCACCAAAGAAAATCTTTCCTTAGACAAGGTATCATTGGTATGAGAGCTTCCAGGTCTTGAGAGTGTTGACACCAAAGGCTTTTTAGGTACCACTGTAGTTTCCTCATATGCAGTCTGGCATATGGAATGAGTAGGATGCAGGAAGCCATGAACCCTAGAGCTTGCAGGATTTTCCTTGCGGTTAACTGGGTTCTGGTGGCTAGTTGAGAGAAGTAGCCTATCAGGTAGGCTTGTTTTTCTGGAATAAGGAATGCCATCTGGGATGCTGTGTCCAGGCTTGCTCCCAGGAATACAATTTCTTGTGTGGAGACTAGTTTTGATTTCTTTTTATTGATAGTATACCCCAGGGAGGTCAGTAGGTCCTGTGCAAAAGTCAGGTGGTGTAACAGCTTTTCCTGACTGTCTACCCGAATCAGGCAATTGTCTAAGTATGGGTACATTTGAAGATTGCTTTGTCTGCAAAAAGCAATGGCAGGAGCCAGGCATTTTGTGAAAACTCTGGGAGCAGTAGATAAGCCAAAGTGAAGCGCAGAGAACTGAAAGTGCATAGATCCTACCCTGAAGCATAGATATTTCCCACATGATTCCCCCTCTTTTAGGTCTAGGGTGGCTAACCAAGCATCCTTGGAAAGTATTGGTAGAAATTGCTGAAGGGTGAGCATTTTGAATTTTGGTATCACCAGAAGGGTGTCTAGAATGGATAGATCAAGGATGGGGCACCATGTCCCCTCTTTTCTGGGTACCATGAAGAGTCTGCAGTAGAAACCTTGGTCTATCTGTTCTGCAGGAACATACTGCATTGCCCTCATGGAGAGCAGGGAAAGGACTTGCTTTTTGGCTTCTGCCCACTGGTTTGGAGGAAGATCTGGGAACCTTTTTGGGGTTGGCTGAGTGTGGAAATAAAATTTGTATCCCTGGGACACTATGTTGAGGACCCAACGGTCGTTGGTAATAGTTGCCCAGTTGCTTGCGTGGAAGGAGAGTTTTCCTCCTAGGGGCACAAGCAGGTGGAGAAAGTTAAGGGGGTGGAGGTGTAAAGCCATTGTGAGTTCTTACCATAAGGGGGTGGCTTTGCGCTCCCTGTTTTTGAAGTGGAGGAACTCCATTGCTTAGATCTCTGCATTCCCTGGAGCTGCTTCCCCTGGGTCTGAGCTGAGATGACCTAAAGGGGGCAGGAAAGGACTAGTGCTTGGAGGGGCAATGCCTACTGAACCTCGGAAGCTGGACCTGTAAGAAGTCTTTAAATATCTGCATAGATTTAGCTTTTTCTTCCATCTTTTTTAGGACCTCTTCTGCCTTGGTGCCAAATAAGTTGTCTTTGTTCAAGGGTGCATCCAATAATTTGGATTTGACATGGTCTAGCTAGGTCTGTTTCTTAAGCCAAGCATGCCTTCTAAGGACAGAACCAGTGACTGCTGCCCTGCAAGATGCTTCTAGGGCATCAAAGCCACATTGCAAGGTGTGCTTACTTACTTGACTTGCAGAATGCATTAGCTCTTGTAATTCTTTTTTTTCTGCACACGCAGGAAAAGAAGATATTTTTTGTTGGAGGAGTTCCATGGTATGCTGCAGATATTTCAGCATGTGGAACTGATAATTTAATGCTCTAGTAGCAAGAGTAGCACTTTTTTACCCCATCTGTCTAAAGCTCGGGAATCCCTGTCTGAGGGGGTGGGATTCTTAGCTGGAATTGCTTTAATTCCTTTAGGCCCTTGAGAGATGACCTCTGGTTTAGTAGTAGGATTTTTGAAAAGAAATTTTTGAGAGTCAGGGACTCTAATACCTGTCGGGTTTCCTGGGAGCAGGAGGAAGGGTGTCAGGAGTCAAACTGGATTCCATGAAAACATCATCCATAACATCCAGAACAGGGGGAATGGCCAAAGGTCTTTGCTGTAGTAAATCTAATTCCCTGAGTCTCTTTTTTGACTGAGGATAGTCTTGACATTCCCATTGGAAATGCTGTCTTAAAGTATGAAGGATTTCCCCAAATGAAAAATCCTCAGGTGGAGAGGCAGAAGAAATGGATTCCTCTGCATCAGAATCCTCATAAGTAGAGAGGGGTTGCATGTCTTCATATTCAGATGCATCAGAGTCATCGAACTCCTGTTCAGATAAAACTACTGGGGACAAGTCTATTTTTCTTTTGGAAGGGGTAGCCTGACTTTCCCTGATAAGCATAATAAGGTCTTCCCCCATTTTAAGCATTTGAGATCGAGGCAAGAAAGCAGGTGCCTGAGCTTGGGTTGTTGTTTTTTTTTGGGTGTGGTTCATACCCTGGGCCTTAGAAACTCGTAGTTTTAGAAAGAACTGAAGACGTGAAAGAAGTCATCGGTCTGTGTCGATTATTGGTAGTGCGAAGTACTTCCTCGGAAGCCAGTACCTGCTCAGAGGCTCCATACCCATTCAAGGTAGAGTCATCCAGAGGATCCTTAGTCGAAGAAGAGTCCTGCGGCATACCGGACTCATAAAAGGTCTAGGTAGCAGCCTGTGAATGCACAGAAGTGGGCATCAGGGGCTGCGAAAGCACTCACTGAGGACCAGAGAACTGATGACTAGCTTAGTGGAAGCGTCGTCAGCAGTTTTGGACCTGTGTGGTCTATCTCTGTCTTTATCCTTACGCTTTTTCGGAACCTTGGTAGTCGGATGCTTTACCGAAGCCATATCGGAATTTGAGGGCTGAGAGCGAAAATATCTAGCTACAATGAGGGCCCAACAATGTATACTTATGGCATTGAACAAAGCGCAAAAGCAACAGCGGGGGACATTGTGGTCTGGGCCTAAACAGGTGATGCAGTAAGAATGGAAGTCTCGGTGTGGTACTTGCTTTCCACAGGCGGGACAACTGTTAACTTTTTCTGACCTCGGTTAGAGCAAGAAAAAAGGATCCCCAATGGGGTACTTAGCTTTAGAAGACTTCAACTTCAACTTCAATTCAGAAACGAAAACTCAGGTAGCGGCCGACCGGCACTCGTGCAAACTGCTTCTGCTTTGGGCTCCATGGCAGGAAAGACTGATGTAATGGCGTTGGCTGCCTGATTTTATACCACTGACGACTTGACATCAGTCCTGGAGCAACAGCAACCGACGCAGAAATACTAAGCCTCTGGTAGTCGGGCCGACTGAGGGCTACCCCTGGCAGGATAACCCAAATGTGATGACTGCAACAGTGAAACACGAAGAACATCAGTTGTTTACTTGTGTTCACTGAAACTTGGCTTAACTCCAACATAAATGGCAGCACAGTAAATGTAGACTGAACGACATTATTTCATGCTGACAGAATTCATTCACTCTGTGGCAAATCTCGTGGAGGGGGTGTATGTATAAATGTGAACAGCAACTGGTGTATTTAACTGCAAGGTGGTCGCCTCATACTGCTCAGAAAACATTGAATTTTTGTCTCAAAAATGCAGGCCCTATTACTTGACTAGAGAGTTTAATGGAGTGAGCATAACAGCTGTTTACATTCCACCCAGTGCAAACACTAATGCAGCACTTGCCACTCTATACCACTCCATAAGTGAACTCCAGAACAGAAACCCAGAGTTTGCCCATGTAATTGCTACTCCACTACCACCAAAGGAGAGAATACACTAGATAAGGTTTTCACCAACATAAAACTGCATATAAGGCAACACCTTATACATACCTAGGCAACTAGGATCATCTTGCCATCATGTTGTTTCCTGCATACAAACCGCTGCTAAAATCAGGAAAGCTATCAAGGAAGCAAATAAGGTTATGGCCTGAGGGTGCAGTCATAACACTGCAAGACTGCTTCAAGAGTATGGACTGGTTGATGTTCAGGGAGGCAGCTACAACAAATCACCAAATAGACCTGGAAGAATATATAGAATCTGTTATGACCTACATCTGAAAATGTGTGGATGACGTGACAACTATCAAAGACATCACCATACATACAGACCAAAAACCATGGCTGTCCAGTGAGGTGTGCGTGCTTATAAAGGCATGTAATGCAGCATTCAGATCTAAAGACAAGGATGTCCTAAGGGTGGCCGGAGCAAGCCTAAACAAAGGCATAAAAGAGGTGAAGAGATTCAAGGTCACTTTAGTGACCAAAGGGACTCTAGATGTCTATGGAAAGGCATACAAGCCATAAATGACTACATCCACCCAGTGTGACGACAGTACAGAATTCTTAAATCAACTAAACAACTTCTTCAGTAGGTTCGATGTGGACAATAAAACTCTGGCAAATAAACTACCTGTTGGTCAGGATGAGGAAGTGCTATGCCTCAACAAAGCTGATGTACTGAAAACTTAGAGATGTGTTAACCCAAGGAAAGCAGCTGGTCAAGATAACATTATGGGAAGGGTTCTCAGGACCTGTGCTGCACAGCTGGCATCAGTACTCACAGACATTTTTAATACATCACTGTGATTAGCCATTGTACCGAGATGCTTTAAGAACTTGACTATCAATCCCTTACCCAAGAAACCACACCCAGCAAGTCTGAATGATTGTTGCCCAATTGCTCTAACATTGACAGTAATGAAATGCTTAGAGCAGCTGATCTAGGGCAAGCTCTCAGCAAGCATACCTGCAATACTAGATACATTGCAGTTTGCCTACAGGTCAAACTGCTGCACAGCAGATGCCATCTCTTTAGCACTTCATGAAACCTTGACTCACTTGGAAAATAAGGATTGTTATGTCAGGATGTTATTCATCAACTTCAGTTCCGCCTTTAATACCGTCATCCCCCAGAATCTAGTGATGAAACTAATCCAACTGGGCATCAACACCCCCTTGTACAATTGGATACTAGACTTTCTCACAGACGGACCCCAAAAGGTTTGTGTGGGAAATAATAGCTCTAAAAGCATAACTTGGAACATGGTGTACCACAGGGCTGTGTCCTGAGTCCTCTACTATTCACCTTGCTTACACATGACTGTGTAGCCACATATGAATCCAACAGAATTATCAAGTTTGCATATGACACCATGTCATAGGTCTTGTCAGCGATGGCATGGAAACAGCATATAGGAGTGAAGTGGAACATCTGCTTGACTGGTGTTACAGCAGCAATCTGGCATTGAATGTCAGCAAGACCAAGGAACAGACTGTGGACTTTAGAAGATCTTAGGGAGCACATCAACCTCTGGAAATCAAGGGAGTAGCAGTAGAAACAGTCAAGAGCACTAAGTTCCTGGGTATACACATATCAGAGGACCTGTCTTGGTCAGTGCACGCCAACCACACTGTCAAAAAAAGTGCAGCAGTGTTTGTACTTCCTATGGAAACTGAGGAAAGCAAACCTGCACAGTCCATCCTCTAAGCCTTCTATAGGGGAACCATCAAGACATACTGACAAACAGCATCATTGTATGGTACGGGAACTGTAATGCCTCAGATCGCAAGGCTGTCTGGAGAGTAGTAACAACAACAGAAGGAATCATTGGCTCTCCACTGGCATCCTTGGATGACTTACACAAATCTCAATGTACGGGAAGAGCTAGAAAGATAATAAATGACCATACTCACTCGGCTTGTGAAATGTTCTCCCACTTTTCCTCAAGTAGACATTACCACGGCATGCACTGTAAGACTTCCAGGCTCAATAGAAGATTTTTTCCCCTTATCCACCAGATTGCCAAACTCTTAACAACAGACATGCCAGAAGCCATTCTGCTCTTTCAAGCAATTAAATGAATATTCTCTTGACTAATCTAGTAAATGGCATACTCCCATGTCCATTTGTTCTAAGATCACTACTACTAGTAGCATACTTTAGTGCAATATCCAAATCTTCATCTGTCCTGAAACTTGAATGCGCAGTCCTCTATGCAATATGTTTGCTTCACAGGTACTTGTTATTGTGAAAATTCAAGTTTGTGCAGTATCTATTTGTGCAATACCCTAAATGACACAAGTAGATATTCGACAAACTTGAATGTCTACAAGTGTCTATCCTAGTATTACAAAATAGTAACTGTATGTATGTATGTTTTTTACACTGGGAACAAAGCAATGTAAATTTGTTTAGCTGTAGTATGTGCAGATCTAAATGGCAATACATTTATAGGTTCATAGGTTGGTACTGGGCTATCTGCCCAAAGGAATATATTAGCCCAGCCACGTTGTGCGGTATTCACCGTCCCTTTAGTAGTTCCCTAGACCTTGTACTAGCAGCTAGTACCCTTAGCCCCTATCTAGTAGTGCTGTTGGTGTGATCCCTGGTGTGAACTTTCTGTTACCCATCCACTCGTCAAGGTTCCTCTTGAAGAGTGATAGTGAGGGGCTCTGTCTTATGTAGATCGGGACCCTGTCCCATAGTAAGGGAAGTCTCTGCGAAGGGAATCTATCCCTCCAGCATGTTCTATTCATTGTTGTGTTGAGGTTTATATCCCTGGAGCGTGTAGCTTGAGTAGATTTGGTTTTGCTAAGATGGAGCATGTTCAACAATTATCCAGGACAGATGAAGATTTGGATATACTGCACTAAAGTGTGCAACTAGTAGTAGTGATCTTAGAACAAATGGACATGGGAGTATGCCATTTACTAGATTAGTCAATTTACTTTGACTTTGAGTTGTCAGACGGTAAGACAAAGTCTTAAAGGCTCAGTTATCCACTTGTCATACACATTTTGAGGTTGACAGATAGCCCCCCTGGTTCCCAGTGGGGATTCCCTTCTTAATTTTCTATTTTGTTGAAGAAAGAGTTTTTTAAGCATATTTGATTGCTAGAGGCTGGGAACACTGTGTTTGGTGGTTGTCACTACAAGTTTTTAACCTCTGAACTTAAATTTTCTGTTTGGAAGTAAGACCAACTATTTGAGACTTTCTCTGCTTGTCAGACATCTTTTGCGGTTAACAGATAGTCCTGGTTCTTTGTGGGGATTCCCGTATATATATATATATATATATATATATATATATATATATATATATATATTTTTTTTTTTAAAGTGTAACTTTTCTATTAAAACTGGTTTCTAGGGGCCGGGGAGAGTTTGGTGACTGTCTCTTTTTACCTCACTGAGTAAATATTTAGTCAGGAAGTAAGATCATCTCTTCAAGACCCTGCTTTTGCTTGTCAGGCACCTTTTGAGGCTAGGGCATGGACCTGGGTCGATGTAACTTGATTGCTCCCTCCCTAAGCTGCAAGAAGAGAAAAATTATCTGGGGTTTGCTTTGGTTTTGATTTTGGCTTCCCTTTGCCTGAGCTTCTGATGTGTGACTCCGCTATAGCCATCTGTTGTTGCATTGATCACTCATCATTTCTTTTATCCCTGTGGTGTGCCTCTTGAAGTCACTAAGGCCTAGGTTGACATGCACTTTCTCTGTAACTGTTCAGCTGTCCTGTCTGGGTATGGGAGAACCACTCTTGTAGACTTGTAGAAGAGACTGGCAGCTGCTTCTTACTTGACCTGCTCTGAGAATCTTGTTCCCAGGGAAGGGACTGTCCTTCTAGCTACTCTCTTTCTTGGGGTCTTCCAAAAATAAATAAATACAAATAGACAATTTACTCTCTAAAATATGACAAAGAGACTTGCCTTGGCTTTGCAAAGTTGATTAAGACATTCAAATTGTAAATGGGAACAAAAAGTAATACCATAGTCCAAACAAAGATGCTGTTTGTTGCTGGGTGGTTTGTCTTCTTTCTACAGCTTTTCTTCTGTGAGGCCATCCTTTGAGGATACTTTATGTGCAGCCATCATTTTATTTGACAGTTAAACATATACCTCAAGAAAGTCTATTAAAATGTGTAAGAGTACCAGACCAACAAATTCCTTTTTCTGTTTTTTTTCTCTCAGTAAGAGAATAATTTGTTGCTGATTAATTTTGTATAACAAATACTTCTTTTTTTCCTAAGGTTTTAGAGAGTTTACATTGAGCCACACAGTTCATCTCCTCATTTTCCTTCCAGAACCAGTCAGGGAGAACATTTTACGTACTCTGGATGTCCTCAGGCAACTTAGATATTACATGGACATGACACGATCCTTCAGGGTTGTTGATCAACTGGTTATATTATTAATTAATTAATCAATTAGCATTTATTAGTATTTGTTTACCAGGAAAGTCTGACTGGGTAGAAAAAAAATTTTTTCAGTGGAGGCCCGGAAAGAAAAGTTCCACAGAGAATGCAAATATATCATGAATCTATAATGAATTACATTAAATGTGCAGTTACAGTTGTTATACATGTACAAAAATGTAACATAATAATAGGTTCATAGGTAAGCACTAGGATAGCTGCCCTTATGGGCCATTTCAAGCCTAGACAATTTCCCATTTTGTGCTTCAGTTAACCTATCCCATTTGGTTTTAGCTTGACCTTACTCATCACATTGTTGATAATTATATAGAATCCCTAATGAGAATAACTGTGATCATACCATAGATAATTTGAGGGGACGCATACATGGGTAAAACATTTAGGAGCTCCTCTGTCCATTGCTAGTACAGTGGGAAGTCCTGGGGTAAATTTTCTGTTTCCCAAGAAGCTAAATGTTTAAAAATAATAAATGTAATAAACTGAATCATAAAAGAATTATAGTAACTGACAGAAATGTCAAGAATTGTTCTTGTAGGGAAAGATTAAAATGAAAGTTGAATTTATTTGTATGTTGCATTACCTGTAGTAAAGGAGGTTTGTAAGTGTATAGTATAGTACACCAGTGAGGAAGTGGAAGATTTAGTAGTGATTGCATAGTGTACTTACGTGAAAAAGTGGTAGTGGATGAGATATTATACTTGTGTTATTTCCTGCTAGAGCTAGAAATGAATTGAGGGGAAGCTGAATGTGAAAAAGAGATATAAAATTGTAGAAAGAAGTGGAAGATGAATGATAGGGTAAGGAAAAGGTTTTCAGGATAAGCAAGAATTTTAAGATGGATATAGTAAATGGTGAGGAACAAGAGGAGTTTAATTAGTGAGTAAAGGTAGTCTTGTGCAGAGATATTGGAGATGGTATAGGGATATTTACAATATCTACAAGTAGTTTAGTAGAATTGTCATGAACTGAGAACATTTTAGCTAGTGTAGTTAACAGGTGTTGGTCAGAAATGATATTTTAGTTGGGAGTGCTTACCCACGAGTTAAACAAGAGCCAGGCCAACAATCTGATGGGGGTTTCTTAAGATCACTTTTGAAGGGCAGTAGGTTATTTAATAACCTTAGTGAGAGTGGGATTGAGGTCTATATTTTAGTCATGTAAGTTTAGTATAGGTCATCTCCTGGTTAGTTATTGGACTTTTGAATGCTAAGAAGAAGTCTGTCTTGTAAAATGAATTGTCTCAATTGATTCCTGTTAGGGTTGGGCATTTGTGTAGATTGTGTACTATAACCAAAATATTTCACCAGCAGGACTTATGGACACACAGTATTTATTCACCAAGTTTAGCACTTTCATCAGTAAAGTTGACTTCATCAGATGATGTTCTAGTGGATTTTATTCACCAGTTTTGCCGCAATTTTTTGGTTTTTAGATTGTGTACTATATTTAAGGGACACTATTGGGTGGCAGTAGGTGAGGTAATGAGGCAATTTAAGCCAGTTTATCTGTTTTATGGTAATATACTGGTGTGACCTATAAAGCAGACTTGTTGCAATCCTTGTCACTTTATTGTTTCATTGTTATAGTCAGATGCAAGTGTGGCCTGTAATTTTGTCAAGATTGGATAGCCATAGAACAGGGAGTGCAAGAATGAAGTAGATACTGAAGTTTATTTAGAGGTGACTGTGAGGGAGAATTGATTCTTTAAAGTGCCCTGAGTTTCTGGCAAGTCTTTTTGATGGTCTGATGTCTATGCAAGTTGAATTTCAAGTTATCTATAATAACCCCTAACAGTTTTGTATGTGAGACAATTTCTATTTTATGTTATTTAAGGAGGTAAAAGGGAGGACAGCCCTGTTCAGGTTGTGTGTTTTAGGAAGGAATAGGAGTACATATATATATATATATATATATATATATATATATATATATATATATATATATATATATATATATATAGTCTATGAAGATACTTTTAATGGGAAATTAGTGTCAGACAGACATTTCTAAATGGTGGTCCCATCCTATTGATTTTTATTATTCTCAACTTAACAAGACAATTCCAGGCAAAATCAAGACTTACTCTGCCAGTCTGTGGTCATTTCTATGGCTTTTTGGAAAGGGGGTAGTCTCTAGAAGTTACTAGAGGAAGCAGCTTGGTTATCTGTGCATACCTTTACTAAGCACTGCAGATTAGTTTCTTTCATTATGTCCAGAGAAGGCTTTGACAGGACTATTCTTTAGGGGTTACTTGGCCTTCTTTGCCCTCCCTTTTGGATAATCTGTGGTATTCATTCTATATAGCTTAGGCTACTGCAGCAGTGATCTTATGATGAACGTAGTACAACTGTGTAAGAAAACATAACAGTACAGTAGATATTTGAATAGATCACTAGTGCAGTAACCGCAACACTCCTCCATCTCCTTCTTTCATTTTTTTGCTTTTTGCTAGGGTGTATATATATATATATATATATATATATATATATATATATGTGCTTCCCATTTTTTTCCTAGCACATATCTAGCTGTCAGTGCTGTAGCCTTCCCCTTCGGAGGCTAGAAAGCTCTTAGGTTTTGGAAGCTGTCCTGATGGTCTTTTCTTTGACTGGGTATCCCATATAGCTTAGGCTACTGCAAGCGTGATCTATTTGAACAAATGTTATTACGGTAAATTTACTTATACAGCTGTACTTTTTGTCCTAATGATGAACATCTGATATACCTAAGATCACTGTTGCAGTAGCCTATACCATATGCGGTTATATTCTGCCAAGGGTATGACAGGCCAGCATTCAAAATTTTAGGGCACCTTCCATTAAGTCTAACTGCTAAAGAGCTCAAGGAGAGCCATATGAAGTCAGTGAGTAGGGTATAAAACTTTCAGAACTTTCTTGCATTGAAGTGCATCCTTTCTTTTTTTTTTTCCAAAAACATTTTTATTTTGTTTTCATTATAAACATACACAGCTGTACATATAATAAATACAATAAAACAATAACCAAACTATTTACAATATTTACATTTATCCATGATAAGCAATCATTTTATCCATGAGAAGTTATCAGTATTTATTCAAAAGGTTTTCCAATTTTTGCCATGCTATGTTTTATGAGTATGATATGAGTTCTATAACAAATGGTTTGCAGTTTTTTTACAAACAACTTCTGCTAAATTAATAAATTCTTTAAACATCAAATCTTGTTTACTTTTCCAGTTCAAAGTAATAACTTTTTTGGCAATTGCAAGAATTGACCAGAGTAACTGAATCTGAGCTTTAGGTATTACATTAGGTATAGGAACATTGAATAGGATTAGTGAGTTAAAAATATGACAGTTATCAGACCATAAAGCCTTTACAAAATATCTGAAGTCTTTCCAGTATTGAACAACATTTCTACATTCAATGAACATATGTGAACCCAGTTGGCCTCTAGTAATTCATCACATTTCCAACATTTACTTTCCCTGTTTTTGAGTATAAGATTTATTTTATGTGGAGTATAGAAACTCATATTCATAAATTTCCATGTATACAATCTCCAGTATAATGAAGAAGAGGTACCATACGTAGATTTCAAAAGCAGTTTTTATGATTCATCAGATATTTGTTCTCCGTTAATCTTTACAGGGTCTATATTACGTGATGGAATGATTAGGTGATCGAACACCTAAGCATCGACCACATAATATCGAACTGCAAAATAGTGAACGCTGCCTGGAAACGTTACCATCTGCTTAAAAAAAAAAATAACTTTACAGCCAAACTAAGTGCTATGCCTCCCCCCCAACTAAATATACCAACTTCAAGATCGTTCCACAGTGGAGAAAATGGCAAAATCCAGCGAACAGCCAAGGGAAATCTTTCCCTGCGTTAAGTTGGCCGTTCACTGTTTTTTGCTTTTGATATTACATGGTCGATGTTTAGGTGTTCGATCACCTAATCATTCGATCATGTAATATAGACCCTCTTTACATAGTAATTCCAAAGATCTGAGTCAAACATTAGAGTGTCTTCTCTTAGTATCTTATAGATAGGTGAGATACTTAATTTTTGATCATCTGTCTTTTCAAAGCATCTAATAAAAAGCTGGATCAAGCTAGGTATAGATTCAGTCTCTAGGTTGATTGATACTCTTATTTTGTTTTCTATAAACTGCCGTAATGAGTGTATAAACAACCAACTGTCTTGACTGTTATCAAAACTACATAGAAAAGAGTTTAGTGGTTTAATACTCTTATTTCCAATAAACTGATGCCAGAATATCAAGTTATTTTTCTTTAATTTTTGTATCACATTGATGTTGAAAGAATCTAGTCAATCAGGGGAGTATGCTATTGGGAATATAAGAAATAGGAATTGTTAATGTTGTAATTACAATCAATTATATTTTAAAAGTTATTAAATATTTGATTAATTCCATAAGGTAAATGATCAAACTTCTTATTAAATCAACAAAATTCACATAAAAGCCAACGACCTCTACTTATTCTGTATTGTTCCTTAAATTGATTTTCTATAGTTCTGACATCAGTTATATGAATCCCATGTATTATTTTCCAGCCAGATATATAGGTAGGTGAGATCTAGTGTAATATTACAGTAATTATAAATGATTTGGAAAAAAATATCTAAGCTGAGAAATGCTATATCATTACTTTTCTAATCCTAGGTTTTAAGAGAGAACCATAAACATTTAAGTAGTATGGAATCTAATTTTTTAAATGCTTGTGGGAGGGGGTAGTATCAATGACTGTATATAAAACAAAATTTTAGGTAAAATTATCATTTTAATTAAAGAGAGCCTATCCTCTATTGTGAAGAACATTTTATTCCATCTTTTGATTAGTTCACTAATGGTGGTTATTAAATTATTGTAGTTTAGTTTAACAGACTCTTTCCATGTACTCTTTATACCGACACCCAAATATTCTAATACATCATTCTCCCAATTAAACAGGCTATTCTCTCTTAGGTTTTTGTTGATTTTTTTGTTAATTAGTAATGTTTTGGATTTATTATGATTAAATTTAAGCCCTGAAATTCTTTCAAACTTGCTTAAGGTATTATAACATCATGCAAAGTACCATCAATATCACCCAACATTATCATCAGCAAATAATTGTATCTTAGGATAATAGTCCGTATTAACTTGAAAGCCTTTTATATTTTGCTTGTTTCTGATATATGCAGCAAAAGGTTCCATTGAAAGAGCAAACAGTAATGGTGACAAAGAACAACCTTGTCTAGTTCCCTTGAGGATTTCTAGTGGTGAGGATAGACATGATCCGATTTTCACATAAGCTTTTGCCCACTATAAATGTTCATTAATAAGTTGACAAAAATCTGAGGAGAATTCAAAACCAACCAGAATTCTTTGTAGATAAGACCAACTAATAGAATCAAAAGCCTTTTCTATGTCTAGGCTGATAATAGTTGTTTTTTGTATTTGCATGCTATGTCTGTTAATGATAGTAATTTAATAATGTTATCTTGTACTTTTATATGAAGAATGAACCCTGTCTGATCATTATGTATTAGATTAGGTAATATTTTCTTTATCCTGTTAGCTAATATTGTCATGAAAATTTTATAATTAGTGTTTAGTAATGAAATTGGCTTATATGAATCACAAGATTTGGGGTCCTTACCATGTTTTAAAATGGGGGAGATAATTGAATATTTCCACGATGGGGGTGTTATACATTTTTGCTTAACCATAGTAAAGGCACTCATTATTTTCTTTATTATATGGTTCGGAAAATTTTTACATAGTTCAGGATTTATTCCATCCAGTCCTGGAGCTTTATTATCTTTTAATTTTTTATTTACTCTTTCACTTCTGTTAGTCTTGTTTGTTTATTTTAATGTGTTATTTTGTTGCATTGACACCTTAATAGTTACATTATCTTGAATAAAAGTATTTATTACATTATCTGTCTCCAGAAATGGTATGTTATTATTTATATCTTTATAGTAGTTTTTGAACACTTCCAATATGCCCATTAAGTTATATGTACTCTTAACTGAACCATCACTTTTATATTTAATCTCATTAATAAGATTTTGATTGCTTATTTTTTTTGGCTCCTACCGCTGTTTTATGTAGATATTTAGGATTTACAGCATAAGACTGTAATTTAAATTTTTCCAGGTTTATGGCTACCTTATGATTCAGAACGTCTAAGTATTTTTGATTTAACTTAGTAATTTTATGTGCTACTTTATTTGGTTTTGCGTCCATGTTTATCTTGTCTATGTTTTTTTGTAAGTCTAAAAGTTCTTTGTCCTACTCTCTCCTTTTTTGAGGTATCAAGATTTTATTCTGCCATATATATAAATTTTAAAGGTG
>NC_056733.1:41804925-41859925 GCF_019279795.1 Protopterus annectens
ACCAAGAAGAAAAGGGTCTACTTCACCCTGTCGAAGGCCGACAGTATCAAAGCTGATAATGTCGGCACCAAAATGTCGAAAGCGAAAGTCATTGTGCATGTAAACCGATATCTCCGTAAGGGGAGATTTCCGTTCACTGCAATGTAGTGCGATCTCAGAGTTGGTATATTTAAGTAGCAGGGGGTGTGGGGGGTGCAGGGGGGCTGCATAGAGCAATTTGTGTTGTGTTTGGGTTGTTTTTTTTTTGTGTGTGTTCGATGTTCAGGGGTTTCGACATTTTCGTGTCGATTATTACGCTGTTGACAGTTTGAGTTTTCAACAGCGTAATATAAACGCAGAAGAAAAGGTTTCATGGGAGTCTTCAGTCGTCTTTTTCACTACTTCAGCCACTTTTGACCAACTCTGCTCTGGCCATAGCAAGTACCTCAGACCACTTCTTGTCTTCTGTTGATCCTACTGGTGTTGTTCCTTGAGAAGCTGCTAAGGACTGGGAGTTAGGCATGTCCACAGTGGATGTTGGATTGCCCTCAACGGGCAAGGGAAAATGGCTTTTGATGATCTTGGAGGAGGTTAGCAGATCATGCTTTACCACAAAGCTGACCTAGAGTGCCTGATTCCCATGGAAGCACCTCATCTTTGGGTTGGTCATTTTCTAGAGATTTTCTTAGAAACTGAAAATAGAAAGCTAGGCATATTTCTTTTCCTGTTCTATGGAGGATAGGCAGGGAAGACTAACTTGGTTTGGCTAAGGGGTTATTTCAAGTCTTTAATTCTTTGTCTTCTGATTTCTCACTGAGCTTGAAAAGGAAACGGTTTCACTCTCTGTGTCTGACACTGATTCCAAGTCAGAAGAACATGAATTTGACAGGGAATGTAATTCTACAATCCCTCCACCTCAGTAAATTGAATCTGATTCTTAAGAACATTTTTCCTCAGATTCTGAGGCACTATCTTTTTCAGAAACAATAGCCAGAATGAGAGAATTGTTTCAGTGGGAACAGTATGAATTCCATTATCCCAGCAGAAATATTATGATCCCTTATAGATGGATTTTCTTCAGCCTACAGCTATTCTTCCTCTGCTACGAGATTTAGAATATGTTTTCTTAACAACCTATAGCATGCCTGCCAGTCAACCCCCTATCTCTAAAAAGTCTGATAGATTGTGCTAAGTCTCTCAGACCCACAAATATCTTTTTTCTAATCCTCATTCAGACCCTGCAGTTATTTCTGTGGCAAAACCATTTGTTGCCTTATACCTTGTGAAAGCTAACACTAACTCTTCTAACAAGAATGAGAACCGTTTGATATATTTAGAAATAAAGTGTATTCTTCCTAGACTTTAGCCTTCAGGATTTTAATTTGGCTGGCTCATTTGTCAAAAATGTGCTTACTGTGTTTGAAAATATGGGAAAGGTGATCACTAACTTCCCTTCTTCATAGACTAAGACTTCTTTGAATTATGTCTCATCAGTAATGAAAAGTTTATTTGCTTGCATTAAAAAAAATTATCAGAGGATGTCAAAGATGAGATATTGAATTCTCCTCTCGATAGAGAGGTTTTGTATGGCCCCTCTTCTGCTGAGGTCCATAAAAGATTTAATGAAACAGAAAAAAATAATTTAGGGGGGGTTGATGCAGATTGTTGGGCCCTTTCCAAAGTTTAACAGAAACTTTCTTTTCAGTTCAAGTTCCTTTAATAGGAAACAAAACAAACGGTCTCAAAAAGGTACATACAAATGGAATTTCAAAAAGCAATGGGGGGGGCAAAAAGAAAGTGGGAGACACTCTGAACCAATGAAAGCCCCCCCCCCCAAAATGATTATATTACTGTTCAGGTATTTTCCCTTCCCACTTTGGTAACCCCTTACATCTTTCCCAAAGTCTAGGACTTAATTTTCCTCAGAGGTATCAGATAACCTCAGACAAATGGGTTCTGAGAATCATTTGGAAAGGTTACAGCTGGTAGTAGGATTCCCTTCCACCTTTTCAGAGGATTCTTCCTCATCCCATAAACCAAACTCTGTTTCCTCCAGTTATAACACAGATGCTGTCTGTAGGGGTCATACAACCAGTTCACCCAGAACAAACAGGAAAAAATTTATTCAATAATCTTTTTGGCGCCAAAGAAGGAAGGAACTTGGTGACCATTCTGGACCTTTCTTTTGTAAACTTTACATCACGGTCCCAAAGTTCAAGATGCAGTGTTGCGGTTTGTCAGAAGGAAGTTGGTTTGATGGATGAACCAGTTATCATTCAGTCTAGATCCTCCCTTCCAGTTCCCACTCAGTTTGTAACCACAGATGACTCAGACTTTGCCTGCAGAAGCTGAGATCAAGGAGGTGACATTTCAGGGTCTGTGGAACAAACAAGACAGACTAAAACACATAAATGTCAAATAAATGATGGTGGCAATCAGTCCTGTTTTAATCTCTAAACCATTGTTGGACTCCAGGACATCTGCTAGTAGTCATAGTCACAGACAACACCACAATCAAGTGGTACATAAATAGGGGGAACCAGAATATATCTCATTTACAGACTTCCAATGATTGCCTGGGAACTTAAGGCTACCTGTATTACATCAGAGCAAAACATTATTGCAGCCAAGTTTAGCAGGACCAGGGTGGACACTCACAAATGAAAACTGAACATGGGGGTGTGTGCAGGAATTGATCCATCTTTGGGAACACCTTGAACAGATCTTTTTGCCTTCATTTGCAGCATACTGTGAAAGAAATTCTGCTCCAGGATTCCTTGCAAACAGACATGAAATACAAATGTATTTTATTTTCCATGAACAGAAATGTTCCTTTATGCTTTTCTACCATTTCCACTGATAACCAGGATCATTCTAAAGATTCAGAAGGATTCCCCAAAGATAATTGTAGTGTCTTCCTTTTGGTGGTTCTGCCTTCTTTTGAAAATGGCCAAGGACAATTACCACAAGCTTCCTCACAGAATGGACTTACCCCAACAAGACAGGGGTTGTCTGATGCACCCAAACTGAGACTTCTTCAAGTGACTGCCTGAATGGTGGAGTCTTAGTACCTTTTAGGAACCTGTTTTTCTGAGGAAGTGCAGCATGTATTAATGGAGGTTAAGAGAACTGCTACTAGAAAATCACATCTGGGAAAGTGGAATAGATTTTCTAATTGGTGCCAAAATAAGAAACAGAACTATTTTAAGGTCTGGGTGTCACTGATTTTTCAATATTTGTAGGAGTTATTTTCCTCTACCTGTCTTACTAATCTATCAAGATTCACCTCCTGGCCATCTCTGCTTGCTTGCCTTTAGATCCCCCTTTCTGCCCAGCCTCAAGTTAAACAGTTTTTTGAAAGGGATTCTCAATATTCATCCACCTAGAAAGCAGGTGTCCCTTTCTTTGGATCTCACTTTTAGAGAGGCTTACATTTTTTAAGTTTCAACCAACTCATTAGGCTGAATTGACTTTCTTAACTTGGAAAACAGTGATCTTATGGTGAGTCAACCTTATCTCATTTTTCATAAGGATAGGATATCTTTGAAAATATATCCTATTTTTATTTTTATGCTTAAACTGGTTTTAGAGTTTGCTTTGAGTCACACTCTGCATCTCTCTGTCTTTTTTTCCAGATTCAAGAAGTAAGGGAGAAAGGATTGTGCATACTCTGGATGTCCAAAGACAACTCAAATACTATATTTTATAGGACTAAACCTTCAGGAGTTCAGATCAAATGTTTATTTCATATGAAGGTAAGAAAAAAAAGGGCAATCTTTGTTAAAACAGACAATTTACAAATGGTTGCCTCCTGATAAGTTTTCTGCTGTTTCCACCATGGCAAGTCTCTTCCAGGCAAATTCAGGGCTGGTGTCCATTCTGCCTGGGCTTTGGCTTCTTCTTTGGCTTTTTGGAATAGGGTATACTCTACAAGTAGTCTAATCACAGCAACTTGGCTCTGTGTGCATACGTTTATAAAACATTGCAAACTAGATCTCTTTTGTACATACAGAGAAGGTTTTGCTAGATCTGTTCTTCAGATGCTCCTGCACGCGCATCCATCCTCCTCCATGTCTTTCTAAGTTCTGGTAATCTACCCATATAGATTAGGCTACTGAGACAGTGATCTAATAATGAACATAGTAAAGTTGTGCAAGTAAATTTAGCATAACAGTAGATGTTTGAATAGATCATTGTTGAAGTAGGTACACCCTTCCTTCATCACCTATTTTATAAGTTATGTTTTTACCAGGATATGGATTTTCTATATCCTGTTTTTCATAGCGTAAATTTAACAGACAGAACTCTTGCCTCCCTTACTCTGAGGCAAGAAAGTTCTGAAGATTTGGTGCCCGAACTGTTGAATTTATATGGCTTTCCTCAAGCCCATCAGTGCTTAGGAAGTGTGAAAGGCACCCTAAATATTTGGATGTTGGCCTAGTGTCATATCCTTGGCTGGACATAATCCCTTATAACTTAAGCTACTGCAACAGTAATCTATCAGAACATCTTCTGTTATAGTAAGTTTACTTACATAACTGTAATTTCTTCATCTCCCTAACATGAACACCCAGCAGTTGCTGAATTCTTTTCCAGAAAGTGTTGGGGGAGTTTCCCCTGTAGCAGTATGTAGTATCTGTAGTAACTTTCTTCTGACAGGGTATTAACAGTTCTTTATCTCTCTATTACAGTATCAGGGGCTATTTTCCTGACTGGTCTTGTCACTACTGCTTCCTTGGCATGCAGCATCATCACACTAAGATCACCTTCCACTCTGCTACTTGCACTGTTTAAGTCTGTGCCATTTTCCACACAACTTGGGAAATGTATTTGCCATCAAGCTTGCTTTCATCATCTACCACTTCTACTCTCTGCGAAATATCATTCCACAGTTCGTCAGATTAACTTTCATGGTGCTCCAGTGTATACACTAAGTCAAGCAACATCTGATAAAAAAGCTCTTTTTTTTCTGTAAATGTAACTATTTTAACATACGTTAGTCCCTCATGTATCTTCTGCATCATCCTTTCAAACACCTCTCCAGACATATCCATCACAAACAGCAGGGCATCCGGCAGCACCCCTCCCTTTGTTTAGGAGAATTCACCTCAATTGTCTGGTTAGGTAATCTCTAGATGTTATGAAGACCATCTCAAGTCTCCCCTGAAAGTAAGATGCTGGCCTAGTGAGACTAACATTCAACAAAAGATAAATAAGTAAATTTTCTTCATTAGCCTCCTTGTGAGATATCATATCAAATTTCTAGCCTAAGTCAGTGTGCCACATCCACTGTTTTCTTTATTTTTTGTGACAATGTGAGGTATTGCCAGCTATATCAGGAGAAGTAGAGCGGTGGATGTGTAACATATGCTAGCACAGCTAGCTGGAATTTTGTAAATAATTGTACGTCATTTGTATATCAAGCTGATTTGTACAGATGCTTGTGTTGAAAATGGATTTGCAAAGTTGCTTGTGCTAAAAATGTATCAGCAGTGTTTCCTGCTGGACAGAAAAAGAAATATACATATGTTGTTGTAACTGTTTAAATGTATATGTTTTGACAGAGGATACTGGAAGAGAAGACGTTAATCTCAAACTTTCAAAATGATAAGAAATTAAGTTACTGGGCCTAGGCCATGAAGATGTTTTCTCACAGTTTTGAATGAAGCCAGAGATGCAGTGTCTGTAAAAAGTATGGTTTATTAGCTCCTGTAGGAAGAGTGGCAATTTTGTATGGTTTATGACTTCTAGGAACTGCAGCAAATCTTAACAGGGCACTGTGTGTGCATTATTGACACATAGCTGCTAAATCCTGGCAGTTTCTAGGAAAGGAGGTTTGCATGTGATCCAGGAGTCAGATGACCAGATATATGTATGTCATTCTGGAATCCATCACTGAAATAATGTTTAATAATAGTTGAGACTGAAGTCTCATGGCACTTTGTTTTGGAAACCTGACATAAAAGGATCACTCATCTACTTCATCTTGCCTTGCGCTAATAAGTGACCAGGGAATAGTAACTCTTCAGTCAGGAAAATGTAGTCACATTAGTTAAGTACAGTTTTTTCTGTCTCTCACATGAATGTGTTCAACTGTGTTATTTTACTATTTCCTATGGTTAGAACTGTGGTGTTTATTGAAAGTAGATATTTAATATTTTCATATTATTTTATTATTTATTATTAAATATGTTTAAAGTTTTCATTGTGGCTGATTCTTTATAGAATATTTTAATCTTTGAGAATACTCGTATCTGTTTGGTGACTCTGTGGCCACTCCTGAAAGCCTTACTGCATTGGTCAGGAGTAGCTGGCTTGGGAATATCTGGTGACAGTAGCTACCTTATAGTCTAGGCAGAAGGGGGCATAGCTAGTAAACCTGTGCCAGCCTTTCCTAGGTGTGTGTGTGTGTGTGTGTGTGTGTGTGTGTGTGTGTGTGTGTGTGTGTGTATGTGTGTGTGCTTGCTCGCTCCCGTGCAAATCAAATCTCAAACAGTGTGTGTGTCAGCTACTTGGAGCAGGGACACAAAGCACTGGTTTCACAGAGAGAGTGGTGGAGACTTGGCTTGGACACTCGGCTGAGGACTTAACTCTACAGTTGTGCCAGTGTGGATCCTTATTGGAGATCTGGGGAGAGACAAAGAGAGAAACCCAGACCTTGGGCTGTATATATTCCCTGTGTGCTCTTAAGGGAAATTATGCATGATGCAGAGAACTGCATCAGGAAATACTGGGTGTATCTATTTTTGTTCCGGGTGAACATCCCTCTACAGTGTCAGTGGTGATGATTCAGGGTCCTTGATTACCGGCCCAGAGTGGGGACGTCAGTTTGTTTCAGCTATACCCCAGTCATATAATTACATTTGATTCATCTAGTAGGCTGTGCTTTAATGTAGTAATGTAACTGGCTATCTACCAAGCCATGGGTTTCCAGTCTGCTTACCTAAAGAATTTTTTTTCTGTCACATTTGCAGGGATGAAGATAAGATCAACCCACCTTTAAATGCTTGTCTTCTTTACTGACTTTCCTTATATAGTTGCAGCACTGTGATCACCTCTCACTCCTTTGCTAATACGCTGAAGTTCAACATAGCACTGCCATGAACTATTTTTAGTACTTAGTGCACTTGCTAGTCTGGGGAGTGGCAACCCATCCATTCAGTTTGCATTTTTCATGTCTTATAACCCTGAGATCCTTTTCAATTTTTTCATGGTCACTGCTGTACTTGTCTATATATTTTTTGAGTATATTTATTTATTTTCTGATTGTTTGGTTTCTGGTTTATTTTTTACTTTTTGTATTAGTTCTGGTGGTCCTGGTGTAGTTTGGAATCTGCAGTTGTTTGGAATCTTTCTAACTCTTTGCATTCTTATCTGTTTATCAATCCCTTTCTGGTACTCTGCTGTCTTTACCTTTTGTGCTTTTACTCTTAAATTATGCTACTGTAAGATACTCCCCCAAGCATTTTGTAACTAGATATTTTGGTCTTTGTACTCTTAATTGACTGCAGAAGTGTTCTGCTTGTAAATGTCTAATCTCTTGACATACTTTTTAGTTTTCTGCCATAGCAATCTTGTTGTTCTCACTCTCTTGCATATACTGCTTTGTTTTTCTGTTTTTCAGTAGTTGAATGTTGAGATCTCTCTCCTGTTTGTTACAGGACACATCTTGCATGTCCAGTACTATTTTAATGAATTAAAACTTTGATTATAAATTGCAGTTTTTTTGTGATAATGGGTTTTAAAATAGACTACAACTGCTAGATCCAGTCAAGGGACAGTGAAACAAGTATTCTAGGGAGAGTCCTTTTGTTGTATAGAAAGTGACATCCTAGTTGTATGCAGTGGTAGCTAATAGTGGTGCAGTAGAAGCTCTTAACCTCCAGGTATATTACTTAAATTTTTTGGTGCATTGGGTACCCTAAAATAGAAAACACCGTTAAAAAAAAATCAGTGGGCAGAAAAACCGTCAGAGCAGCTTTATTTAACTGCCGATTAAGTATCCATCCAAACTGCAAGCCCTCATGATGGTGTCTAAAAAAACAGCATCACATAGCAATCTTACCTTCAGTATGTGCATAAAGATGGATAACAGGAAACTGAGCAAGATATGAAAAGGCAGGAGTGATTGCAACTAGTTTCTGCGTAAGTTTAGATTAACAGAAAATATGTAGATATGAAAGTGTTAGACAAATTCTAAATAATTGTTCTTGTAGCTACAGTGATTCATTTTAATACTAAATGTTATTGCTGATTTATGTTATTTTGACTATAGAAGACACAGGAGTGGTTATTTCATCTCCTCGGAGTGATTCTGTTCTCATTCGCCATGAGCATTACCTGAGTGGATCAGATAGCGAAGCTGAACAGCAAGACGAAGCAGAAGATGATCATTCTGGGATTGGCACTGCCAGTGTTGAAGGGAGTGATGAAGATGAAACTGAACTGGTTGTCCTCGATCCAGATCATGTAAGTCTTGGGAAAAGTGGCATAGGTGCAATTACCAGCCTAGCTGTGCTTGACCTGTATTATTTAAAGAAGTATGACAAGCTGCATTTGAACTTGGATGGTATTTGTTTTAATTACCAGATAGGTACAGCTGTCTTTTTGGGAAGCAGCATAACCAACTGAGTAGGTTAATGACTTGCTTAACATTACCCATTATACATACAAACGGATGCTGTGAAACTTAAGTTCATTCCTATTTATATGCTACCTTAAACTTATTGACCGTGTGTTGCTTGAATCCTTAATCTTTGCTGCTGTCCCTATAAATATGAAGTGTTGAACATGCAACACTAAGAAGTCCACAGTTTCTCACTTCATGTGCACTGTGTTTTTAAGTTGCTGTTTGTGTAATATAAAAAGAATGTATCATGCCATATTTTTCATTCAAAACTTGTATTTTCTGTATATGCAATTTTCCATATCTGCATCACTGATATTTGGAGGAGTTACGGTACTGGAAGAGTAAGTGGCCACTGTGGTGACTTACAGCTTTTATAACCTCCAATCAGACATTGAATAGCCCCCTCTTTAAGTGTAGCTAGACTTGAGAATACAGCAGACTGAACAGCTGAAGAATAATACGTATTTCAATTTTGTACAGCTTCTTAAGACATATGCTTCTTATTCCTTATTCTCCAGTTTAATTTTCTAGCCGTCTTCTGTTTTGGTCCAGAGTCACATGTTTGTGTATCAGTGTAAGATAAGTTGTCTGCCTTGTACCCTCAAGATGTTCTTCATTATATCACTATTGCAGTGGTCATAACTATATTCCAAGGGTATTGGACATCCAGACACTCTATACAGCTTCAGGCTCCTTCCTTTTGCACTTGTAAGTCCAGCAGTACACTGGTGTGTGAGGGACATACTGGCATACCAAAACCCAGAACTTTCTCGATATTTCTATGCTTATGCAGACTTCTCATCACCTTAGAGGTGTGTGTTTCAGTGGTCAGCTTCATTTCCAGCTTTCTGCAAGTATCCTCATTGAGGAACCTTTTTTTTTCCTGATAGAAGTTATTCATTAAAATTATTACGTCTGTCAGAAAATGCAGATGTTCTTGTGGCAGACAAATTTCCTATAAGGACATTCATACTAGTTGTGTCTTTTGTCTGGGAGAACAGTAAAAATCAGGTCCTTATATATGTACCTTTCTTTTACTCCTAAAACAGTAAGTTGAAAATTTTCTTTAAACATGTGCCTCAGATACTTTGTATTTGTGACCATAGCATTGGGCTCCCATTCAGCAGACCTCCCCCTTTGCAGAAAATAAAAAAAAGAAATTAACTAAAAAGGTTAGTGAAGATGTTTGGATGTCTACCTCTTTTCTGTGGTCTGAGACTGATGACTCTTCTAAGGTGCCTTTGCAGCTGTTAAGACTATCCCTCTGGAAACTGTTAAGGCCCAAGATTATTAAATGTCCTTTCAGACCATACATCCCAGAAGGGGGAACCAGATTTTTACTGTCTGAGTGAGAGGAAGGCATACACCAGGTACTGGTGAGGGAGGACATTGTTGAGTTGCGTATTGAAGTCCGGCCCATAAGGCTCAAGACCCGTAAGTAGTGCACACAAAAAAAGCTAATCATCTTTCTCTCCCCTCTAGAAATTCTGTGCAAAATGGCTCCTTGGAGCACTGGTACATCTTTGCACAGGTCTTATTTAATGCTATATTCAGTTTCTCTAACCACCTCTTTTAGTTTCTACCCTTGTAAAAAGAAGGAGAACCCTTTCTTCCTCTGAAGATTAAGTTCTTTCTGAGTTTGATAATGAGGGTTTGGATAACACATCTCCATTATCTCCCTCTACTCCTTGAAAGTCAGAATTTGAGGATGCACTTTCCACAGATTCTCCAAATGAGGAAATCTCCTTTGGAGGTACTGTCTCCAAAATGAAAAATTTAATTAAGTGGGAAGGTAAGAAGGTGTCAGAATGTGAAAAAGATACTATGACCTTCTGGATATGGATTTTTCAAAGCCAGTATCCATCCTTCCTGTTTTAGGTGATTTAGAGGGTGACTTTAATGCAATATCTGTCTTCCTAGATTCCCAACTTCCTTCCCCCCAAAAAATAACAGATTCTGCGGGGTGCCTGATGCACAAAATATCCTGTACAAGAACCCTAGTGCAGACCTTGCCATAATTTCTCTAGATGGAAACGGAAGTTCAAAATTCTTTTCCTCATTGTGCTTCTGACAGGTTTGGCACGAAAGTTTATGTATCTTTTACTTTGACTTTCAACACAATTAATTGCCACGCACACAAGTTCATATTTGTATTTTCCATTTTTGCCAACATGCAACAAGTGTTAATCTGGTCTTCCCAAATCAGATTGGACCTACTCATCAGTCTCAAAGATCTTCAGCTAACTGCCTGAATGATTCAATTCTAATTTCTTTTAGCCACCTCTTTTCAGAGGATTTGGAGCAGGTACTAAAGAAGGCAAGAAAACCTGCTACTACAAAATCTTATATTGGCAAGTGGAAAATATTTTCTCATTGGTACCTTGGAGATGGCCAGAACCCTATCAGGAATTATATACCACTGGTGCTCAAATACTTGTGTTACTAGCCTATAGCTTTTCATACTCTTCTTTCAGGTTATATCTTGAGGCCATTTCAGCATGTCTGCCCATAGATACGTTCTTCAATGTTTTGATAAAATAGTTTCTGAAGTTAGTGTTATACCTGAGACCTCCACACACCAACAGGGGAGATCTTAACTTTGTGTAGGAAAAGTTAATCACATCTCGTTTGAACCTGCATATCAAGTCAATTTAAGATTCACTACATGGGAAACACTTCTCATCATTGCTCTGACATCTGCAAGAAGAGTATCTGAGTTGCAAGTTCTCATGGTGGTTGAAACCTATGTGATCTTTCATAGGGGTAGGGTGACATTACGTACAACTTCCCCTCATTCATCCCAAAGTTGTTTCAGAGTTTACTTTGAATCAAGCCATCAGTCTGCATGAGTTCTATCCTGATCCCTAGAACAAGGGCGAAAGGATTCTGCATAGTCTGGACATGTACAGGCATCGCGTATACTATCGTGACAGAACCAAGTCCTGTAGAAAAGCTGACCATCAGTTTATTTTTTTTTCTTGGGACTATGAAAGGAACACCTGTGCTAAAACAGACTATTTCCAGTTGGTTGTCTGTGGCTATTGCCTTTTGATATTCTCACCGTGCTAGACCAGTTTCAGACAGTATCAAGGCTCATTCAATGATGGCCTTGTCTTCTTTGATGCCATGTTGGAGTGGGGTGGACTCTAGAAGCATTCTAGAGGCAGCTACACTGTCCTCTGATCATACTTTTACAAGGCACATAAACTGGATTCATTTTCTAGATCAAGGACTGACTTTGCTAAGATCATTCTCCAGGGGCAACTGGATCCATATCCTTCCTCCTCCCAGGCTGGACAAGCTTTGGTAATCAACCCATGCAGCCTAAAGGCTACTGCAGTATTGGGAATGATGTACATAGTACAGTTGTGTGAGCTGCACTTAACCATAACAGTAGATGTTCAAATTCCTCACTTTTGCAGTCACTGCACCCACTTTCCACCCCGCATTATTATATATAGTTTGCGTTGAGAAGTAGTTTGGTGGTTATTTGTTGTTTTGTATAGTTCAGGATTAGTATAGCACTTAATTTTTTGGGCAAGGAAGTCCTTTAGATTTTCCACTCTTACTGCTTATTTTCTCTCCTTGGGGTGACCATTCAGTAGTCGGGTCTATATTATATCAGCGAACTCTTCAAATTGCGAACGCTGTATAATTGACCCCAACACTTTGAAAATCCAAAATGCTGAACACACGGATCAGCAATTTTTTTTCCCAGGGAAAAAAAAAGCTGATCCGTAAAAAAAAAAACAAAACAAAAACCCAAACACAAAATAAAGTGGGGGGTGCTGTGCCCCTCACCCCTCCCTACTTAAGTATACCAACTCTGAGATCACGCCACAGTGGAAGAAATGGCAAAGTCCCAAAAATGGCCCAGTGATTTTTTTTTTCCCTGGGAAAAAAATCGCTGTTCCGTGCTTTCAGAATTTTGCCATTTCGGGTAAACACATTTGATTAAACAGCGTTTGCAACTTTAAGAGTTCGCTTGCATAATAGGAACCCTCAGTAGTCAGCATGGAAGTGTGGGAGGGAAAAATAACTTTTGGAAGTTGTCTGGTTGTTGTGTCTTGGATGAGCCACAAGCCATATAGCCTAAAGACTACTGCAGCAGTGAGGATTTCAAACATCTGCTGTTATGGGTAAGTGCAACTTACACAACTGTACTTTCCATTAGAGATGAACACAGTAACTGACTCTTTGCATACAGTAGGGATAGATCCTCATAAGAGGATGCTACACCCAGAGGTCTTCCTGGAGATTATCCACCTGTGGGCAACTCCCCAAGTAGACCTGTTTGCCTCCTATCACAAAAGGCAACTAAACTAATTTTGTTCTTGCAAAATGGCTAGAAAACAGGTGCATTGTCTTTCCACTGGATGTGAGTGTTCCTTTATGCCCCTCTTTCCTCTGATGGCAAATGTTCTACTAAATATAACAAGGGACTTGCCAGTTATGCTACTGTTGACTCCCTTTTGGCTCGTGCACCTGGCCAGGGGCAATTACCAAAACTACCACACAGAGTGCACTTGCTCACATAGGACAAGGGATTTCTTATCCATCCCAGCATCCAAAGTGTCCATCTAACTGTATGGATGATAGTTTTTTAATCCCATTTAATTACCTTTTTTCTTGAGGAAGTGCAACAAATGTTAAAAAAGGCAAGGAAACCTGCTACTAGTAAATGATATTTAGCCAAATGGAAACAGATGGCTGTACCATAACAGAGAACAAGTTCCATCCCAAGCTGGGGCTTCTCTGGTTCTCCAGTACCTGTATGAATTGCTTATTTCAGGCTTGATTTACACTTCACCTTTCAGTAATTTCTGGCTGCCCACCATTAGATGCTCCCTTTGTTCTTTATTCCAAGTTAAACAGCCCTCTCATGGAGTAATTGCATATCAGACCAACTAGAAAACAGGTGGCACCATCATGGATCTAAATGTTGTGTTGGTGAAGTTATCTCTTTCTCCCTTTGAACCAGTAGACAGTTCTCTGAAATTTCTTACTTGGAATACTGCTTTTTTCAGTGCTCTAACTGCTGCTAGACTAGTATCTGAATTACAGAGCCTGATGCATACTCAACCTTTTCTAATTTTCCATAAGAGCAGGGTAAGTCTTAGTACCAAACCTTCCTCTACACCAAAGGTTGTTTCTGAGTTTACACAATACCAGACTATTAATTTCCTCGTGTTTCTCCCTTAACCCAAGAAGCAAAGGAGAAAGAATACATTATAATAGATGTCCACAGACAGTTAAGATTTTGCCTGAACAAGACTTAAAGATTTTAGAAAATCTAACCCACTTTTTGTTTCATTTTATGGTAAGAAAAAAAAAGTCGGCCAATATCCAAGCAAATTGTTTCCCGATGACTGTCTCAGGCCATTCAGCTTTGTTACTCAAACCATGGCAAAGATCACCCTTAGAATGTCAAAGCTATTTCTACCAGACCTGTGGCTATTTCTGGGGCTTTTTGGTAAAGGGTGTGCTCTAGACCTATCCTAGAGACAGTTACTTCATTCGCAGTGTACATTTTCACTAAGCACTACACTATAACACTGGCTTGGTTTCCAGAGTCAGGGCAAGAGTTGCTACAGATATAATTCAAGGTCATCTGAACTCTGGTCGTTCTCACTCCACACTTTCTTTATGAGCTTTGGCATATTGTTATGGCTTTTGAATCCTTGATCAAATGAGGAACATAATACATTTGTGTAAGTTAATTTACCATAATAGTAAATGTCCTTCCAAGCTCAATGTTGTAGTACTACTGAGAGATGTGATATTTTGCCAAGGCTAACCATATGTCTGGTCAGCATACCAAAGCCTGGGCACCTTCCTCTTATGCTGTGCATTCAGCATATGACCTAAGCCCAAAGCCACGATATTACAGGTGCATATTACCTCAGAACTTCCTTGTCACCAGTCTGAAAGCAGAACTGTGTTTCATTTTCTGTCTGTGAGATTCAGGACTAGTATAGTTTCCTAGACAATGGGCAGATAAGTACTCCACTGAAAACCCTTTCTTTTCTAATTGCTACTTCTGATGTTTTGCACATGTCAGCTAAGATAGGAAAATTTGTCCATGGGAAGCAAATTCCTCACAGAGAACAACATTTCAAGTGTCTTTTTTTTCTCTAGCTGCAGAGCATAACTACAGAGACTACGCTATTTGTCAGTCCTTTGTCTGGAAGACCCTTCATAGCCACCTCTCTTCTTTAGAGATTTATTTAGAAAATCAAAGGCATAAAGGGCTCATATGCAATGCAATATCATGGGAGCCCTTCCACCCTGATAGCTAGCTGTTACCAAAAAGAAAGCTAACTACAAGGCTTCTGCTGTCCAGGCTAATCTTGACATGTCCACCTTGTTGCACAAGATGTTCTCAGACAGTCTGGTTACTTCATTTGCCCCCTCTATCACAACTCATTTGGAGGTCAATATGGTGCAGCCTACTCGCATGTCTGCTGTAGCTGACTAAAAATCTGCTTCAGACTAGAAGGGGAACTTTGTTTGTTTGTCTCTGAAGGACTGGAAGGTATTCCTTGAATTCCATTCAAGGCGGAAGTACGTGGTTCCCTAACAGAAGTTTGTCAGGCCTCTGAGTCACTGCAGTTCATTCAGGCAAACATCCCATCAAAGAAAAAGTAGAAGACCAAACATTCTTTTCTGCCTGGAAATCAATTGCCTTTAGTTCTTCTTCTGTTGCAGATCTCCTTTATCAGGGAACTATTCAGCCAGTTCCTTTCACTTAGCTATGCAGGGAATTTTACTCCAGGATGTTTCTAGTCTCCAGAAAGTAGGACACTTGAAGGCCAATCCTAGACCTGTACTTTCTAACACCTTTGAATGTTCTATGTTTCAAAATGCTTACCCTTCAGATTCTTTTCCCTGTGATTCTTGCTCAAACTTGCTTAGTGACTCAGGATTTGAAGGATGCTTACCTTAAACTTCTTATTCACTGTTATTTCAGGAAATATTTGAGAGTTTCTGTCTCTTCATTGCATTTTCAGTTTTCCGATAAACTCTTTGGCCTTTCTACTGCTCCAGATTTGTTCATGAAGTGTCTAGCTCTGGTCTTTCCCTTCTGCGGTTTTCAGGAAATCCAAATATTCCATTACTTGGGCCACCTGCTTCTCTAGGCTCCTTTTTCAAAATATCCTTCAGTTTCTCACTGAACCTTTTTTACATTCAGTGGTTCACCTTGAACCTGAAGAATCCTATTTTTATTCCTTCCAAGAGCTGATCTTCATAGTGTGCAGGGTCAGTAGTCTCACCATGACAGCTTTCCTTTCTTCAGGCAATGTTCTTTTTTGGCACAGTTCTTCCAGGACCTTCTTCCTTTGCAGGTGACCTCAACAAAAGAGTATTTGAGAGCACTGGAATTCATGGCATCAACTATTCTTATCCTCTTCTGTGTCAGACACCACATAAGGAAGGTATAATTGTATCAAACGTCTGTTTGGCTTCAGCACTGCCACCTCATAGACTTCAGATTCATCTCCTGGACTGCTTTATGAAGGAGTTACTTTAGTGGAGCCACCAGATTTCCCTCAACCCAGGAGTTTTTTATGGTCCCCCATCCCAGCTAAAAACTCTACACCAATGCATCTGACCTGGCATAGGGAGCCTGTTATAATGACATCAATGTCCAAGTGGTTTGCTCTACCAACGAAAGAAGTGTCCATGTAAACATCAAGGAGTTGAAGGTTCTAATTCTCGTTCTTCACTCCTTTAATCATATTGGGACTTCAGCCCTCCCTCAGGGTCTTTACAGACAACACCATGGCAGTTTAGTACATAAACAAGAAAAGGGGATATCAAGTCGTACTGCCTTTTCAGATTAGGCTTAATGGGCTAAGAATTTACCCTCAAACACAAACAACTTCTTCTTCAGGCAGTTTACATTCTGTCAGAAAGGAACACTGTAACAGACACCCTGAGCAGGTCCCGGACAGATCCTCTCAAATTTATTAAACACAGAGGTCTTCCTGGACATTGTCCATCAATGGGGTATTCCTAGGTAGATCTTTTTACCTTCATCCAGTACAGACAGATAAAGCTGTTCTGTTCTGAGGAACCATGCACTCAGGCATGGAGAAAGAGGACATGTCTTTTTCTTGGAAGGAGAGATTCCTATATGCCTTCCCACCCGTGCCACTGATTCTTTAGAACCTTTACAAAATTATGAAGGATAAACCAAAATTCTTGTTGGTAACTTGGCCCAGACAGCACTGGTTCTTCCTCCTACTCCATCTGGCCAGGGGGAATCATCACAAGTTACCTCACAAGATGGACTTAATTGTACAGAACAAAGGCTCTCCTCATTCACCATCATCTCAAACCCTGCAATTAAATCTTTGGGTGATAAGAGTTTTGATTTCTTTCAGGCGCTACTTTTCAGAGGATGTGCTTCAGGTTTTATAGGAGGCTAGAAAACAAACTACTAGATAATCTTATATTTCAAAATGGAAGATATTTTCTTTGTGGTGTTAAGAACAAGAACCACTTTCAAATGTGAATTTTTACTGATCCAGTGTTGTCTATTTTTGCCCATTTCAAACATATGGGTTGTTGGATCCAACCAGATCTGACCTGTGTACCAACTTTGAACTTTCTTTAGATCCAGAGCTCTGACTCCTCCCCAACCCATAATTCTGTGGACTCCACCTCAGTTGCTCAGATTTTGTTTGCTGCTCAGAGATAACGGGCATGCAAAAGTGCTCTCCATTCTATGTGCTGCATCCTTTTGGATTAAAGCTACTCCTACTGAAAGAGTTTTCTCTGTCTTTTTTCCATTTAACATCCTTTTTCAGATTTTTGGCTGAGATAAAGCATAGTATCAGTATTAGATGTTAGTTAGTTTGCTTAGGCAGTTAAAGTTTCTCTGTCCTTTTTCTTCATAGTTATTAGTTGTTTAAACAATTTTCTTTACATATATACATGTGTATTAGTCCTAGTAGTTGCTGTCAGTTTAAATTAGGAGTGGTGTCTTGGGCATAATCTCCACTTTTTCTTTTAAGTTCTCCTGGCCATGTCTGAATCCTCAGGATTCAAAAAGTGTTCAGAGTAAGGACACAAGCTCCCACTACAGAACCCAGACTCCTAGTGTGTATACTGCTTGGGCACCACATATCTAGAGTTGGACTGTCAGTCCTATGCCATCTTTGGTGACAGAGCCCTTCAGATGAGAAGGGACGAGCTTGTTTTGAAGAGGCTCCTTCCAGCACATATGGGCTACTCCTTCGACCTCTTCTGCATCCCCCCTCCAAGTAAGATTGGCTTAAACTTAAAGATAAGAGTCAGACAAGGATAAGAAGAAGAAAGAGAATAGCAAACCCTGAACTAAGTCTGAAAAAAAAAGCACCCCCTGGAGCTGACAGCTTTGCCCTGGCCTGACCTGAAAACAGATCTGACAGCTCCTCTGGTCCAATCTCCTTCACCAGGAACAGGATACTCACCAGGACTGGTGAGTCCTAGAATGCACTTCTCTATTCTGCAGGAAAGTAGATACTCCCAACCACCATCGGTGGCATCATCCACTCATTCATCTCAAAGTCTGATGGAGCTGGATGTTAATAGGATGATGAGGTCACAAATCTAGCTTGGGGTTATACCAATACCGTCCCCTGGAAAGGTACTGAGATGTCCTTCAAGAATGCAACTGCAGTCATAACATATGGGTTGTCCTGCCTCAGGCAGCCCTCGGTCGGCCAGATTCCAAAGTCTGGGTCCGACGTCGGCTGATGTCGCATTTCTCTTTGACGTCAGAGCAGCAGGAGTATATAAGCATCAGCCGACGCCATCTTCTTCAGTCTTTCTTGCCGCGCGGTGCCCGAAGCAGAAGCAGTTCGCAAGTGCCGGTCGGTCAGCTCCTGTATTTTTCGATCCGTCATCGCTAAGTACCCCGTTGGGGACCTTTTTCTTGCCTCAGCCGATGTCAGAAATTACTGAAAAAGTTAATAATTGTTTGTCTTGTGGTAAACAAATACCTCATAAGGATTTCCATTCTTACTGCTTTCCTTGCCTTGGCCCAGACCACGACGTCTCGGCCTGTGCCGCCTGTGCTCGCTTCAATAAGCGCACTCTCAGGCGCCGGGCGGAGTTCGCTGAAGACTTTTTCGGCGAAAAATTCGATTACACTATGCCGTCGGAATTACTGACATCGCAGAATCCTAAAAAACGAAAAGACTGGGACCGACCTCCTCGGCCCGTGTCTTCCACCGACACCACGCCAAAACCTACCGCGAGTGCCCCGGTTCCCTCTGAGGCGGTTATTTCACCGCTCCGAACCGAAGACACCGATACCTCCGATACCGGAGACCACACCGACGCCAGTTATTGATTTTCCTCTGGATACTGAAACCGAGGAAATGCCCGAGACCATTGCTGTGGATAAGGTCACTCCTGCACGTGGAGCTGCTAGGCCTCCCATGTCCATGTCTATCAAGGCCTACACACGTGCTAAGGCAGCCAGCAAGACCAAGCAACTTACTGCTAAAGCCTTACCTCAGCCTACTCCTGAAACACAAATCATGACTATGGCAGCAGACTTAATCTCCATGATCAGAGGTTCCCAGGCCCATCCTGAGAGAGGATCCCAGCCTCCTCCTGATAAGAGGCCCAGGGTTGAGCCCACTGACCCTCTCCCTTCAGATGAAGATTCTGAGGCCTCTGGCCACTCTGATAGCCAGGAAGAGCCTTTCCAGACCTACGAGGACTCGGATGCAGAGGACTCCATCCCCTCGGCCTCCCCTCCTGAGGATATTTCTTTTGGGGAAGTTCTGCATTCCATGAGGGAACATTTTAAGTGGCAAGGCCAGGAATATTCTGATCCCAGAAAGCGCCTTCGAACCTTCCTTAAAAAGCCCCAACACAGGCCCTTAGCTATACCTCCTGTGCTTGATGTTTTGGATGATCTATATTCTGACTCCAGTGTTACCCCTGATACTCTCCCTCCTGCTCCTGCCAAGCCGGACAGATACTATAGAGTCCCTGAAACACATTCTCATTTCTTTAGGGCCCATGCTGTTGATTTAGAAACTATTTCACAGGGGCCGAAAGGGGTTTCAGCTACCACCTCCAAAAATCCTTTGCCTTCCAACAGGGAAGCTAGGTTGTTAGAGAGATGGAGGAAGAAGGTTTACACCTCCACTACTTTATCTATGAGAGCTCTCAGTTGTCTCTTTCATATGTTTCAATATCAGGATTTCCTGTTAGATGATTTACAGAAAACTTTGGCCTCTCCTGAACCTTTAGATAGGAAGTCTTTGCAGGAGGCTGTACATAACTCTCAGCAAGTTAGCAATCACTTTCTTCAGTGTGGATATGATGCATTGGAAGCTTCATGTAGGGCAGCTATGACAGGGGCGGTCATTCGTAGACATGCATGGTTAAAAGAACAACCTCTACCAGATCATGTTAAGGCAAAACTTCTTGATGCACCCTTGGAAAAGAACAAGCTTTTGGTGCTAATGCTAAAGATGTATTAAAGACCATTGAGGAAAAAGCCAAGTCAATTCAGACAGTCAAAGATTTCCTCCAGGTTCAGCCACCCAGATTCAGCAGGAATTGGCCTTCAAAAAACTGGTCCTTTCCTAATACTGAAAGATTTCAAAGGGGCAAAAACAGGCGAGGAAGAGGACAGTACAGAGGTTCCTACAGGGGACGACAATGGCAACCAGCAAACCAAAGAAGTGACACAGGGGCTTCTCCTGCCCCACAAGGACAATCACAATGTCTTCCCTCTACTTCCGCTAACCAAAGAGCAAACAGAAGCTCCCTTAATTATCTCTGTTTTCAGACAATTGGCACAGACTGACAAAAGACAAATGGATTTTGGACATTATAGACCAAGGCTACAGGTTCCACTTTCATACCTTACCAAGGAAACAAGGCATGCCAAACCTACCGCAAAACCAGAGGGCAGAGGCTATCAAGCAAATTTCTCTGCTTGCTCAGATCAATGCAATAGAAAAAGTTCCACAACAAGAACAAGGCCAGGGGTTTTACTCAAGACTGTTCCTTGTTCCAAGAAAAGAAACTCAATGGAGACCAATACTGGATTTGTCCGCATTAAACACCTTTCTCATAGTACCAAAGTTCAAAATGCTGACCTTACAGCAACTCCTTCCCATGCTGGGCAAGGGGTCTCGGCTGATTACTCTGGATCTCAAGGAGGCATACCTGCATGTCTCTATCAGACACAGCTGCAGAAGATACCTCAGATTTCTTGCAGGGCCAGAGCATTATCAATTCTCAGCATTGCCATTTGGCTTATCTACTGCGCCCAGAGTATTTACAAAATGCCTGGCTTCAGTAATTGCTCATTGCAGGCTCCAGGGGATCCAAATTTACCCATACCTAGACGACTGCCTCATACAAGCGGACAACAAACTGATTTTGACAAAAAACTTGGATTATGTCATTCAATTGCTACAAGCTCTGGGATACACAGTCAACTTCCAAAAGTCAAGACTGCAGTCATCCCAGCAAATAACCTTCTTAGGAGCCAATCTAGACACAACCTCTCAAATGGCTTACCTGACAGAAAACAAGCAAAAGAAGTTAACTCTTTATTTCAAAGGTTTGGCAAAGCTCACCCAGATAACTGCAAGGAGATTCCTACAGGCCCTGGGTTTCATGGCATCCTGCATTCTCCTGGTTCCATTAGCAAGACTACACATGAGAAAGCTTCAATGGTACCTAAAAAGTTTATGGTCTCAACACAGAAACAACCTAGAGACAACCATACCGCTCATTCCATGCCTACAAAAGGAATTTCTATGGTGGGCCTCGGTAAGCCAGGCAAACACGGGTATGTCATTCAAAAAAACTCAAATAACACAAACAATGACCACAGATGCCTCAGACCTTGGATGGGGGGCGCACATGGAGGGCAGATGTATTCAAGGACAATGGTCTCCAAAGGAAACACATCTGCATATCAACCAAAAAGAAATGCTGGCAGTAATGCATGCCATCGAGGCCTTTCGACAACAACTTCAGCAAGGCTACCTGCTAATACGGACAGACAACACCACTGTCATGTGGTACATAAACAAGCAGGGGGGCACCCATTCTTACCCCCTTTGCAGACTGACAATGAATCTTTGGGAAAAATCACTGAGCTTAAACATACAGTTGCAATCCCAGTTTGTTCCAGGCAAAGACAATGTGCTGGCGGACAGCCTAAGCAGGAATTTCCTAGACCTCCACGAGTGGAGGTTACATCCAGAAATCTTCATAAGACTCACCTCGACATGGGGCAGGCCAGAAGTAGACCTATTTGCCTCCCACCTCAATCATCATCTACAAAAGTTCTGTTCAAGGACATATCATCCACAAGCATGGAAAACAGATGCTCTCTCATTCAACTGGATCTTCCTAAAAATTTATGCATTCCCACCTCTGCCACTGATGACCACAGTACTACTAACGATCAAAGCAGAGAAGCCAAAAGGGATCCTAATAGCTCCAGATTGGCCAAGACAACACTGGTACCCACTACTACGGAGCATATGCCACAACAAAAAATGGGCCCTTCCCCAATGGCCCCATCTTTTGACTCAAAACAACTTCAAGACAGTACATCCCAACATTCAGACGCTCCAAATAACAGCTTGGGAGATTCCATGAATAACCTCAATCTATCTCTCTCCAAGGAAGTTCAGCGGATATTAACAGAAGCCCGCAGACCATCCACCAGAAAGGTTTATTCAGCAAAATGGAAGAGATTCAGCATTTGGAATACCAGCAAGGGTCATGATGCATCATTACTGAACATCCCACTCATCCTGGAATACTTGGCAGATATGCTACAGAATGGACTCTCATATTCTTCTATAAAAATACATGCTTCATCTATTTCAGCTAGATACAACACTGATCCACCTGTGTTCTCACATCCTTTGTTAAGGCAAATTCTTAGGGGAATCAAGAATATCAAGCCACCAAGTAAGGCCCCAGTACCAGCTTGGGACCTCAACTTTGTCCTAGAAAAACTGACTCTACCCCCCTTTGAGCCAGCAGCTTCTGTGGACTTACAATTTCTCTCATGGAAGACAGCCTTCCTGTTGGCAATTACCTCAGCAAGAAGGGTTTTGGAATTACAGGCCCTAATGGCAATACCACCGTTCATAACCTTTCATAGAGACAGGGTCTCCTTATGAACCAACCCTAGCTTTCTGCCAAAAGTGGTATCTAGGGTTTCTTTAAATCAAGCAATTCACCTGCCTACTTTCTTTCCCAATCCTGAGAACAAAGGGGAAGGACTGTTGCATACCTTGGACATTCACAGACAACTTTGCTACTACCTGGACAGAACCAAGGCCAATAGGAAGTCTGATCAGCTTTTTGTAGCCTACGCCCCTGGAGTACAAGGAAAAGCAATTTCCAAACAGACTATCTCAAAATGGATTGGACATTGCATCAGATTTTGTTATTCTTTCCATGGAAAGAGTGTACCAGCCAATATCAGACCACACTCTACCAGAGCTACAGCCACCTCTACAGCATTCTTAAGAGGGGTGCCTACAAAAGACATTCTAGAAGCTGCTACATGGAGCTCCGTGCATACATTCTCCAAACACTACAACCTCCCTTTATATTGCAGATCCAGAGCAGGCTTTGCTTCGGCAGTCCTGCAGGGATTCATAGCTACACCATCCTTTTCTTAGAGCATTCCACCTCCCCCAGCTAAGCTATGGTATTCAACCCATATGTTATGACTGCAGTTGCATTCTTGAAGGACATAGTACAGTTTTGTACCTACCATAAATGTAGATGTCCGATAGATATGCAACTGCAGTCGGGTTTTCCCTCCCTCCTTCCCCTCTATTCCTTGGGTCCACTCCTCTCCCTGTTATCCTAGCTGGGGATATCTGTTATGGTGTATCTGTTTATTGCTTATTATTTGTCTGGAAACCTGTTTTTCTCTTCCAAATTGATTACAGCCTTCCTTGGAGGGCACCTGGCATCTGGGGCAAGAAACACTGAAGAAGATGGCGTCGGCTGATGCTTATGTACTCCTGCCGCTCTGACGTCAAAGAGAAATGCGACATCAGCCGACGTCGGACCCAGACTTTGGAATCCGGCCGACCGAGGGCTGCCTGATGCAGGACAACCCATATGTTATGACTGCAGTTGCATATCTATCGGACATCTACATTTATGGTAGGTACAAAACTATAATTTCTGCCCAACGTATCCCTCTACTGCTTGAATCCATACTGACTTGTACTTCGGGTCCAGTGTTACTGGATCTGACTGGAATCGGAGCACCTTTTTCAGCACCGGAGCTGCTGATGACTTCAACGCCAACCACTTCCCTATCACTCTCGACATTAATGCAGTTGGATCAAAAAGAGACTCAGAGCCAAAGCAAGGGGGGGTGGATGATTCAACACTGAGATTCTCAAAGCCGGCCCTTCCTTGCATGGCCTTTGCTCTAGACAGCTTGGGTCCAATGTCAGCTTTGGGGCTGGGTGTTATCGGTCAAGGGTTCCTTACTTTCCTTGAATCAAAGAGTATCCTCTGTGCTGGTGGCAGCTTCAGCCTTCAAGGCTTTTGAAAGGGTGTTGGTAAGCTCCAAAGAGACAGTGTCTCCAACACGTATGACTCCACCCATTCACTGAAGACATTGATTTAGTGGAAGTTCCCCCCGCTCCCTCTCTGAAGACATCACTGCTGATGATATTCTCGAATTGATGAAGCAGACAGGGGGCTTGGTCATCCCAAGACCCTTCACCTGATGAATCAGTATTCTTGGAAACCTTTGGTTCTGGACCAACATCATCCTGGGTGTTACCACCTGTTGATCTCCTTATAGACCTTGTGGCTCAATGGAAATGGCAAGATCCTGATGTGGTGGAGCCCATTCCCAAAAAAGCAGATCGCATCTTGCCTTTGCCTAAGGACAGGAAACACTGGAGTAAGGGTCCACCAGCAGATACTATGATAGTAGCAGCAGCTACTAGAAATGAACTGTCAGAAGAGAGTTTTTTGATCCTCACTAACAGAGAATCTAGGGTGATGAGCAAATTTTGGGAAGCAGGCGTAGGCATCAAGGACTTCCACCCTTGGATGATTGAATCATTTGGCTCATTTAGCCAGATTCTAGATAGACCTGATTAGATATCATCAAGACTCACTGGAGGGTATTGCCTGTGGATGTTCAGAAAACAGTGGACTCCCAACTTTCCACCCTGCAATCCTCCCCTAATGTGGCCATGTACTTGCTCTCCAGAGTAGCTGATGGCATGGCCAGACCAGCAGGCACTGGATTACCATGTGTTGCCATGTCTGGATGCATCTTTGTGACTTTGCAGAAGGCTTTAAGTTGTCATCTGTAAATTCCCTTTATAATGATGCAACATTGTTTGGACCTAAGGTTAAAGATGCATTCACCAGGAGCCAACAGGATGGTAAGACTCTCTCTATAGTGGGCATCCACTTCTTAACCCTGAAAAGATCTTTCTATAGGAACCAGAGTTCTGGGATAAAGAAGATGTGGCTCCGTAAATCAGAGTTCCTATCATGACTCCCAAAGTGATAGATCTTCCTGTGGCAGAGGGGGAGGCAATGCTAAGAGACAATGCCCTAGAGGTAGACGTGGACCCCATAATCAGAGCTTTCATGGTCCATTTACCAAAAAAGCCTATCAGCACCCCTGAATGATTACCTGCCTGACTGCTGCACTCTGGAGCCAGGTGAGGGCATCTGTTTTTTGCATCCTCAAGCCTGGCACAGAATAACTTCAAATACCTGGGTGCTAAAGATAATACCCTGAGGCTATTCAATTCCCTTTTCACTTCCACCTCTGAAAAAGACTTAGCAGCCATAGGAATATCAAATGTGCTAGAGAAGAGTCATCCAGCCAGTCCCCCACAACCAGTTTGACTCTGGAGTTTATTTGGGATTCTTTTTAGAACCAAAGAAACCAGGGATCTCAGATGTATTTTGGATCTCAGTCACCTAAACCAATTTGTGAAACAGACAAAATTCCAGATAGTCACAGTTCAGTCCACTTTACCTTTCCTAGGTAAGGAGGATTAGATGAACACTGTAGAGCTCCAAGAAGCCTACTATCGTATCAGAATAGCAATGCACTCCAGGAGATTTCTCCACTTCTGGCTGGCAAGCCAATCACTACCAATTCTGGGCACTGGCATTTGGTCTCACCACAGCTCCCAGGGTGTACATCGACATCATGGCAATGGTAGCAGAGCACCTGAATCTGCTGGGGATCCAAGTTTTCCCATATCTTAACTATTGGCTCCTAAATGGTACCTCCAAGCATCTACTGCTGCAACATCTGGACCAGGTGCCCCAGTTGTTACTGAACTTGAGCATAATTGTAAGCCTACCAAAATGTGGACTGACTCCAGTGCAGAGCATAAACTATATAGGATGACATCTAGATACCAGCCGGAAGATAGTCAATCTTCCCCTGCCCAGATTTCTGTCACTTCGCTTCACAGCCTTACAAGTACTACATCACCCATCGCCACCAGTAAGGTATTTTTTTGCCTTGTAGGACTCATGGCATCCACAATTCTAATGGTCTATCTAGGCAGATACTGTATAAGAGTACTGCAATGGACTTTAACACTGGAATGATCTCAGTCCATCCACCCTTTACATTCAAAGATTCAAATTACTCAGGTCTGCAAATAACACGTTGCTTAGTGGATAATGTCCCCAACTGTAACTGATGGTCGTCCTTTTCAGACGGAATCAATTGGAATAGCAACCATGGATGCCTGTCTTGTAGGGTGAGGGGAGCACTTTGAAAGGAGGATGGTCCAAGGTACATAGCCATCATTAAAGATCGATCTTCACATCAATGTCTTGGAATTGAAGGCAGTCCTTCTAGCGTTGCAGGTATTTCTGGACCTCCTCCACAAGGGTGTGATTTCCATTCAGAAGGACAACGTGTCAGTGGCATGGTACATCCACAAGCGAAGGGAACACATTCCTATCCTTTATGTTGAGACCATGAGATTTTGGCAATGGATGATGTCCACATCCTAGAGCTTTCAAATGTACTAGCAGACAAAATGAACAGTAAAGTCCTGATGCCTCATGAGTGGTGCCTCAATCCTACAGTGACACATTTAATATTCAGTAGCTGTGGCCAACCTTGATGTGATCTTTTTGTATTTTATCTAAACAACGAATAGAACAGGTATTTTGCACTGATCCTTCCACAGGAACAGTCACCGAGGGACACTGTGGTGTACACTTGGCCTCTGGGCCTTCTATATGCCTTTCCTTCTTTGCTCCTAATGAACAAATTCATACAGAAGGCAAGACAGTGCAAGGCCAGAGTGATCCTCATCGCCCCATTTTAGCCCCAACAGACATGATTTCCCTATCTATGGCCTTTACTTATACACCCTCCTTGGATGTTGGATCATTATCCAAACCTGCTGACCCATTGATCCAGACTGCCATCTCTGTATCAGACGTCCATGAAGTTAACCACATGGTTCATCCTGTTTTAAGTATAGCTAGAGATGCCAGGTTTTCCCCTGTGCTAGTTAATAGTCTTTCTGTGTCTCAGAAACTATCCACTAGAAAAATTTACCGGAGTAAATGGAAGAGATTTTCTGTCTGGGCTTTCTCTAAAGACCCATATGATTTTCAGTCCATTTTCCATCCATACTAGAATTTTTATCTGATCTATTTGATAAAGGTTCTAGCATTGAGGTACAGTTGGTGGCAATTTCAAATTTTCATGTTGGACATAAAAACATTATAATAGGTTTGCTGACAATTTCCAAAGCTTTCCTGTAAGGTAATTTTCTACTAAGACCTCAAATTAAAGACCCAGCACCTACATGGGATATCACCATTATGCTACAAGCTCTCCATCTGAAAACACAACCACAACAGACCTAACATGTCCTTTTTTTTCCTAAGGAGGCATCTGAATAAACCTAAATCAATCCATAAACTTCCCTGTATTTCCCCCAGATATTCAAACAAAGAAGAATACGTGTTGCATATGTTAGATGTCCACAGGCAGCTCAGATTCTACATTCATAGAACAAAACAATTCAGAAGAGATGATCAATTGTTTATTTCATTTTCTAAACCAAAGTTGGGAAACGCTGTTGCTAAGGTTACTTTGTCTAGATTACTGTTAGACTGTATCTCCTTTGTCTATAATAAGAAGAATTTACCTTTGCCAGGTAAACCAAAAGCTTATTCAACTAGGGCAGTTTCCACTTTGAAACCTTTTCACAGAGAATTATCCACTGATGACATTTGTACTGTGGACACTTTGGCTATGGTACACATGTTTGTGTCTCATTGTGAGCTGGACACTCAATCCAGATCACGTTCTTCCTTTGGTTCCATCATACTCAGGAATATCCTTCCTTGATACCTCCAGTTTGACAGCTGGGCATGCTGTCTTATACATTTTAAATGGACGAAAATTGAAACATTGGGTATAAAAGTTATGTACATACCATAACATTAGGTCCATGTTGTCTGATTTTCATTCAGTTCAAAAACTCACCTTCTCTGCCACCTTCCAGATAGTCTGCTTTGGCTTTGAGATGATTGAGTGGACTTTTATTCCCTGTCTGTACACAGTCATGTGAGACTGTACCCACTATTCTTCAACAGGTTGAGAATATCTTACTTAGGGGTTCCTTCTGTAGGATAGCTTTGATATCACACAGAGTGGGGGAGGTGGGCAAACTCAATCTGAACAACCAAGGTGGAGGAATTATGGGTACGAGAGGAGTCAGAGTTCTTGATTCGAAGAAGCTATGAAGTCAGTGCTGAGTGAGGTCAGATTTGGTCAGATTCAACAACCCATATGTTGGTAAATACATAACTTTCGTTTCTTTCATATTTGTGTGAGTTGCTCAAATCTGGCCTGGCATATTCTTCAGTTCAAGCTCATTTTTCAGACATATCTGTTTGCCTGCCTGTAGATCCAGCTCTTTCTACATGCTTTGAGGTCACATCATTTTTGAAAGGCATTTCTACATCTCACCACCAAGAAAGCCTGTTCCACCTTCTTGGGACCTTAACTATGTTCTAGAAAAACTGACCCTTAGGGATTTCCAAGATGGCTGCACATTGAGTAACAGCTTAATTCTAGCTCTTCCAGTGTGAAAACAGAAACTTAGAAGAGAAGGTCAGTGGACTTATATTTTCTGGGTAAATTTCAGTAAATGGCGATTAAGTGCACTGCCTGGATGCTCGGAAAAAAGAAACACAAAAGACCTGCAGGAAAATCAGCTGCAAAAGGTGAGAAGAAAACACTGACTTAGAAGAGTTCTACAGCTGTTCAGGAAAAAGCAGTGCAAACTCCAGATATGACTTCCAGTAACCTAGAGGAAAATATGAGACAACTGCACACCGACCTGATTAAAATAAACAAAATACTGATGGAGTATATCAAATCAAATAAGAAAAGGCTGGAAAAAATGGATGAAACTTTAAACAGATATTCAGATCAGGTGAACAAACTGCAAAAAATCAGAGGTCAAGATGAAGGAAAGGCTGGCTGAATAAGAGACTGCTTAAGAAGAAATGTTTCAAAAATAATAGAACTGGAGGACAGACTACGTAGGAGAAACCTGAGATTTTTTGCTGTACTAGAGAAGCTGGAAGGAACAGACTGTATTAATTTTATGAAAGCACAAATAAGTAACTGGACTGGACTGCAGGAGTTGTTAATTGAAAGGGCACATCATGTGTATGCTCCAAACTTGGTTATGAGAAAGCAACCTAGACCTTTAATAGTAAAGATGCAGTCTACCAACATAAGGAATTGATTCTGACAAAATGTGGCAGAAGGAGCAGACCTAAAGAGCAGGAGACAGCAGAGTGTTTGTGGAGAATGATTACTCACTGTACACCAGGCAGAAGAAGAGTAAATTTATTCCACTATTCTGGGAAAGCTGAGAAGCAGGAGTGAGATTCAAACTGCTATACCCAGCTATCTTCACAAAATTCTTTCCTGGAGGAACAAATCATTTTTTGATGGAATACATGGTAAGGAGGAAATACAAAAGCTTGTCCAAAAAAGAGCTGTGAAACAGAAGGAAATTCTGCTTCTTTTTTTTCTGGTAATAAAGATGATGGAGAGACTGTGCCAGTGAAACCTTTTCCAATGTCCCAACAGAAAATCCTTGAGAGAAGGAAAAAGCCACAAGAGTTGACTAGAAGAATTGAGAGTACACTGGAAATAAAGCAGAGACAGGATTTGGGAGATGGAGATGAACAGGAATAAAACCAGTAACTTGGAAATTTAAAAAATGTGGGATTACAAAGCAATAATTATATTTGTGAAACATGAAAGAACAAGAAAATCTGAAAATATTGGACTGCTTTGACTTTGTTAAACTTGTATGGGATTCTAAAGCATACGTCCTATTTCATATAATTAATTTCAGAAAAACGCTTAGGAGAGGGGTAGAGGAGGGAGAAACTTAATTGTAAGTAAAAGTTTTTTTCTTAATAGTAATATTTTTATAGTGGATGATTTTCTTTGCATGCTATAAAGTATCGTTTTCTCAGATATTGTCAAACGTAATGGGGATACTAATGTAAACAGGTGTTCCTGTTTTTTCTCCCTTCTTCTCTCTTTCTCTCCTTGTTCATTTTTAAGAAATGCAGGCACTGCAATGTAAAAAAAAAGTCTGGTCAAAAAAGCACGACAAAATAAAAAATTATATATTTTTTCTCATTCTTGCATAGGGGAATGACTGGATTAAAGCCCTTCGTTTGCTCTAGTAACAGGTTTTAAGAGAACGCAAGTAAATGAAAAAGAACATTGAATATAATAAAGCTTTTTTCCTAGAAAATAAATGTATGGTTTTAGTAGCAATTTTGTAACTAGTTCTCATGTCTCCATGAAGACAATCTGATAAAGAGAAATGGCTAGGAGATTAGGAAATTATGTTTTCTAAATGCATTTAAGTGTTTTCTCAGCTGGGAGAGATATAAAGATAAGACAAAACCAGACAGCACTTAGTAGAAGCACAGGATGTACCATGCATCTTAGTGTGGTTAACCTTTCTTTTAGGTTAACCCAAGTTTGGGAGTGTGGCTGTCAGTTTGGGACATTTGTTCCTTATTAGGAGGGTAAAACTTCATTATGTGTCTGGGGTGGCCCAGAAGGAAAAATATAACAAAGAAGTATAGATTTATGAAGACATTTATGAAAATATTTGGCATGGAAGATCTGAATTCAGTACTAGGAGTTCAGGGTGAATTTACATATTATTCCCTAAGATACAAAAACTGGGCTAGGGTAGGGAGAATTTACATTTCACAGGAATATGTGCATTTAATTGAACGTCTTGATATACCCAATAACCATTTGAGATCATGCACCAATAATAACCAAAATAAAATTACAGGGTAATGAAATAAAAATGAGACACTGGTGCTTTCCCACAGGTCTGTTGAAAAGAGGTGCTTTCCCACAGATCTGTTGAAAAGAGAGGAATGTAAGGAATGGGTACTGGAAATTATTCAGGAGCTATTAGAGAATATAGAAATTTCTTCTGAAAATATAACTAGGAAGTAGGATAAAATTAAAGTGGAGTTTAAAATTAGGGTGGAAACAAAAGCAAGATATGGTTAAGAAGTAAAAGAATTATTTAGAGGCACTGACAAATGTTAAAGTATTGCAGAATATGGGGAATCTCAGAACAAGAAGAGGAGCAACTGCAGAATGCTAAACAGAAAATAAGAGATTACATTGATTAATATGCATGAGTTTAGAAAGATTGCTTTTAAGCATCTGTTTTTTGAGGATAACTCTGGAGCGCAAAAACTTTTAGCACAATGACTCAGGCAATAGAAAGTAGAAGAAGCTGTCACCAAGCTCAGGGAGCCTATAACAAGGAAGATAACAAGAGATCCTGTAGAGGTACTAAAAATATTTTGGAAATTCAATGAAAGTTTGTATAAAACAGAGAAATATGGAAATTGAGAAAAGGAACACACTGAAATTTTTAACAAGGAATTAAATATTCCAAGGTTAGAGAGATGAAGCTCAATTATTAACAGTTATTATAGGAGGAGGCGAGATAAAAATGGCGATGTATAACCAATCCACAGGAAAATCTCCAGGAATAGATGGTATTCCTGTGGAAGTTTGGAAGCTAGGAGGAAAAATATTATAAAGATCTGAAAGGATTTATTTAAGAGTATTTTAAGAGGAGAAGTACCAACATCTTGGAAAAAAGCGGTGATGGCTGTAATACCTAAAGAGAGAATAAAGACCCAGCAAATCCAGTTTCAGTACTAAACCATGGTTATAAAGTGTTTGTCTATAATAGGTTCATAGGTTTGTACTAAGCTAACTGCCCTTGCGAGCCATTTTAAGCCGAGCCAATTATCCCTTGTGAGACTCAAACCCTGCACCTTGTGTTTGTAAGGCAAACACTTTAACCATTAGGCCACCCTCCCAACCTGTATTGATGACTAAATTACGACTAAATGTAATGACTAAACGAATGGCAAAAGTGATGCCAAAATTGATAGATATGGATTAGTGTGCCTTTGTGGAGAGGAAGCAAACATTTGACAACATAAACAGAATACTGATGATCCAGAGGGAAGCAGAATGTAAGAAAATGCCACTGTTGTTGGTGGGTCTTGATACAGAGAAAATATTTGATAGAATAAGCTGGGACTTTGTGAGCAGGACAATGGAAGCATTTGTATTCTATGATAAAATTATTAGGTTGATTAGGAGAATATATGAGGGATTGGAGGTGAAAATTAAAGTGGGTAGGTTCTTCTTTGATAATTTCTGCTTGCGCAGAGGAATCAGGCGGGGGGGGGGGTCCTCTTTCCCTTCATTATTTGCATTATATTTAGAACCATTGACAAAGAAAATAAGAGCGTTAGAAATTCAAAGATATAATTGGTATGGTAGTCAAGAAAAACTGTCATTGTTTGCAGATGATATTATTTTATATCTGACAAAACCAGAAAAGAACATTTCAGTGTTGTGGAACATTTTGAGACAGTTTCACATCTTTTTGAGATACAAAATTAATGAAGCTAAAACAAAGGCACTAGTTGTAAATTATGTACCCCCCCACACACACACACACACACAGATTGGTTCAGCAATATCCATATTTATGAGGACATAATAAAATGAACTACTTAGGAGTATGGTTTAACAATGATTCCAGTTTGGCAGCTAAGGATATGTGGGAAGAGGCTAAACAAAAAATAATACAAAAACTGAGAAATTGTAAGCTTTGTTATATGGATAGTAAGATACAAGCAGTTAAAATGTTTTTAGTCACTTTAGTCTTATACATAGATCAGGCATATTTTTTATCAACCAGAGGAGAAGTTGTGGATAGCAATTAATGAAGAGCTGAAGGATTTTATCTGGGAGGGGAAGACTGCAAGAGTCAAGTGGAATAAGCTGATGTTCTTCGTGTTTCACTGTTGCAGTCATCACATTTGGGTTATCTGCCTGCAGGTAGCCCTTAGCCGACCTGAATACCAGAGTCTTCAGATTTCTCGTCAGATGCTGTCACGTCTTCCTTGACGTCAGGTCGTCAGGGTTATAAAACATGCAGCCGACGCCATTACATCAGTCTTTCTTTCCGTGAGGTTCCCGAAGCAGAAGTAGTTCGCAAGTGCCAGTCAGCCGACTCCTGAAATTTTTGTTTTCGAGTTTCAGACCCGAAGTCTTCAAAAACTAAGTACCCCATTGGGGATCCTTTTTCTTGCTCTAACCGATGTCAGTAAAAGTTAACAATTGTCTTACCTGTGGAAAGCAAATACCTCATAGGGATTTTCATTCTTACTGCATTCCCTGCTTAGGCCCAGACCACGATGTCCCTCGTTGTCAGTTTTGTGCCTTACTCAACGCCCAAACTATCCATCATCGAGCTATCTTTGCAGCTAATTATTTTCGTGCTCATTCTGTGTACTTCGAAATAGCTTTGTCAAGCCATCCGACTACCGATGTTCTGAAAAAACGTAAGGATAAAGACAGAGACAGACTACATAGGTCCAAAACTGCCGACGACGCTTCCGTTAAGCTAGTCGATAGTCTGCCGGTACTCAGTGAGGCACTTTTGCAACCCCTGATACACGCTAATTCTGATTTGCAGGCCTCTACTGAGACCCATTCGGAGTCCGGTATGCCGCAAGATGCTTCTTCAACTATGGAACCTGTGGATGTCTCCACCTGGGATGGGTCCGGAGCCATGTGCAGGCACTGGCTTCTGAGGGTGTATTTAGGACTACAGACATTCATATTAAACTGATGCCATCGTTTTCATCCAGGCCTAAAACTCGCACCATGCCTAGAAAACTTGCACCACGCCTACAAAACTGATGATCAAACCGCAGGCCCAGGCCCATATGCCTAAAAACAAATGCTTAGAATGGCTGAAGACCTCATTACCTTGATTAGGGGAAGCCAGCCTTCCCCCTCTAAGAGACCTAGAACTGAGTTTCTTTCTGATTCTTCTGATCAGGAATCTGATTTTTCTGCTCCTTCTGATTACCAGGATTTGCCCTTACCTACTTATGAGGATTCTGATGCAGAGGATTCCATTCCCTCTGCTTCCCCTCCAGAAGATTTTTCTTTTGGTGAAACCTTGCACACTCTTAGGGAGCATTTCTGCTGGGAAAGCCAGGATTACTCTGACTCAAAAAAGAGGCTTAGGGAATTCTTACTCCTACCACAGCACAGGCCTTTAGCTATCCCTCCTGTTCTGGACATTGTAGATGATGCTTTCTTGGAATCTATCCTTTCCCCAGACACTTTACCTCCAGATGATGCTTTCTTGGAATCTATCCTTTCCCCAGACACTTTACCTCCAGCTCCCAGAAAACCTGACAGGTATTACAGAGTACCTGACTCTCACAAGTTCCTCTTCAAGAATCCTTCTGCAGATCCAGAGACCATTTCCCAAGGACCAAAAGGCATTAAGGCTACTGCTGCCAAAAATTCTTTGCCTTCTGATAGAGATTCTAGAGCCTTAGACAGATGGGGTAAGAAAGTATACACTTCTGCTACTTTGGCCATCAGGGCTTTAAATTGCCAGTTTCATATGTTAAAGTATCAGCAGCATGTTATGGGGTTACTTAAACAGAAAATGATGTTGATTCTTGACTGTACTGAACACAAAGAATTACAGGATTTAATGCATTCTGCAGAACAAGTTGGTAAACATACTTTGCAATGTGGTTTTGACACTTTAGAAGCATCTTGCAGGGCTGCTGTCACTGGGTCTGTACTTAGAAGGCATGCTTGGCTTAAGGAACAAAACTTGCCAGATCATGTAAAAGCTAAATTACTGGATTCTACCTTAAACCAAGACAGCCTTTTTGGCAACAGAGCAGACGTCCTCAAAAGGATGGAGGAAAAAGCTAAATCTATGCAAACTGTTAAAGAGTTCCTACAAGTACAGCTTCCCAGATTCAGTAGGCATTGGCCTTCTAAGAACTGTTCCTTTCCAGTCCCTTCTAGGCCTTTTCAGTCCAAACCTAGGAACAGCAGACCACCTAGGCTACAGTCGAAGGCTTCACACAAACCTAAGCAGCGGAAAGCTTCCACTTCCAAAGCAGTGAGTAGTAAGCCACCCCCCTATGGAAAAATGGCACAATGACTTAACCTTAACCCTTCCAAGCCCTGCTCTGCTACCTGCTCCCTTAGGAGGAAAGCTCGCCCTGCATGCAAATAACTGGGAACTCATTACCCAGGACGACTGGGTTTTGAACATAGTTTCCCAAGGATACAGATTCCACTTCCACACCGCACCTGGTTGTTGGTCAGACCTACCCCCAAATCAATTGGCCAAGGCCCAACAACAGGTTCTCTCTCTCTCCTCAATATCAGGGCTATTCAGCTTCTCCCAGCAGAACAAAGGGGACAAGGCTTTTATTCAAAACTATTTCTGGTACCCAGAAAAGACAACTCCTGGTGTCCTATCCTGGACCTCTCTATTCTCAGCACCTTTCTGGTAGTTCCAAAATTCAAAATGCTAACTCTGCAACAACTTCTTCCCATGCTAGCCAAGGATGCCTGGCTGGCAATCCTAGACTTAAAGGAAACTTACCTGCACATCCCAATAAGGGAATCTTGCAGGAAATACCTATGCTTCAGGACAGGCTCCATGCACTATCAGTTCTCTGCACTTCCCTTTGGCTATCTACTGCACCTAGGGTATTCACAAAGTGCCTAGCTCCAGCCATTGCATTTTACAGGCAGAGAAATATTCAAATTTACCCATATTTGGACAATTGTCTGATTCAGGCAGAAAGCTGGGACTTGCTGTTACAACATCTGGCATTCATAAATACACTTCTAACCTCACTGGGGTACACCATCAATGAAAATAAGTCTCACTTAGTACCCTGCCAACAGATTGTATTCCTGGGTGCAAGCTTGAACACAACTTCCCAGATGGCATTCCTAACTCCAGAGAAACAAGTTTACTTGACAACCTACTTCAAACTATTTGCCACAAAAACTCAGCTATCTGCAAGGAAAATACTGCAAACCCTGGGGTTAATGGCTTCTTGCATTTTACTAATTCCATATGCAAGACTGCATATGAGGAAACTCCAATGGTATCTAAAAAGCCTATGGTGTCATCATTCTCAGGACCTGGAAACAATGATTTTCTATCATTCTTTGTATCAAGACAGATTTCCTTTGGTGGGCAGAGGCCTGCTACCACAAGAGACTCCTTTTCACTCTACCTTCTGCTGCCCAAACCCTAACAGATGCATCAGACTATGCATGGGGGGCTCACATGGCAGGGCAGTGCATTCAGGGCAAATGGAACCCGGGACAGATGCACCTGCATATCAGTCGAAAAGAAATGTTAGCTGTAAAGAATGCTCTGACAGTCTTCAAAGACCGTATTCTTCCAGGACAACTATTGGTAAAGACAGACAACACCACAGTTATGTGGTGCATAAACAAGCAGGGGGGAACCCACTCGTATCCTCTCTGCAGACTAGCCATGGCTCTGTGGAACACAGCCTTGAGCTACCAAGTACACCTGCAAGTTCAATTCCTGTCAGACATACTAAATTCATTGGCAGACGACTTCAGCAGAAATCTCATGGACCCACACGAATGGAAACTAGATGCCAAAATATTCAACCTCTTGAGGAACTAATGGGGGACTCCAGAGATAGACCTGTTTGCCTTCCCTCGGAATTACCATTTGAACAAATTCTGTACAAGAACTCCCCACAGCCAAGCTTAGAAAGTGGATGCCCTCTCCTTTACCTGGGAAAGCCTCTCAGTTTATGCTTTTCCCCCCTCTGCCTCTCCTCTCGAAGGTTCTACTAAAGATCAAACAGGACAACCCAAGGACAATTCTGATTGCACCAGACTGGCCACAAAAGCGCTGGTACCCTCTTGTACAGTACTGCACTGCTACAACCATGGCACCTGCCTCAGACCCCTTCTCTGCTGTCCCAAGAGGCAAGCCAGACTCTGCACCCTCAGCTTCAAACCCTGAACCTTACAGCCTAGCTAATTCCTTGAGCTCTCCCTTAGCATCCCTCAGTAAGTTGTGGAACATTTTGAGACAGTTTCACATCTTTTGAGATACAAAATTAATGAAGCTAAAACAAAGGCACTAGTTGTAAATTATGTACCCCCCCCCCACACACACACACACAGATTGGTTCAGCAATATCCATATTTATGAGGACATAATAAAATGAACTACTTAGGAGTATGGTTTAAAAATTATTCCAGTTTGGCAGCTAAGGATATGTGGGAAGAGGCTAAACAAAAAATAATACAAAAACTGAGAAATTGTAAGCTTTGTTATATGGATAGTAAGATACAAGCAGTTAAAATGTTTTTAGTCACTTTAGTCTTATACATAGATCAGGCATATTTTTTATCAACCAGAGGAGAAGTTGTGGATAGCAATTAATGAAGAGCTGAAGGATTTTATCTGGGAGGGGAAGACTGCAAGAGTCAAGTGGAATAAGCTGATGTTCTTCGTGTTTCACTGTTGCAGTCATCACATTTGGGTTATCTGCCTGCAGGTAGCCCTTAGCCGACCTGAATACCAGAGTCTTCAGATTTCTGCGTCAGATGCTGTCACGTCTTCCTTGACGTCAGGTCGTCAGGGTTATAAAACATGCATCCAATGCCATTACATCAGTCTTTCTTTCCGTGAGGTTCCCGAAGCAGAAGCAGTTCGCAAGTGCCAGTCAGCTGACTCCTGAAATTTTCGTTTTCGAGTTTCAGACCCGAAATCTTCAAAAAAACTAAGTACCCCATTGGGGATCCTTTTTCTTGCTCTAACCGATGTCAATAAAAGTTAACAATTGTCTTACCTGTTGAAAGCAAATACCTCATAGAGATTTTCATTCTTACTGCATTCCCAGCTTAGGCCCAGACAACGATGTCCCTCGTTGTCAGTTTTGTGCCTTACTCAACGCCCAAACTATCCATCATCGAGCTATTTTTGCAGCTAATTATTTTCGTGCTCATTCTGTGTACTTCGAAATGGCTTTGTCAAGCCATCTGACTACCGATGTTCCGAAAAAACGTAAGGATAACAACAGAGACAGACCACATAGGTCCAAAACTGCCGACGACGCTTCCGTTAAGCTAGTCGATAGTCTGCCGGTACTCAGTGAGGCACTTTCGCAGCCCCTGATACACGCTAATTCTGATTCGCAGGCCTCTACTGAGACCCATTTGGAGTCCGGTATGCCGCAAGATGCTTCTTCAACTATGGAACCTGCGGATGTCTCCACCTGGGATGGGTCCGGAGCCATGTGCAGGCACTGGCTTCTGAGGGTGTATTTAGGACTACAAACATTCATATTAAACTGATGCCATCGTTTTCATCCAGGCCTAAAACTCGCACCACGCCTAGAAAACTTGCACCACGCCTAGAAAACTGATGATCAAACAGCAGGCCCAGGCCCATATGCCTAAAAACAAATGCTTAGAATGGCTGAAGACCTCATTACCTTGATTAGGGGAAGGGGAAGCCAGCCTTCCCCCTCTAAGAGACCTAGAACTGAGTTTCTTTCTGATTCTTCTGATCAGGAATCGGATTTTTCTGCTCCTTCTGATTACCAGGATTTGCCCTTAACTACTTATGAGGATTCTGATGCAGAGGATTCCATTCCCTCTGCTTCCCCTCCAGAAGATTTTTCTTTTGGTGAAACCTTGCACACTCTTAGGGAGCATTCCTGCTGGGAAAGCCAGGATTACTCTGACTCAAAAAGAGGCTTAGGGAATTCTTACTCCTACCACAGCACAGGCCTTTAGCTATCCCTCCTGTTCTGGACATTGTAGATGATGCTTTCTTGGAATCTATCCTTTCCCCAGACACTTTACCTCCAGATGATGCTTTCTTGGAATCTATCCTTTCCCCAGACACTTTATCTCCAGCTCCCAGAAAACCTGACAGGTATTACAGAGTACCTACTCTCACAAGTTCCTCTTCAAGAATCCTTCTGCGAATCCAGAGACCATTTCCCAAGGACCAAAAGGCATTAAGGCTACTGCTGCCAAAAATCCTTCGCCTTCTGATAGAGATTCTAGAGCCTTAGACAGATGGGGTAAGAAAGTATACACTTCTGCTACTTTGGCCATCAGGGCTTTAAATTGCCAGTTTCATATGTTAAAGTATCAGCATGTTATGGGGTTACTTAAACAGAAAATGATATTGATTCTTGACTGTACTGAACACAAAGAATTACAGGATTTAATGCATTCTGCAGAACAAGTTGGTAAACATACTTTGCAATGTGGTTTTGACACTTTAGAAGCATCTTGCAGGGCTGCTGTCACTGGGTCTGTACTTAGAAGGCATGCTTGGCTTAAGGAACAAAACTTGCCAGATCATGTAAAAGCTAAATTACTGGATGCTACCTTAAACCAAGACAGCCTTTTTGGCAACAGAGCAGAAGTCCTCAAAAGGATGGAGGAAAAAGCTAAATCTATGCAAACTGTTAAAGAGTTCCTACAAGTACAGCTTCCCAGATTCAGTAGGCATTGACCTTCTAAGAACTGGTCCTTTCCAGTCCCTTCTAGGCCTTTTCAGTCCAAACCTAGGAACAGCAGACCACCTAGGCTACAGTCTCAGGCTTCACACAAACCTAAGCAGCGGAAGGCTCCCACTTCCAAAGCAGTGAGTAGTAAGCCACCCCCCTATGGAAAAATGGCACAATGACTTAACCTTAACCCTTCCAAGCCCTGCTCTGCTACCTGCTCCCTTAGGAGGAAAGCTCGCCCTGCATGCAAATAACTGGGAACTCATTACCCAGGACGATTGGGTTTTGAACATAGTTTCCCAAGGATACAGATTCCACTTCCACACCGCACCTGGTTGTTGTTCAGACCTACCCCCAAATCAATTGGCCAAGGCCCAACAACAGGTTCTCTCTCTCTCCTCAATATCAGGGCTATTCAGCTTGTCCCAGCAGGACAAAGGGGACAAGGCTTTTATTCAAAACTATTTCTGGTACCCAGAAAAGACAACTCCTGGTGTCCTATCCTGGACCTCTCTATTCTCAGCACCTTTCTGGTAGTTCCAAAATTCAAAATGCTAACTCTGCAACAGCTTCTTCCCATGCTAGCCAAGGATGCCTGGCTGGCAACCCTAGACTTAAAGGAAGCTTACCTGCACATCCCAATAAGGGAATCTTGCAGGAAAATACCTATGCTTCAGGGCAGGCTCCATGCACTATCAGTTCTCTGCGCTTCCCTTTGGCTTATCTACTGCACCCAGGGTATTCACAAAGTGCCTAGCTCCAGCCATTGCATTTTACAGGCAGAGAAATATTCAAATTTACCCATATTTGGACAATTGTCTGATTCAGGCAGAAAGCTGGGACTTGCTGTTACAACACCTGGCATTCATAAAGAAACTTCTAACCTCACTGGGGTACACCATCAATGAAAAGAAATCTCACTTAGTACCCTGCCAACAGATTGTATTCCTGGGTGCAAGCTTGAACACAACTTCCCAGATGGCATTCCTAACTCCAGAGAAACAAGTTTACTTGACAACCTACTTCAAACTATTTGCCACAAAAACTCAGCTATCTGCAAGGAAAATACTGCAAACCCTGGGGTTCATGGCTTCTTGCATTTTACTAATTCCATATGCAAGACTGCATATGAGGAAACTGCAATGGTATCTAAAAAGCCTATGGTGTCATCATTCTCAGGACCTGGAAACAATGATTTTCTATCATTCTTTGTATCAAGACAGATTTCCTTTGGTGGGCAGAGGCCTGCTACCACAAAGGACTCCCTTTCACTCTACCCCCTGCCACCCAAACCCTCACAACAGACGCATCAGACTATGCATGGGGGGCTCACATGGCAGGGCAGTGCATTCAGGGCAAATGGAACCCGGGACAGATGCACCTGCATATCAGTCGAAAAGAAATGTTAGCTGTAAAGAATGCTCTGACAGTCTTCAAAGACCGTATTCTTCCAGGACAACTATTGGTAAAGACAGACAACACCACAGTTATGTGGTACATAAACAAGCAGGGGGGAACCCACTCGTATCCTCTCTGCAGACTAGCCATGGCTCTGTGGAACACAGCCTTGAGCTACCAAGTACACCTGCAAGTTCAATTCCTGTCAGACATACTAAATTCACTGGCAGACGACTTCAGCAGAAATCTCATGGACCCACACGAATGGAAACTAGATGCCAAAATATTCAAACTCTTGAGGAACTAATGGGGGACTCCAGAGATAGACCTGTTTGCCTTCTCTTGGAATTACCATTTGAACAAATTCTGTACAAGAACTCCCCACAGCCAAGCTTAGAAAGTGGATGCCCTCTCCTTTACCTGGGAAAGCCTCTCAGTTTATGCTTTTCCCCCCTCTGCCTCTCCTCTCGAAGGTTCTACTAAAGATCAAACAGGACAAGCCAAGGACAATACTGATTGCACCAGACTGGCCACAAAAGCGCTGGTACCCCCTCTTGCACAGTACTGCACTGCTACAACCATGGCACCTGCCTCAGACCCCTTCTCTGCTGTCCCAAGAGGCAAGCCAGACTCTGCACCCTCAGCTTCAAACCCTGAACCTTGCAGCCTAGCTAATTCCTTGAGCTCTCCCTTAGCATCCCTCAGTAAGCAGGTACTGGATGTCATTCTGGAGGCAAGGAGGCCTAGTACTAGAAAATCCTGTGCTGAAAAGTGGAAAAGATACTGTTCCTGGAGCCTGACTCAGGGGATGGGCACAACGGTGCCCAGCTTACCTCAAATTCTACAATACTTAACAGAAATGCTCCACAGGGGCCTATCCTTCTCATCAGTTAAAATTCATGCCTCTGCCATTTCAGCACATTATAATACAGAGCCACCCTTTTCTCTCACCTCTTGCTAAAACAATTCCTTAGAGGGGCCAAAAATGTGAGACCCCCCCCCCCCAGGAGAGCTCCCACTCCAGCCTGGGACCTTAACTTTGTATTGGAAAAGCTCACTCTTCCCCTCTTTGAACCAGTGGCTACAGCCGAGTTGAAATTCCTTTCTTGGAAAACAGCCATCCTTCTAGCCATCACTTCAGCAAGAAGAGTGTCTGAATTACAGGCCCTCATGACAGTGGAACCCTTCATTATCTTCCATGCGGACAGGGTTTCCCTCAGGACTAACCCCTCCTTTATGTCCATGGTGGTGTCTTCTGTGGCCCTAAATCAGTCCATTCATTTGCCTACTTTTTTCTCTAATCCACAAAACAAAGGGGAATGAATACTGCACTCTCTGGACGTGCACAGACAACTTAGATTCTATTTGGACAGGACTAAGCCTACCAGAAAATCTGAGCAGCTGCTAGTTAGCTTTGCTGCAGGGGCAGAGGGGAAGTCCATTTCAAAGCAAACAATTTCCAAATGGATAGCCTATTGCGTTCATTTCTGCTACAAGCACCATGAAAAACCTACCCCACAGGGGATAAGATCACATTCCACCAGGGCTACATCTACCTCTGCTGCATTTCTCAGAAGGGTCCCTACCAGGGACATCCTAGAAGCTGCTACCTGGAGCTCTGTACATACCTTCACCAAGCATTACCACTTGCCTATATTTTCTAAATCCAGAGCCGGATTTGCCACTGCAGTCTTGCAGGGATTAATAGCTGGCCCTAATGCTCTTTGTCTTCCTCCTCCCTTCCTTAGCTTTGGGAATCAACCCAAATGTGATGACTGCAACAGTGAAACATGAAGAACATAGTACAGTTGTGTACACTTACCATAAATGTAGATGTTTGAGTGTATTCACTGTTGCAGTCCTGGTTACCCTCCTCCAGCCCCCTGACTTCTCTTGGCTTTACCTCTCCTTATGGTTGGTATGTCTATTTTTTCTTGTGTATTTGCTTTTTGATAGGGATTTTACCATATTATTTAATTGCTTCCTTTTCTGGGGGCACCTGACATCTGGGGCAAGAAAAACTGATGTAATGGCATCAGCTGCATGTTTTATACCTCTGACGACCTGACGTCAAGGAAGAAGCGACAGCATTCGAAGCAGAAATCCAATTACTCTGGTATTCAGGCTGGCCGAGGGCTACCTGCAGGCAGATAACCCAAATGTGATGACTGCAGCAGTGAATACACTTGAACATCTACATTTATGGTAAGTGTATACAACTGTACTGTTTTTCCAATAGAACAAGGTGGATTGGGATTACCTGATTTGAAGGGGTATTTCAGACCTACAAATTTAAGGCTCCTATACATAGCACAAGTAGAAACCCATAATTCAAAGTGGAAAGGGATGAGGATGAAACAGGGGGAAGCTCAAGAAATGAGGGACTGGGATTTTGGATGCAGATCTTTAAGAAGAATAACAGTGATCATGCAGAATTATTGTAGTCATAAAGTAGTGGAAAGTGTTCTAAGAACTAAACCCACACAGGAACCGAGAAAGGAGATTCTGCAGATAGGAATGTCTGCAATTATGGATACAGGCAAAAGGCAATAGGCGGCTGGAATTTATTGAAGAAAGCTGGCAAAGGAACCAAGGTATTGGGACCAGATAACTAGAGAGGGAAAGGTAATAGAATGGGAAGACCCCAAAAATGTATTTGGACTGTAGGTTATAGATTGCAATCCCTATCAAGGATTAATATCAGAGTATAGGCAAAGAAATAGGATGTCCTAAATGAAAAAACAGCATTGGTAGAGTTTTTAGTAGAATCTAGAACAGAAGTTGCCATTAAAAAAGGAATAATTAGTAGAGCATATAAAATATTGCATGATAACTATAAAAATCAGTCATAGGAGTTTAGAAAGGAATGGTGAGAGTTTGGTAAGACAGATTAAATAACCAATTCATAAAGAAACAATGGGGGGATATTTGTATAGCTCCCAAATATGCAAAACATCTAGAAGATTTAGGATTTCTGCTTGAAAATGTTTACATAGGTATTTTTATACCCCAACTAGACTCCCAGCAATTTTTCCTGATGTTGGCAGTATCTTCTTTCGGCTTTTCCCAGTTAGGGGTCACTACAGCGGAACTCCGGTCCGCTAATAATTGGCAGTTGATTTTTACGGTGCCAAGGTGCCAGCCCGATGCCCATCCTTCAAAGAAGGCACATCATTCATGCACGCACCTACCTGCATGTCTTTAAATGTCACTTGACCACAGGGAGGACATATAGACACCACAGTGTGATGAGGAAGAAATATGTAATTGGGAACATACTGTATGTTCTGGGAGTGTATTGAGTTGGCAGACTTTAAAGATTGCCTGCAGACTACTCTATCAGAGATACTGGGTGAGCAAATTGGTATATCTAGGGATATGATTTTTCTGACCAATATACAGAATTAGAATTGCCTCAACATAGTAAGTAAGGCCTTACTTAGTCTAATTATGGTGGTTGCCAAAAAAAAAAAATTACTAGAAAATGGCAGTCAAAGTCTAAACCAAGTGTACTAGAAGTAGTGAATATAGTAACAGAGATACAACAGCTGAAATTGGGATCTTTAGCAAAGGGTAAGAGCAAATTACATAGAAAAAGTGGGATTTGTGGGAACAATACATGCAGGGGAGGAAAGAGGTGTAAAAGAAGGCAGGATTTGAATGAGCTACTGTATGTATTGTTTGACTGACACTGGGTAGATTAAAAGTGATGTATAATGTTTGCAACTAAAATTATGTCAATATGGTTTGTGATGTATAATGCTTGCAATTAGGATTATGTCAATATGGTTTGTTTTCATTGATATAAATGTATGATTTCTTATGTCATAAGTGATAATTTAATAAAGATGTTTCTTGTTAAAAAAAAAAACAAATAAATAAAACTGTCTCTTGCTCCCTTTGAATCAGCTGCCGGTTCTTCAAGCTTTGTACTTGGGGAAAAAAGAAACATTTTATTAGTTGCCCTTACTTCAGCTAAAAGAGTATCTGAGCTGTAAGCTTGGATGGCTGTTCCACCCTTCCTTGTTTTCCAGAAAGATATGGTTATCCTTAGAACTAATCTTCCATCTTTATTTCCCTCTCCTCAGAATGGAAGGGAAAGAATTTTTCATTCACTGGATGTACTTAAGCAATTAAGGTTTTAAATGGACAAAACTAAAGACATTAGAAAATCAGACCAGCTCTTTTCTCTTTTCAAGAAAATAAATTGGTGATAGAACAGGATTTGCAAAATCTATTCTACAATGCTTGTTAGATCACAGCTCTGCTCCTCCTTCCTCCTCAACAACTGTAGTACTCTCAGATATGTCAGTAATATTGCAACAATGATCTTTGAAGGATGTAGTACAGTTGTGTAAGATCTTACCATAAAAGTAGATGTCCTTACTGATCACTGTTGCAGTATTACATCCCTCTCTCCTCTGCCCATATGGGCTTGTTCTGTTTTACTGGCCGAGATGGAATTCTGCCTTATTTTTTCATCCTTTTCGCTGGGGGGACATGTATGTGTATATATATATATATATATATATATATATATATATGCAGTTAGTTAACTCTCTTTCTGCTTTAGTAATTTGGTCTGGGGTGAGTAAGTTCCTAGGCAATTTGCACCCATAAATCCCTTTATGTACTTCCCATCTTTGGGCTTAGGTCATATTTCAAATGTACTCTGTGAGAGGAAGGTGCCCAGGCTTTGTTGTGCTGGCCAGATGTATGGGTATCCTTGGCAGACTGTCCCATCTGTCAGTAATACTGCAACAGTGATCAGTAGGACCTCTACTGTTAAGGTAATTTCTTACACAAATGTAATTTCTCACTTATTTTTGGAAATGGCTAAGGAGAATTACCACATGTTTCCTCAGATTGGACCCACTTAAGCAAGACAGGGATTGTTTGATACACTTCAACTTAAAACAACTCCGACTAACTGGCTGCATGATAGGATTTTAATACCTTTTAGTCACATATTTTTTGAGGAAGTGCAAGCAGGTATTTAAGGAGTCAAAGAAACCTGCTACTAGAAAATCATATATCAGCAAATGGAAATATTTTCTAGCTGATGCCACAATAAAAAACAGTACTCTCTTATGGCTAGTATTTTTCAGGTTCTGTAATGCTTGTGCAAGTTGTTATTATCTGACCTTTGTTATTTCTCTGTCAGGGTTCATTTGTCAGCCATTTCAGCATGTCTGCCCGTGGATCTTCCTCTTTCAGTGCACTCATACGTCAAGATATCTTTAAAGAGAATCCTACATACCCATGCACCTAAAAAGCACATGCCTCCTCCTTGGGATCATAATTTTGTTTTGGAAAAATTAACTCCTTGATTTAAATTGGTGGGCTCTAGAAGAATACTTGAGACAACATTTTAGACTTCAGTACATGTTTTTACAAAGCACTACAAACTAAACTTTTTTCAGTCTACAGCAGGTTTTGCTAGGACCCCTTCTTTTGGGATTCTTGGACCCACATCGTTCCTCCTTAAAAACCTTATATGGTATTCTACCCACATAGCAAAGTCTACTGCAGCAATGATCTAATGATGAACATAGTAGTATAAATAAACTTATCATAACAGTAGATGTTTGAGTAGATCACTGCTGTAGTAACCACTTCCTCCTTCTACCTTATTTTTATAAGAATTTTTTAGCCAGGGTGAAGGTATTGGTTTTATTTACCTAGCAGTGATTTCTTTCAGACCTCTAGCCTCTCTCTGTCAGTTGGAATGAAAGCTCTGAAGGGCTTGACTCCCAGATGGCTGCCTAGCTCACACTATCAACAGTTTGGTCACGTGGAAGATGCTCTTAAGCATTTTTTTTTTGCAGCTTTTATTGACACCACGTTTATAAATATTTACTTTCAGCATATGACTTTAGTTCACTTTGTTCCTCTTGTGACTGGTCAATTTTCTGTCATTAGGTGTTTACTGATTATCTAGGGATCTTATCCAAGTACTAGAGGTTACCCTTTAGCAAACTATACATCAAGTAGAGTTAAGTTTTATAATCGAGATAGATTAACTCTCAAGTTTCCTTAGTTAATTTCTTGATCGTTTGTTATCTTTTCCATTTCTCTCTTACAGACTCCTCCAGCAGCAACCATTTCCTCTTTTGATACCTACTAATGATATATTTAATAAGAATTAATTACCGAGTTTTAAAATTTTCCATTATCTCAATAATTTCTATGAATTTAGGTTCCTTTTGTAATTTCCATTTCCTGGTAATTGCTCTGTCTGTAACAGTCCAAAGTAGTGTCAATAATACTTGCCTATATTTCACTTTCTGGGATCTTTTGATATAGTTAAGTAGATAATCTGCTTAATTTGTAGTGTATGATTTCCCCAGAATGTTCTGCACAGCTACTTGTATGTCTGCATGAAATTTCCTTAGCTTTTCAAAACTCCAGAAAATATGACCCCATCCCATGTTCTTACACTCCATTCATTACGTCTTCAACATCTTTCATCTATCAAAGGAATTATTTTGCTAAGCCTGTGTGGGGTGTATACGTATTTATGTAAGCACTTCCAGCCAAAAATCTGCAATTGTCTTGCTTTGGGAACTTTTCTGGGGGTCATACGTATGTCTTCCCATCCCTCCTTTAGAGCAATAAGGACAGAGATTTGGTGCTACTTAACTTAATATGTCTTCACTCTGTTTTCTAATAGTAATGCATATCCCGGGGTCATCCCATTTATTCTGGCAGATAATCTGAGCAGAGCTATCCCAATTGTCACTCAGTCCAATAGTGACAAACTTGATCTTCCATCACTGGAGTCAACATTGCTGCAGTATCTTTGCATCACATCTAAACCACAAGTACAGCAGTTATTTTGCCCTGATCCCTCCACAGGGACAGTCACTGAGGGGTGCTGTGGTCCATGACAGGCCCCCGGTCTCCTTTATGCTTTTTTACCCACTGCCTCTAATGAATAAGTTTGTACAGAAAGCAAAAATGTGTAAGGCCAAGGTGATCCTAATTTCCCCTTTCTGACCTCTGCAGACATGGTTTCCTTTCCTGTCACCTCTTCTAGTGCATCCTCCATGGAAATGGATCAGTATTCAAATCTTTTAACTCACCCATCTGGACTGGCTTCCTTGGACCAGAAAGCCATGAAATTAACCACTTGGTTCCTCCAATTCTAAATTTACCCATTGATGCCAGGTTTTTCTTGTTGGTTGTTCAGATCTTATCAGAGTCTCAAAAACATGCCACCATCAAAATGTACTGTAGCAAATGAAAAGGTTTTCTATTTGGGCATCATCCAAAGGTCTTGACCCCTTTTCAGCTCCTGTCCCCTCCATTTTAGAGTTTTTATTGAACTTCTTCACAACCGGTCTAGTATCTCAACTATCAAAATATAGTTGGCAGCCATCTCTAACTTTTACATAGGGCAGAACAACTCTTCTGTAGCCTCCTTGAAGATTTCTAAAGCTTTCTTAAAAGAAACCTTTTTACTTTAACTCCCAGTCTGAGATCCAGCTCCTCCTTGAGACATTACTGCCGTGTTACAAGCATTAACTCAGCCTCCTTTTGAATAAATAATATCAGTGGATTTAAAATTCCTGTTTTGGAAAACAGTTTTTCCTGGTGGCTGTAACTTCAGCTAAGCACATATCCAAGACACAAGCACTAGCCTGCAAACCTTATTTGTTTTTTCATAAGGATAGAGTTTCACCAAAAACGAATGCGTCTTGCCTTCCTAAGATGGCATCTGAAGCTAATATAAATCGGGCAATAAATCTACCAGTCTTTTTCATGATTTTCTTATAAAGATAAATATATGCTTTATATGCTGGATATCCATTACCAGCTCAGGTTTTATCTTCGTAGAACTAAGCCTGTTAAAAAGTCTGATCAACTGTTTGTGGCATTCTCCAAACAAAAATCGGGCAAGGCAGTGTCTAATGTTACTCTGTCTAGATGGTTATCTGACTGTATTACATTTGTGTACAATAAAAATGGTTTGTCCTTACAATCTAAACCTAATGTCCATTCCACAATGGTGGTGGACACTACTTCAACCTTTACCAGTAGGCATCCTGTCGATGATATCTGTGCAGCTGCTACTTGGTCATCAGTTGATACATTTGTATCACATTATAAACTGGATGAACAATCTAGGTCTCGCTTGTCTTATGGCTCCACCATTCTCAAGACTGTACTTCCTTGATGCCTCTTGGGACAATATGCTTGTGAATCTGTCCCATAGTTGATTTGAACAAAAATAGAAAATGCTGTATACAAAAGTGATGTACTTACCATAATGATAGATCCATGTTGTCTGATTTTTATCTGGTTCAATACCCCTCCCATCTACTCTCTGCCAAATTGTCACAAATGAGACTGTGAGGGATGGTCAACTTTGGCATTCCCTGCCAGTAAGCAGCCATCACTGCCAGTATTCTATAACCATGTCATGGCCTTTATTGTACCATTTAGAAATGAAGCAGAATAAGAGTTATTTCACTAGAGTAAAGTTACTGGCTTGTGCAGTAGTTTATTATTTTAGCAGGGGGAAATTCGATCTGAGGTAGTAAGGTAGATATCAGGGACCTATGGGTAGGGGAGGAGTCAAAGACCTGGAACAGAAGAACTTTGAGACTGGTGCATAGATCAGATCTGACAACCCACAGTTGAACCGGACAGAAATCAGACTTGGATCTATCGTTATGGTAAGTACATAACTTTTGTTTATCTGCCGTTTGCAAGGATGCTGGAGATAATGAAACGGTGTAAAATATGGAAAACCTTATGGGACAGCCTTTACATTCAGTTCTGTTTTAAAATAATTTTGAAATTTGATGCAAAGAGGCCCTGACCACACACCCAAAGGGGGCACAACACCAAGTAAAAGTTGTTGAAATGTGACAGTTTCCCCTGAAATTGTCTTGCATAGGTTTATGTATTATAACTCTGGAGGTATTAGCAATAAGGAAAGAGAGTTTTGGTGCTGCTTAACTTAATATGTGAAGAACATTTTCCTGTTTAAACTTTATTTTCAACTTCCCTAATTATGCATATGTAGCCTGCATATATAAATGTTATATTTGAAATTCCTGTAATTTAAATAATCTCTGTAAAGTCATTTTCTAGCCACTTCTGAATGCTGACTGTCATCTTTCTTTAGCAAACCACAGCATTAAGTATTGTTTTCCAGCATAAACCATTGTTAACAGCACCAGCAGCTATTGATAATAAACATTAACTTTTGGCAGTTGTCAGTGCCTCACATTACTGATATATTAGTTTTCCAGTTGCAGCTGCAGTTACAGTCGATACTGCTGAATTCCATTTTATATCAGTGCTTATAAACAGATATACATATGGGGGTGTAAAAACAGTATTGGCACATCAGAATTAAAGTACTTGTTTGTTGTTGTTGTTGTTGTTGTTGTTGTTGTTGTGTCTTTCGGCTTATCCCGGTTAGGGGTCGCCACAGCGGAACTCCTGTTTAAAGTGGTGAAATCAACTTCTAGTTTTACATTAAAAAGTGTTCACCTGCATCCTTGTGCATGTAAACACTCTTTTTTTGTAAAAATAAAAGTTGGTTTCAAGGCAGTCTTTCATGAAAAAATAACTTTAAAAAAACTTCCAAACATGGAAATCAAACATACACCTGCTGTATTTACAGCATGAATATTTATATGCTGGCCAGAGGCATGTATGTCACAATGGAGACCAGGTTGCATTACATTGCATTAGTCTACTACATCCATCAGAAACAATTATTTAATTGCCGGTCTTACAGAAAAGTGTGTTCACTTGCACTGGGATGCTGGTGAGCACTTTTTAATGTAAAATTAAGTTGATTTTGCCACCTTAAACATGAGCTTTAATATTTAAATTACTTTTTTGCCTGATATACATGACTTGTTTGATCGTATGACTTGTAATTGCTCATTACATAATTTTTTAATTCTATTTAGTTCTTTAGAACTATTCTTATCTGTGGTCTTTTTTAATACATATTTGAGCTTTTGGTGGTGCATTTGGGAGAAATAAGTTACCACAGATATAAGTTATTCCAGCAGGATTATACTGTACTCCAACAGGAAATAAAAAAACAATATCTAAATTGGATTCCATAGCTCTTCACCTGACAGTTCTTTTTTTCATCGTATGTGGTATTTCTGCCTTTTCAGGTGCAGTGGGAGTTTGCTGGGTACTTGTGCTGTTAGCTATCAGTTTATGAAGTAGTTTATCTCTTGACTTTTCTGCATTTTTTGTTCCTTTAGGCAACTAATAACATTTAGGTCCCAGCTGGTGATATTGCAGACCTTTGAAAAATATGTGAATAGCCATTTTAACTGTGGCAAGTCATACGTGTGTGTGTGTGTGTGTGTGTGTGTGTGTGTGTGTGTGTGTGTGTGTGTGTGTTAGTGTATGTGTGCACGCGCACCTCTTGATTTTATTTTCGGGCATATTCTGTAAAATGCTGTTTTGGTTCTTTTTATCATATAGGCATTCATAAAATATTTCAAAATAACCTCATATAGAGGAGAAGTCATGTTTCTTGTATAACACATTGTACCCCCAATATATTGTCATTCTGCTTTGCTTTGTCTTACTGATAATGGTGGTTGTTTCTCCTCCCATAAGTTAACTTTTGAATATTTTATCTTTTTATTGGATTTATTGGTATACGTTGCATTTTTGTTGTGTATATATAAAGAAAACATACATTAGCCTTAAGCACACATTATAACTCATAGTACCATAATGAGCTTCTCTGTGCTTTCTTACTTTCTTTGATTTTGTTTTCCTTTTCTATAGACAAAAGTGGCTTGTTGAAAACATCATAAAACATATCCAGGGGCAGGTTAAGTACAGAATTAGTTATGAGCCAGTAGTAATATGTTATATTTCTACAACTCAAAAAGTAATAATTACAAGTCTAATTAGCATGAACTCTTAGTTAAAGTACTGTAAAATATGCTTGTATCATGAGAAGTCTGTGGACTGCCATAAATAAGTTAAGTTAGACATAAAATATAAGCAGGATTTACTCTGAAGCTGTTTTAACAACATAGCCCTTAAATCAGTGGTGACTTAAGAATGACTTGAGTAAACTGGGAACAATTAGATGCTTAGCTTTAATTAATCTTTTCTAACCTTGTATTCACACTGGTATGACTCAGTGGAATTTTCTCAGAATAATTCTAACCACCAAGCAACTTCTTGGGGGGACTGCACAAATCACTCTGCAGTATCAAATAAACAAGTCCATTCATACAAAATTATAGGTGGAAAATTGTAGAGCACCAAGTTAAAAAATATAGCCTTTTGTCTTTAAATTGTGGATTTCTGATTTCCTTATCATCTTACAAAGTAAAGAGAAACAAACACTGTAATAGCTTTGCTGTCTCCCTCTTCATTTATAGATATAATTGTTGTGTGAGGATGTATCTTACAGCTCACAAAACTGACTGCTTTTAAACTTTGCTAGTTGCAAGCTCCCAGCTGGAGCAAGTGCTTAAGAAATTCCGTCTGTTTTTCAAGGAAGAAATAAGTTGTGTCCAAGGCTTAATGTTCAAAGCTAACAAAATAGTACTTTCTGATAATCTGATAAAACAAATCTTTGTTAAGAAATGCAAATTATATCTGGGAATAGTGTCTTTGTTCCAACTCACAACTCCAGCAAAATCGGTCAGCTACCTTCTGTGACACCTACTTGGTGTTAGACTGAGATAAAAGTGAAAGAAGATATGACCATAGTGATGTATTTCAAGTTGTTGCTGTCATGCATGTACACAGCATGTCTCTTCACTCTTATCCCCAAAAGGCAACCTTCTTCTGTTACCCCTGTGAAGTCAGAGTTGGACAAAGGTGAAAGAAGAAATTGTCTTAGTAACATATTTCAACTTGTTGCTGTCAGACATACATCCACACCATACTCCCTTGCCCCACCCATAAAAGGTAGCCCTCAGTATACATGTCTGATATTTCATTGTGAGAAACGTGACTAAAGTGATGACCACAGTAATCTATTCTAAGTTGTTACTTCTAGGCATTGCACTGCACCTACACAAACTGTAGCAACCTGCTGTGCAAAACTCTTGAGATCTGATTGAGGAAAGTTAAAGAAATAATTACCATACTGTCCCCTGCTAGCACATAAACTATAGTAATTTTTGTGCACTTTTTTGAGGTTCAGTTGTGAGGAAAATTAGAGAAATAATGTCTGCATGGTTCCCAGCCCCCACACAAGCTATATCAATCTTATGTGTATGTCTGAGTTTTAATTGTGAGCAAAGTAAAATAAATAATGACCAATCTGTCCACATCCTCCACACAAGCTATAGGGACCTTCTTTGAATTTCTGAGCATGTTCTGCTTTAGACTAAGTTGGGTGTTTCTATTAAGCCTATGTCAAAATCCTCTTATACACCCAGGAATGTGGAGGCTGGAAGGCCTCAAAAGCTCTAAAGATCTTGATGATCTGTGATGGACTTTATAACTTATTTTTGAAGATTATTACTTATTAATGATTTTTCACTGCTATCAGAAAGGTATCTATGTTCCCCATGAGATAGATTTGAAGGCCTTTCTTCCATATCGGATGCACATCACATGCACCTGTTGACAATTTACACTTGTGAGTTCATCTGTCATATGTCTTTGCAATGTGGGAAGAAATGGGTTTCCAGAGAAATGCAAGTGAACACATGGAGGACATGTAGATTCTGCACAGAAGACACCCCAGTTGAGAAATGAACCAAATAACTTATTGGTTGTCATCATACTGATCACTGCTGCAGTACTGTTATCTATATGAGTTATATCCTGCTGGGGATACAACAGCCAGCCAGCTTCCAAAGCTTCAGAGCACCTTCCTTGCACCCAAATTGTCAAACAGCTTGAGCTGAGCTGACTAAAATAGTGTTTCTCAAAATTTTCTGATTGTGGCCCACTTGGACAAAACACAATACTCAGTGGCCCACTAGCCACTTCCATAAGTCACATGATTTAAAGATAGGTCATATTTCAAGTACTGCCACACGTAAAATCTCAGTCCTGATGTACTAATTTAATGAATAATTTTCCACAGTAACCCCTTCATTACTTTGTACTGTGTATGCACAAACACTAAAATGACACAATAAATTATTTGGCCCAGTGATCACTTCAGCAGTCTGACCATGTATACACAAGCATTTTCCTGTTACACGAGTGAATTATTCCCTAAGCAACATCTTCATTACTATGTCCATATATGCACAAGCACAAAAATGAAACATTTCCTAAACAGATCTCTTCAATAAAATGTCCAGGTACAGTATGCAGAAGCACCAAAATGAAACATTTGCCCAAGCGACCCCTCAGTAACATATGTACAAGCACCTAAATGAAGCATTCACCCAAGCAACCCCTTCAGTAAAATGTTGAGGTATGCCCAAGCACCAAAATACAATGTTTGTCCAAGCGACCCCTTCAATAATACAAGTACAAGCATGGACATGAAACATTCACCCAAGCGACCCCTTCAATAACGCAAGTACAAGCATGAAAATGAAGTACTCACCCAAGTGGCACCTTCAATAACATAAGTACAAGCACCAAAATGAAATATTCACCCAAGCGACCATTCAGTAAAATGTTGAGGTATGCCCAAGCACCAAAATGAAATGTTTGCCCAAGTTGCCCCTTCAGTAACACAAGTACAAGCACTAAAATGAAACATTCACCCAAGTGACCCCTTCAGTAAAATGTTGAGGTATGCACAAGCACAACAATGAAATGTTTACCCAAGTGAGACATACCTAACAATCATTCAGTCTCCGTGAAGTACTGGCTTTAAATAACAGACATCCCGCGTGAGGCACAGCACAGACGGAATTGGTATTTTAGGCAGGGTTTCGCCTTCTGTTTCCAATGCATTGCTGAATCTGTGCTGATTGGTTATCTCAGCTTGCAGTTGCAAGCTGAGATTAACCAATCAGCTTCAAGAAAGGAGGGCTCATGGCAGCACCACATCAA
>NC_056733.1:41864925-41912425 GCF_019279795.1 Protopterus annectens
ACGCTTTCCATTAATATCTACTGTAGTACTGAAGATTCAGGAGGAATCCCACAAGATCATTGTGGTGACTGTCTTTTGACGTAGGCAACTGCGCTCCCCCTTCTTTTGGAGATGGCCAGGGCCAATTACCACAAGCTTCCTCACAGACTGGATCTACTCACATAAGAACAAAGGTGTTTAATACACCCCAATATCAATCCTCTTCAATTGACTGCCCAAATGTTAAGATCTAAATTTCATTTAGGCACCTGTTTACTGTACTAATAGAGGCAAGAAAACCAGCTACTAGAAAATCATATATTAGAAAATGAAAAAAGTTTTCTAGTTGGTGCCAACAATACAACCAGCACCTATTCAGGGGTAGTTGTTCTCTGGTTTTACAATGTTTGTGTGGGTTACTATCCCAGGGCCTTTCTTATTCCTCTGTCAAGGTTTATTTATAAGCCATTTCAGCATGTCTGCCCATGGATCCTCCTCATTCAATACAATCCCATGTCAAAATGTTTTTGAAAGGGGTTTTGCACAAGAGGCCTCCAAGAAATTCAGTTACCCCTACTTGGGATCTTAATTTTGTGTTAGAGAAGCTTACACTTGCTCCATTTGAACTAGCTAATCTGGTTGACTTGAGGTTCTTAACGTGGAAAAGAGTTTTATTGATTGCTCTAACCTCTGTAAGAAGGGTGTCTGAGTTGCAAGCTCTTAGGGTGAGCCAACACTATCTCATTTTCCATAGGGACAGAATTTCTTTGAGAACTATTCTTCTTTTATGCCTAAAGTGGTATCCATGTTTACTTTAACCCAAAGTATTAATCTCCCTGCTTTCTTTCCTGAACCTAAAAGTGAGGGAGAAAGGATACTCCATATCTTGGATGTCCACAGACAGCTCTGGTACTATCATGACAGAACTAAATCTGCCAGATCTTCGGATCAGTTCATTTCTTGTGAAGGTAAGAAGATGGGACAGCCTGTGTCAAAACAGACTATTTCCAAATGGTTGTCTAAGGCTATTACATTTTCTGTACTCACCATAATAAACTATTCCAGGCAGGCTCAAGGCCCACGCTACCAGGATCTTGGCTTCATCTATGTTTTTTTGGAAAGGGTTGGATTCTACAAGTATTCCAGAAGCTTCTACTTGGTCCTCTGTACATAATTTTTTACAAAGCACTACATTTGATTCCTTCTCTATGTCCAGATCAAGCTTTGCTAGGACCATTCTCCAGGAGTTCCTGGACTCTTCTCCTTTTACCTTGCAAATGTAGTTAACTAAGGTAATCCACCCTTATAGCTAAGACTGCTGCAGCAGTGATGAGTATGATGAACATAGTATAGTTGTATGAGATGAACTTACCAAAACATTAGATGTTCAAGTGATCACTGCTTCATTAGCCTCCCTCTCCTTCCATTCCCCCTGTTTTTGGTGTGTGTGTGCTTTTTTATGCTAAAGTGTGGACGTTTAATGTTTGTTGTTTCTAGTATTTTTCTTCTATGGCTTAGCCACCCCTCTCTCTCTCTTTCTTTTTCTGCTGGCTTGGAAAGCTCTGAATGACTTCACTCCCAAACAGCTAAGCTCAAACTCCTTGACAGTTTGGGTGTGTGGAAATGCCCTGAAGCTTTGGAAACTGGCTGGCTGTTATATCCTTAGCAGGATATAACCCATATATCTAAGGCTACTGCAACAGTGATCATTCACACATCTGCTGTTATTGTAAGTTCAGCTTACACAGCTGTACTTTGTGAGGCAGCAGTTTTACTCATTGCACCACTGTGCCATGTTACAGAGTTATCTACAGGCACATTGGAGAAATGCCAGTTTACCTACAAGCAAGTCTTTGGAACATTAGTGGAATCCAGAGCATCTGGATAAAACCCACACAAAGACAGAGAGGGGACATGTAGATTTCACTCAGAATGAACCACAACCAAGAATTCATCAAAGAACCATGTGCTGTGGGATGATAATGGTACTGGCTGTGCCAGTGACCAGTTTCATTCAGCCACATTCTGTCCAGTCTTCCAAAAATAGCTACTTGTGTACAGTGAAGTCTATGTTGGAAATTGAAGAAAATTATAGAAAACTTGTTACTATTAAATGTACTACAGTATTTTCCAGCATATATGCAGTTGTACAAAAGTCACAGCAATAATTGTTTGACTGATTTCAGCAAAATACAGTATCTTGTCTAACACCGCTCCTGCCAAGTTACATCAGTAACATTTTGTAAGTGTGATCAAACAACAGCAGAGTAAGTCATTTTTTTTCTGAGACTACCCCTATATCCTGCAATTATAGCCAGCAATTATAGTCACTTTGTTGAGTAAGTATACCTAATATTTCTGATCATGTAGAAAATTAACCACAGTAATTTATTTTAAGTTTGTTTTATGCTAATATTAATTGGCCACAGTAAAGTATTTCAGCTTACTTCACACAAATGCTCACTAGTCCTGCAAAGTCCATATTCTATATTGTCCCTTCTGTCTGCCTAAACTTTTGGGTTATCTGCCCTCATGACAGATCTGAGCTGGCAGCATTTCCTCTTAGAGCCTTTCCAGTACTCAAACTCATCCCCTCTCTCCTAATTCAGTGCATTCTTACCTTTCCTCAGATGTTGTTTGCCTCCATCCACAACAGACGTGATTCTCCAGTGCTCATCAGAGTTTTCTACATATAAGTAAATTTTCCCCACTAGATATTTTCTCAGGTTCAGTTCACCTATTCCTTTTCTTTAGCTCTTACATACAGGCAAAAAATCTAAAATTACAGTTTGTATTTTGTATTATTATATGTTTCATTGTCATATTGTATGGAGTTTTTCTCCCCAGGCCTTCACTGAAAACGGGCAACCCTGCCCAGTCAGACTTCCCTGGTAAAAAAATGTAAAATAAATACATAAATAAAAATAAATAAAATAAAGTTGCAAAAGCTACATTTTGTCTTTCTTCTTTTCTCTAAAACTGAGGCCTACCTCAGCTGAATAGTTAAACGAAGTATTTTGAGTAAAAATGTATACAGTTTGATATTTCTTACTATATTATTCCAGTTTTCAGACATTTTTTTCTTGGAGATCTTTTAATTTGCTCTTCATTGCTAAGGTTGATAAATTCTTGAATTAAGGTGAAATCTGCAGGTGCTTCAAGTGTGGTTACAAAATTATATCCCAAGGGATGCACAACCTCTGCATCTTTTACATGGGACCAGAACACCTATGAACTACTTGCAAAATTATCAAGCCTTTGGGCTGTGTGTCATTAACTGAACAGAAAAAAAATCTAATTCTAAAAGGCATTCTCCCTGTCACATTATAAGACTTGGCCAATGCAAAGTCTAGAACCAAAGAAAAAGATGGAGAGAAAGAAAGAGAGAGAGAGAAAGAGATAAAGATAGGACAGAAACAGAGAAGAGGAAAAAAGCTGTAGACAGGAAGAACTGTCTCCTTCCACTTCTTCTGCACCAAAGATGTGGAAACCATCTCAACCTGCTATTCATTCATCTTTAGTCCACTTGTAACCCAGCATTGCCAAACCTCTGGCGCTGATGGTTGTCAACACTGAACTCATTGTTATTCTAAATAGTTCTCTGAAGGGAAACATCATTTAGCAGTAGATCTTTGAAGAAGGAGCTGTTCAGGTTTCTGGGCTCAAGACCTCCATTTTCCTCTCTTAGGTTTACCAGGAACATTGTAGATATTGACTTGGAATGAATGATGAGAGTTTTCAAGAAGATTAAAGTGCACATGGGTGTCATCCCATCTCCTCCCCTCTAAACAGAGGATGGATCAGGTTCTTTCCCAGACACACATCTTTGTGTAGATGATTTTAGAGCCAAAATCTGTCATGGACATTGCTTATCAGTGCTGACTGGATACCATAAGTCAGTGCCAAGTATGTATCCAATGCACATGAATCCAGCAGCTTTAGAACTGACTGTGTTTAGCTGCTTTGTCATTGTTGGGGACCTTGGCACTTGATACATCAACTCTAATCTTGGTGATGGGACCGACTTTGCCCATCAGTGCCAGGATTCTCCCTTTCAGCTCTGTCTGCCTCAACTTCCTTAGGCTCAGAGACAGTTCCATCTCAGTTGGCCTCTGCACTTTTGGGGTCTGTGTCAGCATTCTTCCATTGAATCTGGCAGGGGTGGTTGTTTTTTGCTTCACTTACCCTCTCTGGTCCATCTCAATCAGAATTCCCATCTTCACCCCAAAGGACAGAGCAGCTCTGAATGTCTCAAACCAATCTGTCATCAAGGCTGTAAGGGCACCTCTGAATCCTCAGAAGAGTTCCCCCTAGGTGTTTAGAAAGTGACTGTGCAAAAGGAAACACATTGATTCTTAAATCAAATCACCCATGCTGGACATGGACCTCAATGACCGGACGGTTCCCCTTAAGGACTCCAGTTTTAGAGAGATCTTGGAATTAATTCATCAGAAGGAAACATGGCCCACTTATCCCCCTTCCCATTTGAGAAAGTGTTGTTTGACGCTTTTAGAGCTGGCTTCTTTACTTCCTGAATAGTCCCTCCTGCTAACCATTTTATAGACCTGGTAGTAGAGAGGGCGTGTCAGGTACCTGAAGTGCTGGAACCTGGAGCTAAAGGTTAAAACTTTCTTCTGCAATTTTATTTCCATTCTGTGATAAGAATAATTGCTAAAATGTTGAACGTTATTTTATCTTAGAATTTTTTTTAAACAAAAGAATAGAGTAAGAGTTGAAACTGCTATGGCTCCTAGTTATGCTAATTTGTTCATGGAATCATGGGAGGAAAGTGTAGGCCAGTACGTTTATGTCCAGTATGAAATGTTTAAGTATTTTATAAATTACCTTCTGGTTATGGAGTGGCATTGCATCTGAAAGAGAACATCTGGGGGTTAAATTGAATTGTTTCTTTTTTTTTAATTTTACCATGAAGTATGACCTTTTGGAAATGTATTTTTGATATCACCATTATAAAGAAAGATTGAAAACTATATACTGCTTTATTTCATAAAGCAATAACTAGCAATAGCTTTTTCAGTTTTAACAGTCATGCATCCACTGTGATTGAAAAGGAATATTATTAAAGTCAGTTTATCAGAACTAGATGATTAACTCGTGATGTGGCTGTATTTGAAGAGAAAATATAAATAAATAAATATATATATATATATATATATATATATATATATATATATATATAAAATATGTGTTAAAATACATATTTCTTAAGAGAAGCTATCTAGAACAAGTGATTGACAAGGACATTTCTTTGATAGAGAAAGATAGAAATAGTAAATATAAGCCATATTCATTTGTAGATGACAGAACAAGTATTATGAGGGCTGAAAATAATACTAATACATTGTGTGCTGTGAAACTAATGAATTCACTAGACAGTGATGAAATGAAAAAAAAATCATAATGATTATTTGGGAATGTTAAAAGCCTTCCCTGAATTGGAAAATATAATAGGAACAAACCCAGAAATTGTATTTAGAAGAGATAGGACATTAAAAGACATTTTAGACAATAAAAGAGTGAGTTAAAGCTCAAAAGTAAAAGTGGAAATTAACCAATATTGGGGATGCAGTTATTACAATTTTCTTTTTAACAGAAGTAATATAATCTGAGGGAAAGTACTACAGAATTCTAGGAATATGTTATAACAATACCAAATTATATGTGGCTAATGTGTTCTTTGCAATTTTGAAAGATGTAACCTCTATTTATGGTAAAGATACAACTGAAAAACAGATTGACTAGAGAAAATAGCTTTGACAAGTCTCAGATACATGCAGTGCTCCAAGACTAATCTGGAAGTGTTAAAATATGTTTAAAGATGAGGGGTTTAAAACATTGATCATCAGCTGACTAATCATGTGGTTATGTTTTAATCATTTAAGCATCGTGTTACTTGCATTTCGCAGTTTGAAGAAATCCATGTGAGTGACAAAAACACTATGATACCTATAGAGAGAATTGTGCAATGAAAAAGTTGTGTTTTTATTGCCCTATAGATTTTATACTTGTGTGGCTATATTGGCAACTGTTTTGCAGTTTTGTATGCAATAAAAAAAATCTAGTAATGGCCGCGGTAATTTCTTTTATGTTGTTTGAAATCCGTGCTAGCCAGCTGCAGTTTAAGTATTCCAAACAAAGTTCTTAACCTCTTACCACAAGAATCAGGGACAAAGTCAAAAATAATTAGGGGGGGGACAAAGGTCCAAAATCAGGGATCTCTTTTATATATTGCTCTTAACTACTTAGAAAGTTACTTGAATAGCAGGATCTGAAGTAGTTAACTTCATTTGTGCAGCAACCTTTGGAATCGGATCCGACAGTTTTCAACAGCTTTAGATCCGAGCTCCAAGCTCCTCCCCTACCCATAATCCCCTTCCAACCCTGACTGACCCCAGATCTAGTTTGCCGCAGTTTCATTCAGCAGCTTGATCCAGAGTCTCCTGGTGTTCTCGTTCTCTTTGTGAGGAAAAATTTTACTTTTTACAACTTTTCTTTAATCTTAGGTGCGAGAGTGTGTTTAGCCCCCTTTTTAGTCTAAACTCTCTTAGTTTATTTTATTTCTTGTTATCCTTCCCCTACCTTCGTGGTTCCATCAGTGTTGTGTGTGTGTGTGTTTGGGGCCTTGTATGTGTGAGTTACTTTCTTGAGTATGCCTGAGGCCCCAAAGATAATGTTTTCTAAGTGCACCGAGTGTGGCCATAAGCTGTCCCCAGTGGATGGCCACACTCGGTGTGTATTGTGCCTTGGGGTTGAACACCTGTCCTCTGGTTGTACCATTTGTGCAGCGTTCAACCCTAGGGCACTTAAGGACCGGTGGTCTAAGCTGATTCTGGTGGGTCTTCTGCCCCCGGACTCAGCTTCTACCTCCGGTCCTTCCGTGGCTCCCGCAGCGGCTGCCACTCCTGCTTCCCTCCCCCTGGCTGGGACTCAACCTCCTGCCTTAGGCTCGGAGGAGAGGGAGGCTAGGAAAGAAAGGAGGAGGGAGAAGCACCACAAGCGGTGGGTCGAGGCCTCCGCTTCTCCCTCCAGGTCTTCTGGTTCTCCTCCTTCTCGGATCCGGTCTCCGTGCTTTTCACCGGGTCCTGAGGAGGAGGAGACCTGATCTCCTTTGAGGTCATCGAAGCGACACTCCCGCCCCACCTCGGTGGGCTCGTCGAGATCTATGAGAAGTCTCACAGATGCAGATTTGGACCGGATGATGAGAAGATTCCTGCAGGCCCAACTGCAGATAGGAGTGCTCCTGCCTCCCCCCTTCTTTGCCCCGATAGCTCCTTCTCCATCCCGTTTCTCGGGTTCGGAGTCTTCGGAGCCAAGCAGCCTTGGAGCCGGGGGTGTGTCGGCGCCAGTAGTCTCGGGTACTTCGGCGCTGACACTTTCCTCGAGTCTGTCAGGTCCATTTTCTTCGGATCCGAGCTCTCGGAGCCGAGGGCTGAGCTTCGGATCCGGCGGTATCGGTGTGCCTTTGGCTCCGTCCGGGTCGGAGCATGCTGGTCTGTCGGATCCGATCGCTTCGGTGCCGGCCCCGATCTGTCCATCAGATCCGAGGGAGAGTCTGCTTTCGGATCCCAGAGAGAGCAGCTCTCCCTCGGCATTCGACGTGGTGGAGAGGGTTCTGTCGAGGGATTCCAGGCCCCCGACCCTTGCCACGGCTCCACCCTACACTCCTCAGTTGGGCACGGCTTCCATCACCCGGCCCCAGGGACAGCCTGCTTTGACGTCCCAGGTAGTTCCACTGGAACAAGACCTTGCTGGTGAGACCTCTTCGGACAGCCCCCCCGAGGAGGTCCCTCACAAGCGAAGGTGCAAGAGGAGGCACCTGGACTCTCCCGAGTCCTTGACTGAGGGCACGGATTTGGAGGAAGGGGAAGGCTCCCCAAGATCAACCCCCGAAGATGTTTCATTTGGTGACATCATGGAGATGCTCAGAATAAAGGGGGGGGGGTGGTCTGCCCCAAAGCCTACCTCGGGCGAATCCGTGTTCCTGGAGGCATTTGAAGCAGGCCCGTCTACCTCTTGGGTGTCCCCTCTGGCCGACCCCCTGGTAGACTTGATCACTACCAGGGCGTGGAAGGAGCCGGACACTGTGGAGCCAGTCCCCAAGCTCCCGGACAAGATCCTTAGCCCACCCTCTGACAAGTCCCACTGGAGTAATGGTCCCCCTGTAGATGCCATGTTGGTGGCGGCAGCCACCAAGAGGGAACTTGCTCAGGAGAGTCCCTCGGTTCATCCCCCGAGCAAGGAGTCTCAGTCGATGGACCGCCTAGGGAAGCGGGTGTTTAGTTCAGCGACCTTCTCTGTGAGGTCGCTGAACTACATGGCACACATGTTCCAACTGCAGCAGGACCTTATCAAAGAGTATGCTGCGTCACCCCCCCGAGTCCATGTCGGTGGAGGACAAACAATTGCACTACACCTGGATGGCCACTCTACGATCCATATCTAACACCTCTATGCAGCTTCTGTCTCATGCCATGGAAGGAGCCGCTAGAGCCGGCAGAGCGGGCCTCGTTATGAGATGTCAGGCCTGGCTCTGTCACTGTGATTTCGCGGAACCCTTTAAGGTGTCATTCGCTAATGCCCCTTTTGATGGTTCTGCCCTCTTCAGCAAAACCGTGCAAGATACCTTGGTCCAGAGCGAAAAGGATGGGAAGACGTTGTCTGCCATCGGAGTCCGCTTCCCTGCTCCCCAGAGGTCCTTTTCTAAGAACCAAAAGGGACAGAAGAAGATGTGGTTCCAGAAGTCGCAACAGTCCTGTCCCGCTCCAGACTCCCAGCCCTTCCACGGCAGAGGAGGGCAGGGAGGACGCCGCCCTAGAGGCAGAGGGGGCCCGCGGAACTTTGGATCCAGAGAACCCTTCTCGGACCAACCCACGCAACACCCCTGAGGGGTTGCCCAACTGCTCCACTCTGGAGGCAGTCGGGGGGCATTTCTCGAAACACCCAGCAGCTTGGGAGTCCATCATGACAGACCACTGGGTGCTTCGCATCATATCCGGAGGATACCAAATTCCCTTTTCTCATTACCCACGCAGCCCCAGAGACCTCCCCGATGTCCCACCCGAGCAGAGGGAGGCCGCAGCAATGGAAATCCAACATTTGCTGGAAAAAAGAGCCATCCAACACGTCCCTCCAGACCAGTGCGGATCCGGGTTTTACTCCAGGTTCTTCTTGGTACCAAAAAAGACGGGGGACTTAAGACCGATCCTCGACCTCTCATCCCTGAACCTGTCAGTAACCAAAGAGAAGTTCCGCATGGTCACTCTTCAATCCATTCTCCCCCTTTTGTGGGAGAACAATTGGATGTGCTCTATAGAACTCAAGGATGCATACTACCACATTCTGATGGACAGGCGATCCAGGAGGTTCCTCTGCTTCTGGCTGGGACCCAGTCATTTCCAATTCAGGGTCCTCCCCTTTGGTCTCACCACAGCCCCCAGGGTGTTCACCAAAGTGTTAGCAGTGATAGCGGCCCACCTAAGGCCCTAGGGAATTCAGGTCTTCCTGTACCTGGACAACTGGCTCCTGACCGCCCCTACAAGGCATCTACTCTGTGCAGCCAGAAACTATTTTCTTCGTCTAGCTCCCCGGCTGGGGATCACTATCAACATAGAGAAGTCGTTTCTTACTCTGACTCAGACTATAGACTTCATAGAGGCCAGATTTGACACAAACAAGCTCCTAGCTTTCTTGACCACAGACCGGCTACTATCCCTGAGGCTACATGTGCAGGCCATTCTACAATCTCCAGCTCCCCTGGTGGAATTGGTCCTGATGGCTCTTGGCTCGATGGCGGCAGCGATCAACCTATTGCAAATGGCACGTTTGAACATGAGGGTCTTACAATGGACCCTCCAGGTCCAGTGGTCCTTTCTTCACTACCCTCTGAGCCATCCCATTCCCCTCAGCAGGGCCTGCAAGAGGGCCCTCCTATGGTGGCTCCAATCTCCGGACCTTCAGCAAGGACGCCCCTTTTCTATGACCCCTCCACTAGCCACTGTGACCACGGACTCCTCCCGCCTCAGGTGGGGGGGCATTGTTCGGGCAAGACAGTCCAAGGCACGTGGGACCTCATGGAGACCTCACTGCATATCAACGTCCTAGAGATGAGGGCAGTGCTGTTAGCATTGCAAGCACTTCAGGACCTTCTTCCTGTAGGAATGATTGCGATTCAGACGGACAACATGTCAGTTGTCTGGTACATCAACAAACGGGAGGGGGGGGACCAGGTCTTACCCACTCTGTCGAGAGGCAATGAGGGTGTGGGAATGGGCGATCTCCACCAACCGCTTTCTCATAGCAACGGACGTTCCGGGATGGTCCAACATCCTAACGGACAAACTAAGTCGCACCATCCTGTTGCCACACGAGTGGTCTCTGAATCCCGAGATAGCGAATCGGATCTTTGCCAAATGGGGTCAACCCTGTTGCGATCTCTTTGCCTCTCCCTCGAACACAAAATGTTACGACTACTTCGCTCTCATTCCCCCCTCCGGGGAACCCCCGAGAGACGCTCTGGTGCATCCTTGGCCTCCCGGTCTTCTTTATGCTTACCCTCCTCTTCCTCTAATGCTGACGTTTCTTCAGAAAGCCAGTCGGTTGGGGAGCAAGATAATCCTCATTGCCCCGTTTTGGCCTCATCAAACCTGGTTCCCTTACCTTTGGTCTCATCTGGTGAATCCTCCTTGGATTCTGGATCCCCATCCGGATCTAATATCCCACCCCATAGATCTCCCAGTCCCGAACCTGTACAACCTCAAGCTCACAGCTTGACTGCTCCAATTCCACTCATAGCTAGGACTCCCGGTATCTCTTCCCCAGTTAAAACCATTCTAGTAGCTGCACACAAGCCTTCTACTAGAAAGATCTATAACAGCAAATGGAAACATTTCTCCATTTGGGCGGAACGCAAAAATTTGGATCCTTTTACAGTTCCTCTGCCAACTGTATTAGACTTTCTGTCAGGACTGTTTCATCAGGGGAGCTAGTTCCTCCACAGTCAAGGTCCAACTAGCAGCTATCTCTCATTATCACGTTGGAAATGAATTGGGCCCTTTGATCACCACGAAATTGTGTATGACCTTTTTGAAGGGCACCTTTCTGCTCAGACCCCCCAGTCAAGGATGTACTCCCTCCTTGGGATTTAACACTGGTGCATCAGGCCTTGACAGCTCCCCAATTTGAGCCTGCAGCTTCCATAGATCTGAAATTCTTATCATGGAAAATGGCCTTTCTTGTCGCTATCACCTCGTCTCGAAGGGTCTCTGAACTACAGGCCCTCTGTGTAAAACCCCCATACTTGACCTTTCACAAGGATAGAGTTTACCTCAGGACCAATCCCTCCTTTCTTCCCAAGGTGGCCTTTGAGTCAAATATTAACCAGTCCATCAACTTGCCGGTCTTTTTTCCTAACTACCATAACAAAGGGGAATACAAATTACACTCATTGGATGTGCATAGACAACTTCACTTCTACATCCACAGGACATCTGGTCATAGGAAATCTGACCAGTTGTTCGTCTCCTTTGCCAAATTTAACTTTGGTAAATCTGTGTCTAAAGTCACACTCTCTAGATGGATTTCACAGTGTATCCTTTTAGCATACGAAAGTTCGGGCAGGCCCGCACCTCAGGGAGTCCATGCTCACTCTACTCGATCTATGTCTACCTCTGCGGCTTTTAGAGCTAGAGTTTCTTTGGATGATATTTGCTCAGCAGCCACTTGGGCTTTATCTCATACTTTTATCAATCCACTACAAATTGGACATTATCTCCAGAGGGAGAGCATCCTTTGGCTCTGCAGTGCTCCGGAATATCCTTCCATGAAGGCCGCCCAAGATTCAGGTAGCTGGGGACTCTGTCCCAATGGTTGCTGCACAAATGAAGTTAACTACTTCAGATTAAGAAGTTATGTACTCACCATAACGTTCCATCTGAGTAGGTAAACTTCATTTGTCAGCAACCATCCCTCCCTCCTGCCCCCTAACTTGTGAATGTTCTCATACTCAGGTCCATGGATTTTACCCACTTATCTTGGGATTAATCATAGCTAGCAGTTTCTGCTGATGGGCAAACTTGATCTGGGGTCAGTCAGGGTTGGCAGGGGATTATGGGTAGGGGAGGAGCTTGGAGCTCAGATCTAAAGCTGTTGAAAACTGCCGGCTCGGATCCGAGGTCGGATCCGATTCCAAAGGTTGCTGACAAATGAAGTTTACCTACTCAGATGGAATGTTATGGTGAGTACATAACTTCTTATTTTGTATTAGACTGTGTTTTCCTTAAGGATATAAAGTCTGAAATTCAAATATCTTTCATAGAGTGCAGTCCACAATGATTTGCCAGAAAATTAGAAACAGAATAAACTAAAAATATGAGTCCAAATCACGGACATTTTCCAACTTTTTTTCACAAAGATACAGGTTATTACAAACCATCCACTGCCCATAATATTTGGTTGTGTGCTTTGAATAGATAGACAGACAAACAGATAACTTATCTTGTACTATCAAGACCATCTTACCTTCCTCTGCTGATAACATCTGGGTGCCTGCTAATAAACTGATCATCCTGAAAGATCTGTACAGTGACCAAACACTGCACCCCATTTTCCTTCTTTTTGTGTGTGCATTACAGCAATTCCATTCATTCCAACATTCAAAATGTCTGGTCTTTCTTCATTGTCCTATCCAAGGAAAACACAAGACATTTACTATGCCCATGTCACAGAAAGAGATAGATTTCTTGGATGTACGAATAATGGTCAACCAAATGGGTCAGATAGATACCAATTTATTCCGAAAGGGATGTTGGAAAAATAGCTACTTGTCCTTTGATAGTATGCACCCCAGGCATATATATCCTAAAGTAGTAAGAGGACAATACATGAGAACCTCTAGGCTATGCACACAAGAGGAAGCATTTCATGAAAACATTGATGCATTGAGTCAACATTTTTTGAAAAGGGACTATAAGAAGAACCTTCTGATACAGCATAAAGAGGGTGGTCAAGGATAGAAAAACAATTGCTGCCCCATACTTCTCTAGACGTGCTTCTAGTGCCCATAAGGATAGAAGCTTTGTCAGTAAATTCAGATTTGGTTTAAAGTACACAAATGATGTAGGCTCTGTTGTAATATTATATGAAAAAACTGGGGAATACTCACAAGTGACAACAAGACAGCAGAAATAATTGGGAACAATCCCTCCTTTATGTACAAAAATTGTTTAAATTTGAAAAGACAACTGTACACAGGAAATTGTAATACTAGGTCAAGTAACTTGCTATCTGCCATACTTAGGTTCCTAGGTTCATAGGTTTATACTAGGCTATCTGCCCTAAGGCATTTATATTAGTTTGTTGTGCCTCTGTGCAGCAGTGACACAGAGATGATTCCTGGGGTAAACCCTCGATCTCCCATCCACAGGTCAAGATTTCTGGCATGTCCATTAATTCCAGTAATGTATTACTTGATACATACAGTTGCAGGCATTGCAGAGCCTGTACATATATTTCACAGGAACAAATGTTTAAACATCCACAGATTAAATATATATTTTAGTCCCAGATTCTATGCAGATTGTAGTACAGCAAATGTGATTTACTTAGCCACATGCAAGTCCTGCACAGGATTCTATGTTGGTAAGACCAATAAGAGATTAAAAGATAGCATTTGTAATTATTCTTATGAGATTAAGACTTGCAATATGAACAGTACACTAGCTAAACATATTAAAGAAATTGCTGGACATGAATTAGGTTTTAGAGTACTACAAATATTGCATGTGGGTCACTGGGGGCTGATCTTACTAACTATACTGAAACAGTAGAACTTAAATGGATCTTGAGGCTACAGGCTGATAAACATCCTGGTATTAATGCTTCTGTCTCTTTTAAACCTACCTGTATTGAAAGGGAGGAAATTTGTTTAATGAAGTGATGAATTAACATAGGTGATTGAACATCTAACTATTTTTAAACTGAGTTGTGACTTTGTGTTTTTATGATCTGAAGAAGCGTTAGTTTTACAACCTGAAAGCGCTTATCTGGTCCATTTTTACAAATAAATATTTTACTGTGTGAAGCTGTGGTGTTCCTGACAATTTTTATGATTTGGCTCTGTCCTATCAATGATTTGCATAATAAATGAGAATTTTTTTTCTGTGCATCATTGGTGAGAGCAACCTGAAAGACCAGGAATTACAGTTTCTTTCTTATTATCTGCTAGATCCATGATGGCTTTGAGGAGGTTGCCCTGGCAGCAGTGTTTTTTTCCCTGGGGGACAAAAAGTAAAAATAAGTGAGAAAAGTGCCCCAGTTGATTTAAACCCTAGGCAGCTGTCTAGATTACCCTGCATTAATGATGTCTGTGCTGCTGAGCATGTGGTAGGGGATGTGAAACGGGATAACTGCAAAGTATATCCCCTCACTTCTGCAAGGAGTATTCCCTTCAAGTAGCCCCACCCCTGTCACTGAAGGTGGTTTCCCTGGCCTGCACAAGGGAAATCCCACACACTCAGTGGTTATTCCCTGATTGAAACCACTCCTTCTCCCAAGAGGTGAGCAGGCCATTCCTCTTTAGTCTTTCCCCTCTCTGTTTGGCTTTGCCAGTGTTGGCGATACTAATCAAACCCAGTTTACTGGGTCATAGTCAGGGATCCAACCCTCTGCATCATAGAGTAAGGCTTCTCCTAGTCTCATATTGCTGCCCCAGTGCACCTCGCATTTCAAAACTTATTGCCCCTGTACAATAACTAATCTTTTCTAAATGCTTTCTCCAACAGCTAAAACACTGCTTTAATGTACAAGCCTATTTTTGAATAGGTTATGCACAAGCCTGTGTTGTGGGTATTATGTTAGACTCTTTGTAGGCATAGTCAGGTGTCATTAAATCACAAAAGTCCTAAGAGATGCTCAGAAAAATAAAGGTACTCAACTGAATGCAGTGAATATGCTCATCAACAGCCTTGGATGTAATAATTTGACATAACTATAATTTGTTTTTGCTACTTCTGCTGGGTGAGCCATACCCTGCTGATCTAACAGTTATCTGGGGTTGCACATATCCCACCTTCTGCCATTTGTTCTACACTTTAAAACAATTTTACCGTACAGTTGCTGATGGGGTGCTAGTAGAGAATTGGCATTCATTTAAGAAGCCAAAAACCACGGGTGATATTGTGACTTCATAAATGAAGACATTTAGTACCTGAGTGTCTCAGTAACTGTAGCTTGCAAATAGCTGCAACAAGGCTCTTGCATATGCTTATGCTCTTTAATATTGTTTTGTTTTTTTCCCATCTTTGTAAAACTTCTTTTTATTGTTTTCGTTTTGATTTTTTTTTTTTTGTCCTCAACTTCGAGTTGGGATGGGGGGAACACCAGATGTCCTAGGTACAGCTGTGGGCCAATCTCTTACAAATTAACTTGGGCTGCCAATTCAGGCAGTTCCTTACTTTTATGAAGTCATATTTAATGCCACTGTTTTTTTCATTTTGCAAAGAAAATCTAAAATTCTAAAATTTATATGAATTACTGGTAAAATCAAAGGACTTCTTAAAATCTGATCTGTCAGACTAGGTCAGTCATCCAACAAAATTTAATCTTTCCAAGTTCCTTCATATAATATTCTGTGTTTAAAATCTGCTAACAGGGGCACACCTTATTCTTATTTGCTTGTATTAACCACAACACTGTGTTGATTGGTTGTTGTAGTACCAATCACCAGTAGAACTTGTGGAGTTTTAGCTGATGAAAATATAATTTCATTTTTCATTTTGTAGCAGCAATAAACCAGTGGTCTTGTCCATGATGAGTAGCTTGGTTGCACTTTCCCATTTATTTATCTTAGAGATGACAATCTTGAGGGATGTGCTTTGCTTTACAGAAAGGATTAGTTTGTTTTAGGGGTAGGGCAATCTTTGGGAGAGAGATGTCAGTTCAACAAGTCCTGTACATGTTGCAATAAAGATTTAGGTCCCTTAAGCTTGTATTTTTATTACCACCAATTTAAAGGAAAATGCAAGGAGAGATAAGAAGTCATAATTTATAAAAAGCAGTGCAAAGAATGAGGAAGACAATAGAATGGGAAAGATAAGATCTCTGCCATGATGACTGGTGATATCAAGGGAAACTTCAACAAATACGGGATGGTCCAAATAGAAGCAAAAGATATTAAGAGGAGGTGTAAGGAATATACAGAAAAACTGTACAAGACAGACCTATCACATCACAGATATAATAGTATGGTATGAGAACTGATATAGAGCCAGACAGCCTTGAGAGTGAAATTAAATAGGCCCTAGAAAGTCGTGTTAATAATGCACAAAGTAATGGAATTCCAGCTTATCTGTTTAAAATCCTGCATACTTATACTGTTACAATGTTGTTTTGAATTTGTCAGCAAATTTTGAAACCTCCAGCAGTGGCCATTAGACTGGAAAATGTGAAACAAGGGGATTTCAAGAAAAATGTTTGTTTCTGCTTTATTATCTACTCTAAAGCCTTTGACTGTGTGATCATAACAAAACCTGGTGAGTTTTGTTTAAGAGTTGGGGCTACTAGATAACTTTATTTGCTTCTTGAGGAATCTGTATGCAACACATGAAGCAACAATTAGATCAAAATATGGAAAAACTGACTGGTTCAAGATTGAGAAAGGAGTACGACAAAGCTGCATATTGTCACTTTACTTATTCAATTTATAAGTTGAATATATCATGCCAAATGCTGAATTGTACAAATCATATGCCGGAATTAAAATTGCTAGGAGAAATATCAACTTCAGATATACAGATGAAATCACTGTAATCCTGAAAGTTAAGAAGAATTTAAAAAATCTAGAAAGTGCAAAGGTGAAAGTAGGAAGTACAAGAGCTGACTTGTTGTTCAACATAAAAAAATAAAATAAAATTTTGCCATCTAGCCCTTTCAATTCTTAGCAAATTGATGGAGAAGAAGTGGATGAAGTAACATGTATTTTGCTGAGCTCTACATCTCTCAACCTTCCATCTCTGAAATGTGGAACACTGCCTCTCAAAATGTGGAACAAATGGGCAAAATGTGGACAATTGCTGACACAACTTAATAACAACTTCAGCTACTAAGGATATAAGATGATTAAATGTGTTATTCTGTTTATAAAAAATATTTTGGTGAGTTAGTATGATTCATTATTATTTACAATGGATATTAGTTAAAACAATTCTTAACACTGAATGAATGTGTGACAGGCAGTTTCAATGTGAGGCTCAAAATGAGAAACTTTCCTCATAATGAGGTACACCTGAGAGGTATGTTGGACTCCAGTATTTCTGGAAATAATGATTGCAGCCATGAAGATAAAAGGTGTTTGCATTTTGGAAGAAAAGCTCTGGCAAACCTGGATAAGATGTTGAAGTGCAAAGACATCACATTGTTGGCAAAGGTTTGTATAGTCAGTGGTAGAGACATATGGCTATGAGAGTTGGACTATAAGGTTGCACACCAGGAAATTGATGTTATTAAACTGCAGTTTTAGAGACACTTTTTGAGAGGTTCATCAGCTGCTACTGCTCACTGAAAGCCAGATAGTAAAACTAAAGCTCAAAAGCTTTGGCCACATAAGGCAAAGACAATATTCACAAGAGAAAATACTGATTCTAGGAAAACTCTAAGGGAAGAGGAAAAGGAGGGCATCAGTGGCTAAGGTGGTTGGACAGCGTTACTGAAATAATGACTATGAATTTGTAAGAACTTAAATGAAGCAGTTCTTGACAGATATGACTGGTGTGCAGAAGTCCTTGAGGTCATAAAGTGTCAGACTCCACTAAATGGCTAAACATCAACTATATTGAGCAGGACTGGCTCATTTATGTCTTTGTAGGCCAGACATACATCACCCCATAGGAGTTTGTAGGAGACAGGTAAAAGAGGGCTTTTAGATGCTGTGGGTTACTTAGAGATCTCATACCGGTGATAGATTTAGTGAGGAGCTGCTGGGATTTTTCAGGTTGGGCTAGGCATTTGTATAGGTACATACCAAAGGGTGCATCATATTCTAGAATGGTTCTGATGGGGTGTGAATGTGGATGGGGGAGGGCAACCTCTTTTGACCAAGAAGAGATGAGTAATCATCTGGGTGGTAGAAGGATTTACTAATGCAAATGGTTATTGTGTGGTCAAAGGAAAGTTCATTATCTATTAAGGGGTCTAAGTGAACAATGACAGCATCTGTTTTAAGGGAGTTATTGTTTATATTGCAGGTGTGTGAGTGTTCCTGTTTCCTAACTGTACCAATTTACATTTTTTGGGATTTAACTTTAGACTGCAATATGTAATGGCAAGTTCATCCAAGTTAGGACCAGAAGGATCTGAGAGTAATCAGAGAAGATGATGATGGTGCCAAGCTTGGAGTCATCTAATGTCTTAGTCAGTCAGAGGCCTTTAATGTCATATTTTGCATCATAGAAGTATGTGTCCGGTATAAGTGGTTTCACACCAAAATATTGAACCAGCATTGGAAATTATCCTCTTGGAGGATAGTGCATAATTAATTCTAACAGAGTAGTGCCTTTCAGTGAGCCATTTGGCAATCCAGCAAGTTATATGGGGATTTATATTTACTTTGACCATTGATGTTGCAGTGGAGTATAGTGTCAAAAGCTATAGCCAAAATCAAAGTAAAGTATATGCATGCAGTTACCCTCATTGGTTCTTCACTGACTCTTTCAAATACATTAACTGTGTTTAATAAGCATGCTCTATGTGACGATAGGAGATACTGCCAGCTATGCCAGACGTAGGGCAGTGGATGTGTTATATATGACAGCACAGATAGCTGGAATTTTGTAAAGAATTGTATGCTATTTGAATATCAAACTGATTTGTACAGATGCTTGTGTTAGAAATGTATTTCTAAAGCTGCTTATGTTAAAAATGTATCAACAGTGTCCCCTGCTGGAAAGAAAATAAATGTACACTCATTATTGTAACTGTTTAAAATTATATATTGTAACAGAGGATACTGGAAGATAAGAGGTTAAAATCAGCCCCATCTAAGTTTGGATTATAGCTGAACTTAAACTAGGCCATAAAGATTGGATCTTATAGTTCTGATTACAGCCAAAGACAAAATGTATGTGACAAGCCTGGCTTAGTAACTCTGTAGGAGGGGTAGATGTTTGAAATTGTGTTATGACTCCCAGGAGCTGCAGCAGCTCTGAGCAAAGCTCTATCTGTGTGGTAACACATAGGTGATAAATCCTAACAGCTTATCATGTTGGAGATAGTGTGGGAAACAGAGTCAGATGACCAGATGTGATGTAATTCTGTAAACTATCCCAGAAATAATATTTAGATTTTATATTGAGTCAGACTGGGCAGTCTGTTTTTGAAACCTGACATGGAAGGATAACTCACCTACTTCATCTTGCCTTGCTGTACTGAGTAATGTAACTAGGGAATAGTATTATTTAGATTAGTCAGGAAAATATAGTGGGATTAGTTAAGTGCTGTTTTTCTGTATCTGTATGAATCTATTAGTCTGTGTTATTTTAATATTTCCTGTGACTGAAACTGTGGTGTTTACTGTAAATAGATATTTAGTATTTTCATGTCCTTTTATTATTAAATATATTTAAACTTTTTATTTTGGCTGATCCTTTTAGAAAATATTTAAGCCTTGAGAGTATTTGCATATACAGCATTAGTAAGAAATTTATGGCTCTCATCAGGTCAACTAAAGCCATTTTCAAAAAGAAAGTTGCCAAGGATGCCAAGGATAACCATAAGGCCTTCTATGGTTACGTCAAAAACCTAAATGGCAACGCTCATGTCTGTTCTGAGCTAGTACAAAATGGAACAAAAGACACTGACCCCACTGACATTGCTGACATCTTGGCTGGCATGTTCAGTGCAAATTTCACCCCCCACCACCACCTGCAGGGCCTATTACTATTCCAGGGGATTGTGTAACTCCAATTATTACTGATACATTGGTTAATAAGGCTCTATCTAAAGCCAAAAACACTGCCTCCATGGGACCAGATGGTGACCCGGGTTGTGTCATACGTGAGCTCCAAAATGAATTAACCCCGCATCTGAATACCCTGTTCAGTCTCAACCTTTCGACAAGATATGTGCCCATAGAATGGCGCACAGCAACGGTGGTTCCGCTGCACAAGGGTGGGCCCACAACCGACCTTAGGAACTACCAACCAATAAGCCTGACCAGTCTGATCTGTAAGGCAATGGAGCGAATCATTATGGAACTCATAAATGAAGAGATTGGGAACCTTCAAACACTTGACCTCACACAGTTCAGCTTCATCAAGGGCAGATCATGCCTCCTGAACCTGGTGGACTTCTTTGAGACAGTTACTCAGGCTATAGATAAGGGAAAGGAGGTGCACACAGCTTACCTTGACCTTGCTAAAGCATTTGACACCATTCCCCATTCAGGTATTATTGATAAACTCACCAACCTGGGCATAAATCCTTACGTCACAAGATGGATCGCAAACTGGCTTTCAGACAGATCCCACAAAGTAAGAGTAGCGGGATCTATGTCCGAATCCAGACCAGTAACGAGCGGTGTGCCTCAGGGCTCTGTCCTGGGGCCCCTCCTTTTTGGCATATACTTCTCAGAAGTGCAGGCAAGCACTGAAGGGCTGTGGCTGACCAAGTTTGCGGACGACTGCAAACTGGGTGCTATAATAGAGTCTCCGGCCAACATGGATATCCTCCAGAAGGACCTTAATGAGACTGATGCATGGTGTCAAAGCCATGGTCTCAAGCTGAATGCTAAAAAATGTGTAGTAATCCCCTTTGGAAAAAACAGAGTACCCACAAACTACCACATAGGAGGTAACCCCCTGAAATCTGAAGAAGTAATAAGGGATCTAGGGACCCAAGTAGATAGTCAGCTTTCCTTTGATAACCATGTTGCCAAGGTGGTTAGAAAATCCTTCTATGTGACCCATCTGATCACGAAAGGGTTTGCATCAAGATCTAAGGATGTAGTGGTGCCCCTCTACTCTTCCCTCATCAGACCCATTATTGAGTACAATGCACCAATTGGAATGTACCTGGCCAGGCATCTCCAGCAGCTGAAGAGACCACAGAGGTACCTCACTAAGAGGATTACTGGCCTCAAACAGTTGCCCTATGCAGCACAATTGAAAAAACTAAGGCTTTTCTCTGTTGCATACCGCCTTCTCAGAGGCGATCTCTGTCTAACATACAGAGCCATGTCCAACCCAGAACTGTTGAACATGCTCCATCTTAACAAAACCAAATCTACTCGAGCTACACGCTCTAGGGATATAAACCTCAGCACAACAATGAATAGAGCATGCTGGAGGGATAGATTCCCTTTGCAAAGACTTCCCTTGCTATGGAACAAGGTCCCGATCTACATAAGACAGAGCCCCTCACTATCACTCTTCAATAGGAACCTTGACGAGTGGATGGGTAACAGAAAGTTCACACCAGGGATCATACCAACAGCTGTACTAGATAGGGGCCAAGGGTACTAGCTGCTAGATCAAGGGCCTAGGGAACTAACCAAAGGGGTGGTGAATACTGCACAACGTGGCTGGGCTAATATATGCCTTCGGGCAGATAGCCCAGTACCTACCTATGAACCTATATATTTATTTGGTGATAACTGTGGCTACTCCTGAAAGCCTAGCTGTTTGGTCAACATTAACTTTTGTTTAATATGAACTTCTCTCGGTATAATTGGATACCCTTTTAAGAGCCTTATAATAACTGACTGTTGGCAGGGAATCTACTTTATAGTCTGGGCAAAGTTGGTAGAGCGAGTAATCTGTGCCAGCCTTTCCAAGGTGTGTGTATCAGCTACTTGGGGCAGGGACACAAGGCACTGGTTTCACAGAGAGGGTGTTGGAGGACTTGGATTGGAACCCTGGCTAAGGATGCAACTTTAAAGCTGTGCTAGTGGGCAGTCTTATTGGGGGTCTGGAGAGAAAGAGAGGAACCAGCCCCCGGACTGAGCATGTTCCATGTGCGCTCTTAAGGGAAATTGTGCTTGACGCAGAGAGGTCTGCATCTGGAAATACTGAGTGCATCCATTTGTATTCCAAGTGAACGTACCTCTCCAGTGTCAATATTGAAGATTCAGGCTCCTTGATTACTGGCCCAGAGTGGGGACCTCACACTCTACTATTCACAAATACAGATTGTTTTAGATCTAAGGATTTGAGGTTCCCTTTGTTCCTCTTTATGAGGTATTTGAAAATGTATTCCATCAGCTTGCAATTGATGCTGTTGATGCTGATAGTATATAGTCCTCAGGGTTCATGGTGGAACTCCCTTGTGTAGGGGGAGCTCTTGGCTTTTGGTATATACCCAGTGAAGATGTTGTTGTTGTCTGGTTTAAAGAGTATATCGGATAAGGAGCATTTTATATTGACCAGGAGATGACATGGCCCTTAATGGCAGGTATTTTTAGTCTTGGAGAGCACTTTTAGTATCTTTTCAGAGATAATTTCAGGAAGGTAGAGAGTAGATACTTTGTATTTGAAAGTTTGGGGTGGGAGATTGGCCTAATGGTTAAGGTGTTTACCTTACAGACACAAGGTGCAGGGTTTGATTCTCACATGGGGTAACTGGCTAGGCTTAAAATGACCTGAAAGGCAGGTAGCCTAGTACTAAACTATGAACTTATTGTTGGAACTTTGTTGGGGTTGGGTGGGTGGCCTAATGGTTAAGGTGTTTGCCTTACAAACACAAGGTGCAGGGTTTGAGTCTCACAAGGGATAACTGGCTAGGCTTAAAAATGGCTCGCAAGGGCAGTTAGCTTAGTACTAACCTATGAACAAAGTTAAGAAGCTGGAGCTGAATTTATCTGCAAGGACATTAGCTATAAATGTCCTTCTATTCACTTGCTGCAGTTCATTATACAAAAGTCTTATACTACTGTAGAGTTTGTGAGATGTCGCACATAAGCTTCAGCTAGACGTAGGTTATAAAAATGAAGTATGCACGTACTATCCTCAGAACTTTTCTGCCACCAGTCAGAATGCCATTCCAACCATTGGTCTGATCATTTCCACGATTGTGACTTCAGTCTTTGCCAGATAAGTGTCCCGTTGGGGAATATTTTCTCTTTACTACTATTTTGGTTATGTCATCCAAGAAGGGCACATGCCAGTGTGGAAGACAAATTCCATATAAGGACAGCCACTCACAGTGTCTCCTTTGTTTAGGGCCTAGCCATGACCACAAGATCTGTAACATTTGCCAGCCCTTTGTATCAAAGATCCTTAGAAGCAGGCTGTCTTCTCTTGCTGTTTATTTAGAGTAACAGTGGCTTAAGTTGTTAGCTAAGCATATGGATGGTACCTCTGGGTCTGATGCTGAGCCTGTGAAGCACAAGGGTAAGAAACCTCAGACTGCAGCTTCCGCTGCACCTCCCTCATCAGACGTTTCTCCCAAGGTTCTTGTCAACCCAGAGGCATGTCTGACTTCAGGCACGGATTCACATGCTAAGCCCAGTTTTGAGGCTGTCTTGACTTCGGCAGCAAGCACATCTTTGTTGGTAGAACGGAGATTCGATCAGGATGTCATGGGGGAGCCTAGGCTCAAAAGTACAGATGGTTCTGGGGGTACCATGAACTCAAGAGAAGAGATCATCAGACACTTTTGAAAGCAGGCTTTTGTCTGGTCCTTCGATGTTGCATAGGGTTGTTTCCTCCTGCAAAGAAAAAAAAAAAACTAAGCATTTGTCCCTTGCCAGAGAGGCCTCTACAGATTGGCAGGACTTTTCTTAAAGCTTGTTCCAGGCTTCATGGCACTCAAGCTGTCTTCCTGTCAGCCTGCTCCTACAACTGCTCCCCAACCTTCTCAAAAACAGATTAGGGACGATGATTCCTCTGACAAATTTTCCTCTGAAGAGGAATCTTTGGGTTATTCAACACAAATTCCCTCTCCCCAGGAATACGTTTCCCTGAAGACGAGTCAGTCAGTGCTGATTCCCCTGTGGAAGAGATATATTTTGGTAAAACTCTTCTGAAATGGGAGAACACTTTAAGTGGGACACCACCCAAATTTCTGTTGTTCAAAAAAAGATGCTATCAACTTTGAGTTGATGTCCCTGGCCCCTATGCATTTCCACCAAGTGCATCTTGCATTTCTAGATACCTTTCAGAATGCTTCCCAAGCCCCAGACTTCCAGGCCCTGGCTCCCAAGGGGCCAGACTGTTTCTACAAGGTCCATGAGGATTGCATATTCCTCTTTAGGTGTCCTGCTGCAGACCCAGCAGTCATTTCCATAGCAACAGATAAATCCATCTAGGATGCTTCCTTCTACTACCCTTCTCCCATCAGACAAAGAGAGTAGAACCCCTGAGAGACTGGGGAAACGAGGCTTATACTTCAGCCACCTTGGGTTTCAGGGTCATCAATTATCAGACACATATGACTAAGTACTCCTTAGAGCTTTTGTCTCAGACATCTAGTGCCATTGCAGATCTTCCAGATTCTAAAGGAAAGTCCTTGGCTCTATCTATCGTGGGAGCTTCTTCCCAAGTGGCAAGACACGTCATTAAATGCAGCTATGATGCTGTGGAGGCTTGTGCCAGGGCAGCTGCTACTGGTTCAGTTCTCAGAAGATTTTTCTGGCTTAGGCTGCTGCCCCTCTTAAAATCTAAATTAATGGATGCACCATTAGATAATTCAGCCTTATTCGGTAAGTCAGCAGCTTCTCTATTTAAGTCCCTACAGGAAAAAAACAAGGAACTCAAGGAGTTGAAACTTATCTTGGTTTCATAGGAATTTCCCATCTAAACCTGTTTTTAACCATACCCTCACCCAACACTCCTCTGGTAAGTCTTCCATAGGAGGCAAGAGACAGCAGAAGCCTAAGGGTTTATAGGCATTTTCACAACAAAGGCAGTCCTTTCCTGACAAGGCAGGGAGTCTGTGACTATGTTGCAAATTTCTCCTTTTCCCTTGTTTCCCTTCAGCTTTCAAATGCTCACAGGGTCTGGGAAAGCATCACCCAAGACAGCTGGGGTTTTTGCATAATCAAAAAAAGATACTTCATGGTTTGGCACTCTACCCTCACCTTCATGGGCATCCCTCATCCCCCCCCCCTCCGAGAGCAACTGCCACTCATCCCAAAGCTCCTTTGAGAGCTTTAAAAACAAGAAAAAATGCACCAAACGCAGGATGAAAATACGGACTCTATTTTAATAAGATAACAAAACAAACATTAAGCTTGTTCATCTTTCAGTCAGGAGACTTCATCAGAATAAAGAACACAGAATGTCTAAATTTTAAATAGCAATACATACAATACTATTGGTGATGTTCTAACCAATTATCATAAGAAAAAGTCCCACATGACATAAAATAACCTGGCTTAATATACCTTGATGGAATAAAATCCTCTCAAAATGTGTTCTTCTCATAAAAAATATGAACAATGTTAATATTACAATATGTAAAAATGGTTTACTTTGAAAACCTCAGTTGTTATAAAATAAACAATAATGTTACAAATACATAATGTGTAAAATATATATGCAAAACATGTATTTATGCTCATAATTCTGCAGACTTTTCTTTCAAAGCGGGGACTGTTGATAAAAAATCATTAATACCTGTTGGGAAATTGGCAGCTAACCTCAACTGCCACTTTTGTTCCCTTTTACACCGAAAATTCTTCCAGTCTCCCCCTCTCACATCTATATTTACTGTATCCAAGATTCTGAATTTAAAACTCTCAAAACCTTGACAAACAAGTGAGTGCCTATACTAAGCATTTGTGTCCTTTTTGTTCTTAATTTCGTACAAGTGTTTTACCAACATAGAAACTGCAATATTTATCACACTTTGCCAGGTATGCCACTCTGTTGTTAAAACAATTCCCTTTTCTGAAGTTAATTCTTGTTTCCATTTTGTTAGCTAATGTAATATGGGGTACTTTAATAATATGCGTACATTGAGTACATCTGCCACAAGGTTTAGTGCCCTCTTCACTTTCTTTGTTCTTATCCACCTTGTTCTCCATAAGCTTTTTAATATTCAATCCAACTTTATTAATAAAGACTGGCCTTTCCCCAACGCAGTTAACACATCATTGTTTACTCTAAATATACTCCAGTTTTTAATAAGAATATTTTTTACTTCACCCGAAATTGAACTATGTTGCACGATACAAGCATACTCATAATTGTTAGGTTCACAAAAGGGGGTTTCTTGCCCATTGCGTAAACACCCAACTCCTAACAGGGGTTTATAAATTTCTCCCCATCCTTTGAATACAGCTTCTATTATTACCTCAACCATATGTTTTGGATAACCCCTTTCTAAAAACATGTCCCTTAACTTGAAAAACACATCTTTTACATCCTCCACCTTGGCTGTCATGCATGCAATCCTTATAGCTTGTCCTTGTACTAGACTTTTTTTCTGTGCTAAAGGGTGGTTACTTGCTAAATGGAGATAAGAATTACAAAAAGTCTTTTCACAATATCCAGTAGATTTAAAACCTGTAGGTGTATGAGAGATGGCAGTGTCTAAATAATGTATGCCACTAGCATTGTATTCATAAGTAAATTGCAAGAAGGAGGTGGTGTTATTCAAATGTTCTATAATAGACAGGATAACATCCATTTTCCCTTTCCATAAAATAAATATATCATCCAAGAATCTAATATATAATTGAATGTTGTTCCAAAATTTAGTGCAGAAGACATGTTTTAATTCCCAACCTAAAAGCACTATATTTGCATATGCTGGGGCACAGGCTGCTCCCATAGCAATGCCTCTAGTTTGTTGAAAATACTGGCCTTCAAAGAATATGAAATTGTTTTCTGAAATCAATGCCATCAATTCACAAATTAAATTGACCTGTTCATGATGTAACATAGAACACAAAAAGAGAGTTTCTTCAAATATCTCCAAACCTTCCTGTTTCGGAATGCATGAAAATAGGTCCTTAATATCAGTAGTTAAGAATGTTAAATCTGCAGACCATATCTCTTGTTTTAGCTGTCCTAGAAACTCCCAAGAATCCTTAACTAAATGTGCAGCTCATTCTCCTACATGCTTGGTCATTTTATCAACAAACACTGCCAAATATTGGGGATTAGAACTAGCCGCCACTATTGGCCTGAAAGGTGGTTCAGCAATACTTTTATGTATTTGGTCCAAAACATGTTCTTCTAAATAACTATCAATATGTTTGTATGCAATATTAATTTGTTTTTTAGAGACTTGGACATAATTATCTTCATTAAACAAAATATTTTGCACGATATTAGAATTATCCTCAGAATTGAAGATAACTATACCCCCGCCCTGTCAGGGATCATAATACACAACCCCTTATCTTCCCTAAGCTGACCAATAAGTACCCGTTCTTTGTTACTCAAATTAGCATAGAATTTTCAATTTTGTGCCCATAATTTGTAAATGTCCTCTTTTACTGCCTTTTCAAAAATGTTGACCAAAGGGTGTAGGGGCGGGTTAAAAATAATACTTTTCTTTAATTCCTTGGTTGTGTAGCCCTTAAAATGTAGATCCTTCATTATTTTGAGAGAATAATATTTTAAAATTAAGCTTTCTGGTATACATTTGAACATCCAATAAACAGTCAGCTACATCAGGAATTTTCAAGGGACATATTTAAACCTTAGAAAAAAAGTGAAAAAAAATTCCTTGGTAATTATCCTAATAATTGGCAGGAACATATACTAACTGATGGAGAGGATCAAATAATTCACACATACCAAGGTTTCAAGATTTGCAATTACACTGATAGCACAATTACCAAGGAGTACATTTACAGTAAACAATGATGTGTTAACTGCATTGGGGAAAAGGCCAGTCTTTATTAATAAAGTTGGATTAAATATTCAAAAGGTTATGGAGAACAAGGTGGATAAGAACAAAGAAACTGAAGAGGGCACTAAACCTTGTGGTAGATGTACTCAATGTACACATATTACTAAAGTACCCCATATTACATTGGCTAACAAGATGGAAACAAGAATTAATTTCAGGAAAGGGAATTGTTTTACCAACAGGGTGGTATACCTGGCAAAGTGTGATAGATGTTGTGGTTTCTATGTTGGTACCATTCTACCAGGGCTGTGGCTTCCTGTAAGGCATTCTTCAAGGGCTTAGATAACAGTGCCATCCTTGAAGTAGCCACCTGGTAATCTATTCATACCTTTACCAAACATTAAAACTGGATGGCATCTCCAGATCCAGAGCCGGATTTGCTAAAGCCATTTTACATGGCTTTATTGAGAGCTCCTCTACTCCTTCCTCCTCCCTTCCTTCTTGAGCTTTGGCACTCTCCCACAGGTTAAGAATACTGCAGCAAGTGAATAGAAGGACATAGAATAGTTGTGTAAAATTATACCATAACCATATATGTCCTTCTCTTCACTGCTGCAGTATTCTATCCCATCCTTCTTACCCCCGGTCTATTGTTTTGTTTGGATGTGCTGACCTTTCATATCCTTAATTTGGTATTCCTCTTGGGGCATTCGGTTCTGAGGATGGTACGTGCATATGTCATTTTTATGGCCTACATCTGACTGAAGCCTACATGCGGCATCCCAGGTACCCTACAGTAGTATAAGACTTTTGTATACTGGCCAACGTTGGGTCGCCTTCGGGCAGGAGATCCCACAGGTTAAGAATACTGCAGCAGTGAAGAGAAGGACATCTCTGGTTATGGTAAGATTTTGCACAACTATTCTTTCTCATGGTCTGAGTGGGTAACACTGTTAGATATGAGCTTGGTGCAGTGGTGAGTATTATTTCTAAGGTTTTTATGGTAGATGTGCAATATTTTATCTCTCTGTCTCAAACTCTTTGTTTAACCATTTTGTGGTTGATTGCAGCACAACTGAGTTTTTGTTCTGTTCTTTCCATAAGCCTTTTTATTTTATTGTAGATTTTATGTAGAGTTCCACTATAGGGGTCTCTGTGCAAGAGTTAAGGTGAGAGTATGTATCTTGAGAATTTATTTGGCAATATTTGCTATAGGACCAGGAGGGAGTGGGGACTGTTGAACCCTCTCAAGTCCTCATTGCATGGTAGGAAATTGGCCTTGGAGAATTCTCTAAGGAGATTGGGGCTGGTTGTTGACCTTTTCTGGGTTATATGGTAAATAACGTAGCACAGTGATCTAATCTGGTTAGTGAGGGTATGACTGTGTGAGAAGCAGACCAGGGGCTGTGTTTGTGAGGAAAAGATCAAGTATGTTGGTGCCCTTAGTTGAGGAAGGTGCTGTTTGATTGACTGAGCATGTAATGATAAAATCATGGAAGTATTATGCTTATTTATTTGTATAGGTGTACAATTGGCAATTTATGTAAGGGTAGTTAATGTTCCCTAAAAAGATGGTATTCCAGTTCATCTAGAAGGACTTTAGTTTATTAAATATGTTTCTTAATTAGTAGGTGTCTTGTATGGTGTTCTTTATTTAGCCAGGATGTGCTCTAAGGTCTTATTTACTGATATTAGGATGTTGAGTTCAAGCTTATTTTCCTAACCAGTAAATCTAGAGGAGATATTTTTTTGGAAAAACACAGACATGCCTTTACTAGTGTTACTGCTGTCTGCATTTATGGGTCTAAATGTGGTAGGCAGTGAAGTCAGGTAAAGAGGGAATATTGTTGCTGATTTGGAAACAGTTTTCAGTGACAACACAAATATCTAGTTTTTCCAGCTTTAGGAAGACCTCAAGGGAGGGCACGTTTTTATTTAGGCTTCTAGTTTTGAGCAGTACTATTAATATTTGTCAGATTGGAAATTTGTATTTACAAGATTGGTAACCCAAGTAGACTAGCATTGCCTAAAAAGGAGAATATAATATACCCCTCAACCTGCTGACACAGAAAATCTTGACAAAGTTTATTCAAAATTAGGTACATCCAGCCAAAAATCTGGATACCTAATTGGCATACAATTTGCATACCAAATAGCACAACTTTTCTCACTTCTACTAAGATTGTGGGATATCTCGCACTAAGAAACACAACACAACTTTTCTCACTTCTACTAAGATTGTGGGATATCTCGCACTAAGAAACACAACTTTAATGCACTGAGTGAGACTTACTTAATGATGCAAAAGAACCAAACAGTAAGACGATGGAAGGGGCAAAAAAGACAAGACGTATACTGGGGCTTTTTAACCAGGCAGCAGTATGCAGTTGTATTTGGATCTGAGATCATGAATAATAAGCACAAGAAAAAGTGTAGTGGGTTAATTAAGGATGGGGGTTCTGTCACCCACCTCATAATGCATAGGATAATTATCTTGCACCCTGGCCTGTTATAAGGGGATTAGTGCATCGTCAGTTGTCATGCCATATTTTGAGCCGGTAGATCAGTTCCACAGATCAAACATGATCAACAACAGCAAATTATTTGGTTTGTTAAATATGGCACTGTGCAGCACTGTATGGCTCAACGGATTAGTTATGGGGCCCCAACCAGTGTGTCCAATCAAGTATGGGCTTTCCGGTTAGAGCATAAAACTGAGCAAAACCCTGAATCATGATCCTGTGTGACCATGGGGTGCCTTCTAGCCCCAGTATATACAGCACTGTAACTGCTACAATTTCCCTCATACCTCATCAAAATATCAAACGCAGCTGGAATAGCCAAGTCAGTCCAGCTAGATAGAAGAAAGCAGTGCAACATTATGTGATGGGGTGAAGTAGCAGAAGAATGCAATGAAGCAAAATGTGAAACCTTCAGAAAGTAATTGCTTAGACATTTTACAGTAGGGGAGAGACTAGAAAGTACTAAAGAAAAAGGGGAATCAGGAGACAAAAGTGACAGAATTAACATAGTAAAAGTGTATGCAAGGCAGAGACCTACCCAGCAATAAACTGGCAATACTAAAAGCAGAAATTTCAGTCAAGAGTAAAACTGTTAAGAAAATGGATGTTTCCTAGCATCAAAAATAAAGATTATTTCACCAATACCTTAAGTATTAATTTGTGTATTCAACAGCTAAAAGAATATAGCACATCTTACACAAGAACTTCAGGCACTATTATGACTGAGTGACTTGCTCAAAAGCATGACTTATGCAAATGGTGAATGAAGGAATCAACCAAGAATTGAAAGATGTTGAGCAGCCATATCCTGTTCTACTATAATCCCTGCCAAATGACACAATCAGAGGGGAGAAGGTAAAACAACCTTCTGAGAAAAAACAAACACACGTAAGTGGACAGCTTAAGATAAAATACTGCCATACAAAATAGAACAAATTAGAAAGAATTCTGATAAATCCAAGATAGAATGAAGCATCATAAATAATTAATTTGCAAAGAAGAGTGTGCTAGAACATCTAGAAAAGTGCATTAACAAATCTAAAAATAGAACAGAGGTACAATGTAAATATGGAACCCATATCACATATGCGAGGTATAGAACAGGTGAGTTGCTCCTCTAAATCTGTAAGCAATGAGGAACACTACCTTAACAAAAATTATATGGGAATCCATGTGTACTTCATTTTTGTGGTAAAATTTTAAATAACAACATGAGCAGCAAGTGCTGCCATGCAGATGGATCCATGCAAACCATGTAGTGCCCCTTGCTTAGTGCTCTTTGACAAATATATTACTTTGAGAAGATTTATATGAGAAAATGAAAAAAATGTCAGTAAATCAGGTCTTACTTGACACACATACCACAGTGGAGGCTCTAGTGATGTCATTGCTCATGATGTGGGCCATGGTCACAGGCTGATGACATTAGTGTTAGTGAGGAAAAGCTAACCAAACAAATCATGATTTAAAGGGGGGAATTGGAGTTTTTTGGCATCCTGATATTTTCATTCCAAAGTTTGTAATTTCTGAAATAAAAACAGGACAACTGAGAGGTATGCCCGTGGTGGTAGAGAAAGTCTTATCCATTAAGTAAAATCCCTGATGAGATAGGTGTAGGCATATGAAAATAGACATGACTATTGTATCACTCCCCAGGCTAACATGCATTTGGCCTCATCAAAATGATGCCAATAACTTAGCCATTTAATAAAGTCCATCAGTTTTAGCTTACATTGCATCATATTTCTCAGTGATGGTAGTATACTGCTCAAGACTATTACTTTCCTGCCTTAAAGTCATAGTGTGAGAGCTCCATCATGTCCTTCTTCATGTAGTCTAAGGGGGTGCATGCCAAATCATTTCCATGCACATGAACAAGGACGTCATATACATATTTGGTGTGAAGAGACTTGAGTGCCTTGATGATGTGGTAGATTCTAGTATCTGAATGTTACCTTGTGTTTGCTCAGCCTTGGGAGTGATGTATCAGTGTACTAAACTATGAAATCATCTATAACAAACACGTTACATTGGCAAATGTACTGCTACTGTAGCCTGAAGGGTTTAGCTAGACCACTTTGTTAACTCTTGTTTGTGGTAAAAAAGATTTATGCAGTATAGAATGGGTGTCCGTGTTTTGCTGAGATATGACTGCTGTGCACATGTCTACTGTACCATGCTAAGGAGGTCTCTTTGCTTTTGGCAGCAATTTTTAAAATACCTTCCCAAAGGAAGATTTTATGTTTGTCTTATTGTCTTAGGTGTGTTGTTGCCACTGGCACTGATAGCTGGATTGTGTGAGAGGTGTGCCTCCATTTGTAGCAAGAATTTTTACCTTTCACATATGGGCTCATTGTATGGTAGTGGCAGATGATTGTCAGTGAGCCTGTAGCAGTTTATAAACTGCTTCAGGGTGCCTAGTACTAGTAGACTAGCAACATGTGAGGCAGAAACCGACTGAGGACCCTTGGCTGATTTAGAGACATCAGATGGTGTACCATATGTACTGTCCTGAAATATGATGGTATATGGTCAAAGTAGGAGGGGGAGACATACGATATAAAGGGACAGTGAATAAATGCAAATACTGTACAAAAGGTGCACTAGAGTATAGAATATCATAGCACAGTAGTTGTATGGTATATAAAGGGCCAGGGAAAACAGTTACTGGACGGTGCAGCACACTGTGACTTCAGTACAATATAGCACAATGCAGTACCACTCAGTACAGTTCATTAGTAGTTCAGTATAATGCAGTTCAGTGTTTTAAGTATCAACTGGACATCAGGCTCAGGTCTTTTACAGCACAATAAACCAAAAGTGTTCAAGGAGTTTACAGTAAAAAGAGTGCCTTAGCAGCAGACATGACTATTACACAAGCAATAATGCCCAACAGAGTGTGCTATGGAAGGGCATTATTTCCACAATAACACATACCCTGGAGGGCATTATTGTGCTTAGAGAATGGGCTGCCTGTAAAATTGTTGTGTTTTACTTATTTTTTATCACTATATTATTTTTTGTATATATTTTTTTATGTAAAATAGTTCCTGTAGATTAGCACCCTTTTAAAGAAAGTTCATTCTCCCTTCAGGGTGTAATCTACAGGTCACCCATTGTCTAAAATGCAGTAAACAGTACAGTGTCAGTCATTAGTGTACAATAGCACAAAATTCCAAACAACGTGGTGCTTAATGCAGTAGGCAGAAACGTCCCAGGATTCTACAAGAGAGGTAAAACAACTGGCAAAATGTTACAAGAGACATTTGGTACTATATGCATTGGCTTAGATGTCACAGTAGTACTAACACCATGTTGAAAAGTGTAAGTAATACAGCAAGTTGTATAATACAATCACAACAAGACTCAGCTCTCAACTTCTTTGTTGAAAAATCAGGGCCAATGCGAAAAATAATGAGGTGAGATAAAGGCCCCAAATCAGGAACAGATTTTAAATTTTATTCTAATTTACATACAAAATTAATAGAACAACAGATTTTACATTAACATGCACTTTTTCTGAGCCATATAGAGTATGATTCTGTAATGTTTGACATTACTGACTGACAATAATCCTCATTGACACTAATCCTCAGTGAATTACCAGAAAATCAAAAATGTTATGAGGAGCATGGCAAAAAGTTTAGTCAAAATCAGGGACATTTGAGATACAGCTATTTAGCAGGGCAGTAAACAATCGACTACATCATGTATACAGTATAATAGGGCAGTAAACAGACACAACAATTATCCATTGTAACAGCTATAATCACTCAGGCACATTTGAGATGTACACAGTTGGGCCTGACAATTAGCAAAATAAATCCAACATCAATAACTAACACAAAGTACTGCAAACTCCACCACTTGTATGCAAGGGTAACCAAGTATAAAGCTGTCTCTAGGATGTGCTAGTCTGGGGGAATAGAGGTTGAGATGAACAGGGCATTTAAAAGATGACTACTTGCTGTTGTCATATAACCTCCAGCACTGTGTTAAATGTCCCACAAACCCACTGCAGTAAGCTCAGCACTTCCAAGATGTTCTGGGAATATTTTCATCAAATCTGGTTGCAGAATTCAAGGTAAGTTGGGCGGTTCACAGCCCAACATAACACAATGTTGGCATCTACACACATGACAAATTCAAGGCAGACCACAATAGCATACAGGACAGTTAAACATTTGCACTATGTAACCAACATAGCTCTTAACAATTAAGGGACAAATCTCAACAGAATCATGGACAAATTTAGAAATAACAATGGGGGACACTTAAAATATTTGTACAATTGCACTGAGACAGTGACAGAGTAAGAGAATGTGAATTAATATGGATTTTCTGAAGTGAAAGTGTATAACTCTAATTATTGTTATTATTTATTAAGTGTAATTAACCAACTTTTCTCCAAAAGGAACCAGTTTTGTAGGACTTAAGAGGGACAGATCTCAAAATCAGGAACATCCCTGAAAATTGAAGACAGTTGCGAGGTATGGTAACCAACACTAATACAAATCAGAAATGAGAGAATCATTACCCTGTATTCTCATTGGGGGAGCAAACTAGACCAGTTTCAGATGCAAAATTACTTCAGTACAAAACAGAGCTTCTAAACTGGTATAAAATAAGTGCAAAAAAATTTACTTCCCTGATGATGTCAGACTGTTTTTCAGTCAAATTGGAAAGCAGAGTTAAAGATGCGTTTCAGCCCAGCATAACACAGTGGAGGAATCCAGAAAGACTAGTTTAAAGCAGACCACAAGCACACAGGCCAATGAAAACTTCACACTGCTGTGTAACAGTAGCAAGTTAAGCCAGATACTACAACAGCAGTGGCCTCTACTCTCACCGGAGAGGGGGGGGGGGTACAACTAGACAGTTTCAGATGCAAATTTGTTGTGATACAAAACAGACCTTTTAAATCAGCACTAGCATACTTCAATGCATAAAATAAGTTTCATGGCTGTGTGGGCCAGTATGTATACTGCAGCTTTAATTGGAAGAGGCACGTGAGTTGGAGAGAGGAAATGTATTGTTACATGATGATCTTGTATATAAATGTGCATTTATTTTCCGGTATAGAAATCATCATATTAAAAAATTAAAAGACTGCTGAAATCAGCAGTTACTACAAATAATAATTTATTCTTAATATGCAATGTATTTATGGAATCTTTTACTAAGTATATTTGTAGACCAATAAACATTGAATCATTAGATAGACATGGAAATAACAACATTAACATACTTCTTCTTCTTCTTTCGGCTTTTCCCGGTTAGGGGTCGCCACAGCGGATCACCTGTTTCCATTTCTTCCTGTCCTCTGCATCTTGCTCTGTCACACCAACCACCTGCATGTCCTCTCTAACCACATCCATAAGCTTTATCTTAGGCCTTCCTCTTTTCCTCTTACCTGGTAGCTTCATCTTTAGCATCCTTTTCCCAATATACCCAGCATCCCTCCTCAGCACATGTCCAAACCAACGCAATCTCGCCTCTCTGGCTTTGTCTCCAAACAGTAATATACTTATTCCTAATCCTGTCTACCCTCATCACGCCCAGTGCAAATCTTAACATCATTAACTCTGCCACATCCAGCTCTGACTCCTGCCTTTTTGTCAGTGCCACTGTCTCCAACCCATATAACATTGCTGGTCTCACTATCCTTTTGTAGACCTTCCCTTTCACTCTTACTGGTATGCATCTGTTACAAATCACTCCTGACACTCTTCTCCACCCACTCCACCCTGCCTGTACTCTCTTCTTCACAACTGTTGATCCCAAGTATTTAAACTCATCCACCCTCCTTGCATCCTCACCATTCCTCTAGCCTTCCTTTCATTCACACACATATATTCCATCTTAGTCCGTCTGACCTTCATTCCTCTCCTCTCTAGAGCATATCCCCACCTCTCCAGGGTCTCCTCAACCTGTTCCCTACTCTCCCTGTATGTCACAATGTCATCTGCAAACATCATAGTCCACAGGGACTCCTGTCTGATCTCGTCTGTCAACCTGTCCATCACCAGTGCAAATAAGAAAGGGCTCAGAGCTGATCCTTGATGTAATCTGCAGATCTAACCGCTGTCAGACTACTTCCTCCTACAATACCACAACTCCTCTCTAGGCACCCTGTCATATGCTTTCTCTAAGTCCACAAAGACACAATGCAACTCCTTCTGAGCTTCTCTGTACTTCTCCATCAACACTCTCAGAGCAAACATCACATCTGTAGTGCTCTTTCCTGGCATGAAACCATACTGCTGATCACTAATCATCACCTCCCTTCTTAACCTAGCTACCACTACTCTTTCCTATAAATTTCATGCTGTGACTGATCAGTTTTATCCCTCTGTAGTTACTAAAGCTCTGCACATCACCGTTATTCTTAAAAATCAGTACCAAAACACTTTTTCTCCACTCCTCAGGCATCCTCTCACTTTCCAAGATTTCATTAAACAATCTGGTTAAAAATTCCACTGCCATTTCTCCTAAACACCTCCAAGCTTCCACAGGTATGTCATCTGGACCAACAGCCTTTCCATTCTTCATCCTCTTCATAGCTATCCTTACTTCCGCCTTGCTAATCCATTGCACTTCCTGATTCACTATCCCCACATCATCCAGCCTTCTCTCTCTCTCTCTCTCTCTCTCATTATCTTCATTCATCAGCCCCTCAAAGTACTCCTTCCATCTGTTCAACACATTCTCCTCACTAGTGAGAACGTTTCCGTCATTATCCTTTATCACACTTACCTGCTGCACATTCTGTTTATTTAATGTCTAACTTTTCTTTTATTTTCTCAATGTCATTCATTTTCTATGCACATGGTATTTTTTGGGAGTCACAACAAATTAGAATACATTTTACTGGCTGAAAGAACAAATAACTCTGTTTCAAATGGGAGACTCTGACTGTGATTCAGAATTTCTTTTGCTATGGTACAAAGCACAAAAGTTTCAGTTAAGTATTTCTTGCTCTAATGGCTTCACACATCTATACAGACTGCTTTCACATCCAAAAAGGTCTACAATGACAAATGAGTTTGATGGGAAGTGCAATTGACAGATGAACTATAATATTGTAAACCTTGATTCAAAACTGTTTCAGGATTTGCTTGCTGGTTTCTTCTTAACAAAAGAAGTGCTGGGGGAGCTACAGCATCCTTAGCATCTTGGCTACATTTACCTATGCCAGTGGTTCAAAAACTTAAGTTTCTTCTTCAGTTAATAACTGAAAAATGTATATGTATAGCAAAGATATTTACTTTGAAAATATGTTTCTCTACTAGGGTATATTGTAAATATATTAAAATATTGCCAAACCAAGAATGGGATGGGTAAAGGGTAATTTATTTTGGTTATTACTTGAGAGGAAATATAGAATATCTTTGGTTACCAGAGTGTTCAGAAAGATAGTGAAGAAAAAAGATACAGAGGCTGAGGTGGTTTGTGTTATGATACCACTGTTTCCCATCCTTGACTTTTGGGAAGTAAAGTGATTGATCTCTGTTCACATTTTTGTTTACCCTAGACAAAACTATGAAACATTTTGGCAGAAATTGTTTGTTAGGATATGAAAGGACAGAGTTGAGAAAATGGGTTCTCATACGAGAAAATATATCATATGAATGATATTTGGACAAATATTTGCTCTGTGTGGTTAATGGGGCAGTTAGTGAAATAATTATTTAAAAGGTAAGGACATTTTCAAGATAAGATGGCTGTCTAGTGAGTAAAGAAGAAGACAAAAGTTAACATTTATATAAAAATTTTCAAAATAGAATGCAAAAAAGTTCAGCTTTAGAAAAATGGAAAATAGATCTTAATATAAATATAACAGAGGTACACAGGAGTGCAAATTTTATAAAAGTTAAAAATAATTGTATAGATACAATTAATGGATTGATACAGATAAACATTTTAATTTAAAATATCACCAATGTGACCAAATATTATACCTAGCAGTTGGCCTAGTCAAGAACAATCTGCTACATTAGCCCATTTTGGTGGACATGCAATCAAGTGCAAGAGTGATGGAGGAATTTATAAGCATGCTTGAGAAATATGAAATGGTATGGGTAGATTTATTCCTAGGGCTGTTTGATTTTGAAGGATATGCTGTAGGAGACTCCAAGATAAATGCAATTTTAGCATTATTGGCTTTGAAGAGGTTAGTTTTGATGAATTAAATACCTTACCATTACTAATTTTACTGAAGAAATGACTGGCATAAGCTTTATGTAGAGTATAGAGATATAATGGGTCTGGAAAGGTGTTATTAATTTCCAATAGGTCTTACATTAAATAAAGATGCATATTGTATTGTGAAAGTGTTGATTGCTGATTTGTTTGAAGATGGGGATATAATGAATATGAGTAAGAAATCGATGCTTGAGTATTAGACTCGGAATCAGAATTTAGACTAAATGAAAATATAGTAAAGTAGCATAAGATTAAGAATGCTGCTGTATTGTGGTAGCTTATATCAGTGAATTAAGAGTGGGGGAAGTATGTTTTCCCCTCTTTTCTTTTACTGAAAATGGAAAAAATGAAATAATACGAATAACTACTGCTATAGAATTTAGTTGAATATATACATTTTTGGTTTAGTACTCTTTGTAGCAAAAGAGTCCTTGGCTAAGATGAACAGCTTTTAATCCTTGCCTTCCTCACTTTACTGATGAAAGAAAAAATTGCAAACAAGATATGAAGAGTTTCTGATGAACTGATCATTACTAGACATTTTTTTTTATAAATGTTTATATGATACATTTACTACATAATCTTCTTCCATTGTATAGCTGCATGAAGGAGATGATCATTAATGTTTCTATGTTTTTTGGCAGTGCTGCAGATCTGAAGCCAGAAAAAAGAATTGACCCATGCACAGCTTTGTGCATGCACATACTCACACACGTCTATATACACTTACATGTGTGTATATCTGTTTTGTCAAAAATTACTTTAATCTTTTAGTTTTGTGAATGTTAAAAATAGCAGTACAGTTGATCAAATTATGCTGTAGTCGAATCACAGATCATCGACTTACAATGTAATTCTGTGTGTTTTTTCTTCCTTTGTGGTTGTGTAATCTTGAAGTTAGTATGTATAGTTTCTGGGGCTTTGGGGAGCAATGTCACTTATGTAAAAGTGGTTCCTTAACCATTTATTTGTGTATAACTTGGTTTTGTTTTTTTTAGGGTAAGTATGGTGATTATCATAAATGCAACTGTATTTGTTTACATTTACAATAATTGTTTAGCATTTTTTTGTTTTTGCTGTAATTGATTGATTTCAGTGAAACTGCATGATGTATTGTGCTTTGTTTAATTTCATCTGAAGTCACTGGTTATATAATCCTGTATCTAGCTATTTATTTATGTATCTATCACACACACACACACACACACACACACACACACACACACACACACACACACACACACACACACACACACACACACACACACACACACGTACACATGGTTCCCTTGCGTTTTATTGTACATCAGTTTGTTCGACAGACAATGGAGTGTTGTTTAATTTCGATGGTACAGATTGCAGATCAGTGCAAATGTTAAAGTTATGTTTTGTTGGAATAGGTAGGTAAGTAAGATGGAGGGGATGAGTGTTTGTGTGTTTGTAAGTTAGGGGTAGTGTTGGGTTAGTTTAGGGATAGGTGTTGTATGTTTGTCTGTGAGTGTGTGTATTTTAGGGTTAGGGTTAGGTAAGGGGATAGATGTAGTGGTGTTAGTGTGTTTGTGTGTGCAAGTGTGTCTTGTGTAGTGGCAGTGTTATGGGAATGTTTTTATTAAGGTAAGGTGCAGGTTTAGAGCTGGGGAGGAGACAGCATTACAGTTAGATTTAATGCCTGTTACTAAGGAGGGAAGTGGGAGTCCCCCTGCCCTCCTTAGTAAGGGGTGCTAACCTTAACCCTATCTTTGCCCCTACCCCAACCCTAAACCTACACTTTACCTTAATAAAAACCTTCCCGTAACTCTGCCACTATTCAGACAAATCTGAGGCAAGTGTTATGGGGGTTTATTGTTAATAGTGGGAGAAGAAATTGCTTTCCTTTCTCAATATTTTTTATTTCGAGATTTATTGTGCTTGAAATTCTACATATTTGAAATTTTTTTTGTTGATGTTCGATCAGAGCATAACCACACACACATGGATGCGTATACATTTTGACTTGCAGCCTTTATGTCTTTTACCGTTTTTTTTGTTCCCTTTGGCCCAGCTACCTGTCAGTCATCAGCCCACTCCTGGCTAGTGTCCATTTGTTCCCCATTACTGGGTTGAGGGTCAAACAGCAAGGGCCATCATTCAGAATTCATGTGGGAGTTGTATGACTTTTTTCATTTTTTTGCGAGCTTGTCATTCCCATGTGCACTTGGCGTAAGCGCAGAAGAGGAAACATGCAGTGGACTGGCTGTGAAGGATAACCTGTCAGTGATAATAGGGGCATTTTCCTTCATGCAGTCCTGTTCCTTCCCCCATAGAAGGTGTTTTTCATGTTCACCATTGAAAACACAACTACCCAATGTGCCTCCAAGTGTGCACCTACCATTCCCAGCTCTTTGAGAGGGTGTGGGCCATGTCTCTTCACTCCTCCTTTGTACCTCTTCCTCCTGTGTTGCGGCTACTTATCAAACTGTGCTCTATTGGATGGCAGTTTAACTTACTGATCCTGACCCTTCTTTCCAGCAACACTGCATTAGCTAATATTAGTTGGTAGATAGTAGAGAACAGTAAGGAAGAAAATGTGGAAATAGGAAAAAGAATAGCTACTTCTTTTATAAAGTTAAAATGGGATATGAGCTATTTCAAGTGAAATGCCTGTTCCAAAAGGCTGATGTGTCTGATATCATGCAGACTGAACTTCTGTATGTATGGGTCTCATGCACATATCAGGACCACTTGAGTCACTTTTCAGCTATATCCCCAAAACAGGCTTTATGCCACGAGAATGGAGGACTGCAATGGTTATGCTGCTTCACCATTGTGGGCCATCAACAAACCCAGGAAACTACAGACCTATTACTTTGAGCAGTTTGTTATACAAAGCCATGGAATGAATTATCATGGAAATAGATTCATAGATTCATAGATTAATGATCAACAAAGACATAGGCAACCTTCAGACAATGGACTTAACCCAGTTTGTCTTTGTCAAGGGAAAATCATGCTTACTTAACCTGGTGGACTCTTTGAGAAGGTCACCAAGGCAACGGATGAGGGGAAAATAGTGCATACTCCCTACATCGACTTGGCTAAGAAGTTCGATATAGTACCTCACTCGGGTATAGTTGACAAACTCACTGAACTGGGCATAAACCCTTACATTACTTGCTTGATTTCCAGCTGGCACACAGCTAGGACCAAGGAAGTCAGGATTGGTGAGATCACCTCCACTAAGAAACAGGTCACCAGTGGGATACCTCGGGGCTCCATGCTGTGACTGCTCCTATTTGTCATCTACTTCTTGAAGATAAAGGCTAATGTTAGTGGCCTTTGGCTGATGAAGTTTGCAGATGACTGCAGATTGAGAGATCTGATATTGTCCTTTTCATGCTTCCTCAATGTGTGGATTACGGATCTGACTCAGACGTATTCTACAGATTTTGGATCCAACTCTTGAGCTCCTGCCTCTACCCATAATGTCCTAGACCATCCCCAATAACTCAGATCTCATTTGCTGTGATCTCGCATGTACATGGATGCTCTCTCTGAAAGATTAGATAATTCCTCCATCTTAGCTTTTTGAGTTTTCTTTTTGTTAGCTCTCTTACTTTAGCAAAATAATTTAATAAGTACCATTGTTGGTACTCCTTTTTTTTTCTTTCTGTCATTTTTTTGCCCGCTTTTTACATGATATTCTTCTCTACCATTGCTGGTAGCTCTTTTCACTGTTGCTGTAGTTAAAAAAAAACAAAAAAACTTATATTCCAATGTTGTCAATCTTCATTTTATCCTTCACAGATGGGTTCAGTTCCGATACTGGAAATGACTCGGCCTTTACTACACCTTGCGCCAGCCAAAAACTCTCGAGCTTCACTTCTACCCACAATCCCTCTCTCACAATTACTTCAGAAACTGTGATGTTTTGCTAGTGCTCTCGAGTTACAGTGGGTTTAGGTAAATCTTTTTCGTTTTATTTCAAAGAGATTTCTTCTGCCTCTCTCTTTCTTCTTTATCACTATACCTTAATTTTTTCTTACACATAGTATAGCTTTATGCTATCATTATTGATACTTTTTCCCTTTACACATTTGTGTATTTCCCTTAACTATCATTGTTAGTTTCCTCCTCTCTCTTACTAGTTATTATCCCTTTCCCGTACACGTTTTTGTACTTTTTGACTATCATTGTTGATAGCTTTTTTCTTTCCTCTCTCGTTCCATGAAAACAAACAAAAATAATCTTCTCTTTTCCATTCTGCGGGTCTATATTACGAGATCGAAAAACCCTTTATGGGAATACCTAAACGTCGACCATCATACCGTGAACCGTGAAAATCCCGAACGCACTAAACCGTGAAAAATAAAATATCAAACTATCATAGTTGGTCAACCCCACCAACCGCTTTATAGTACCTACCCAAACAAAATAAATAAGCCACATACATACACTAACCAAACCCTTCTTCTAATATAAAGTAAAGCACCAAAATCTACTTTAACCCTACACTAAACCCCATATACATAACTAACTATGCACTATCCTTAACCCCTCCCTAACCCTAAGGTCCGTAACTGCCTCACACTTCCCCTACAGACATACACCCAAACAAAATAAATAATCCACATACATACATTTAACAAAACCCTACTTCCAACACTACACTAAACACCACATACACAACTATCTATGCACTATCCTTAACCCCTCCCTAACCCTAAGGTCCGTAACTACCGCACATTTCCCCTATAGACATACACTCAAACAAAATAAATAATACACATACATACACTTAAAAAAACCCTACATCTAACACTACACTAAATCTTACATACATTACCTATCTATGCACTTACCTTAACCCAAATCCTAACCCTAAAGTCCTATCTATCGCACACTTACCTTACGAAGCTCTACCGCAGACGGGCCAACCAAAACAAATCGACATTCCGGAATTCGCAATTTTCGACGTTCGTGGTTTCTGTACTTCGCGCAATACAGGTCAATGTATTCGTATTCATGTAAATGGGTTTTTGATCTCGTAATAGGAACCCCACTCTGCCAGTATCTTCTAAAGCTTTTGTGTGAGTGCAAGTGTAAATGGCTGTCTTTCAGCTGTATCTGTCTTTGTTGGTATGGCTGAGAACAGTAAGGACCTCTATGGCTTTAAAAAATGCCAGAAATACGGCCACAAAATTCCATCATCAGATTTCCATTCTTTATGCGTCTATTGCCTGGGTCCCCTAAATTTACAAGAGGACTGCAGCATATGTCATACTTTTAGCCACTGAGCCCTTGTTGAAAGGCACGATAAGTTTATTTTGAAAGGCTTGCTTCCCTCAGCATTTAGTGAAGCCTTATCTTCTGTGGACAAAGCAAAAACTGACATTTCCTTCCCTTTGTTGTCATCTTCAGTGGGCAAAGGAAAGAAAAGAAGTCTGTCTGTTCTGTCCTCTCTGTCAGTTCCGAAAACAAAGAAATTGAAACCCTCCGTTCTGAAGTTATCTGTGGAGCCACAGGCCTGTGCCTCTAAGACAGTGTTGATAACTACTCCAGCACTGATTGCTATCTCAAGTCCTTCGACTTTGAAGGCCCCTGTGCTGGAAACAATTACTGCTTCACCTACCATGACTAAAGATATTTTTTTAGGACAACTTATTCACCTTCAGTTGACCCTTTCGCTGGAAAGGTTCCAGAGGTTTTTCTGCAGAGGCCTAAGTCCCCAACAACTTCATCTTTCTGAACTAAATGTGGAGAGGCTGGTGAATAAAATTCTGTGGGCTAGAGGACTTTCAGGCCTCCTTTAGGTTCAAATCCCCTTTGGGACTTGGAACTGAGATTTCTTTTACTACATTAACTACTCCTCTTCTAACCTCCTCTGAGGTCTTAGAATCATCTGTTCCAGATCTGTTGGCACTGACTTTACCAGCTCCAGAGTTATTCGCATCTTTGGAACCAGTACTTCCCCTGAGCTCTTTGGTGGCTTCAGGACTGGAGACCTCCTGGAGCTGTAGCTACCCTGTCAGTTCCAGGGGGCAGGGCTCAACTCCACGTTTTTTGAGCCATTGCTCCTTGAGCTTCAGCTCAAGTTAGTTCGGCACCAGCTTCTGTTTCGAGGGTCGGTTCTTCAGAGTGGGAAGTGACCCCGGTTCTGAGGCAGTCTATCTCTGTTCTGGGCTCCCTTCCCTCTTTAGGGGGGCCAGCCTTCGAGGCTATGGCGAGACCTCTTTCACTTACGATGACTCCGTTAGCTCCTTCCCCCATGAAACAGGTACCCCTGTCTAGATCGATTATTCTTCCTACCTCTCCACTGAGACAACTGGTGCTGAAGTCTCAGGTTTCTCAGACTCAGATTCTGTCATCTTCTGATACTTCCCCAGATTATCCCCCTGAGTAGGTCCCTCAGAAAAACAGAAAAAGAAGTGCGAGAGGAAGCACTTGGATTCCCCCCAGGAATCAGTTACCAAGGACACAGATTTTGATGAGGAGGAAGGGTCCCCACTGTCACCTCCTGAAGATGTCTCATTTGGAGACATCCTAGACATTTTAAAACAGAGGGATGACTGGAAATACCAAAACCCTTCCTCAGAGGAATTAGTCTGCCTGCAGGCTTTGGCACCCGGCCGTCTACCTCTTGGGTAACTCCACCCACTGATGAACTCATTCAGTTGATTTCATAGTGGGCATGGAAGACTCCAGACATCATTGAGTCCATGCCTAAGAGACATGATAAAATATTATCTGCCTCTGAGGATAAGCAGTTCTGGGCCAAGGGGTTAGTTGTGGATGCCATGGTCATAGCGGCCACCACTAAAAAGGAACTCGCTTAGGAGAGTTCCTCTGTCCATCTGGTGAACAGAGAGTCTTGGGCTATGGGCAGATTTGGGAAGTGGGTCTACACTCCTCAAGCTTCGCTATAAGGTCATTGAATATTTTGGCACACGTTATGAGACTCCAATGGGATCTGATTAAGGAATTGTCAGACACCCTGCCAGGACCCTTAACTAAGGGAGTGCAAGAGAAAGTGGCTTCCCAGCTAGCCACCCTGGAGTCTTTGTCTAATTCATCCATGAGGCTGATCGCTCATACAGTCAAAGGGACATCCAGAGCAGCAGGTACAGGTGTAGCCATAAGGAGACATGCCTGGATGTGCTTTTGTGACTTTGCGAAACCATTCATCTTCTTTCATAAGTGCTGCCTTTGATGGAACATTCTTGTTTGGCCTTAAATGAAAGGGACTTCATCCAGGTGTAAGAAAGATGTTAAGACCCTTTCTACTGTGGGTGTACATTTCTCCACCCCCCCAGAGGTCCTTTTCTAGGAACCAAAGGAGTGTTGAAAAAATATGGTTAAAAAAATCCCAAGGGTCTTTCCAAGACACACGTGCAGGCAGTTTCCCAGGGGCAGAGGGGGGAACCAAAGTGGAAGACACCATCCTCATGGCAGAGGTGGTCTACAAAACCAGGGCTTCAGGGATTCCTTTCCAGGAAAGCCGTTTCAGTACTCCTGAAGAGAGGCCCAATTGTCTTCCTCTGGAGGCAGTCGGGGACACTTGTCCTTGCACCTAAATGCTTGGCTAAACATAACAGATTCCTGGGTGCAGTGGATCATATTCAGAGGCTATATCATTTCCTTTTCTCACCCTTCTTGTGTACTCAAGAAAATCCCCGATGACCATCCAATCAGAGGGATACAGCAGTGCAAGAAATTCAAAAACTGCTGGACAAAAGAGTCGTCCAAGAAGTTCTGCCAGACCAGAAAAGATCCAGAACCTATTTAAGATTATTTTTAGTACCAGCAAAGACAGGGGACTGGAGACAGATTTTGGATCTCAGTGTGCTGAACAAATCTGTTTGGCAAACAGAGTTTCCTGATGGTCACGGTACAGTCTATTCTTCTCTTTCTGAAGAAAGATGACTGGATGTGCTCAATAGATCTTCAGGATGCTTATTACCATATAAAAATGGAAAAATGCTCTGGAAAGTTCCTCCGCTTCCAGTTAGGAGCCAGTCATTACCAATTCAGAGTACTGCCCTTTGGTTTTAGCACACCCCCCAGGATGTTCACCAAATGCATGGCAGTAGTAGCAGCTCACTTGAGACTGCATGGATTCTGGGTGTTTCCATATGTGAACGACTGGCTCATAACCACTTCAACTAGGCATCAGTTAATAATAGCCAGAGATTACACTCTCAGTATCTGTGCCTATCTAGGGATTAAGATAAATCTCCAGAAATCACATTTAATGCCAACTCAAAATTTAGAATTCATAGGGGCTATACCAAATATGGAGACAACTATAGCATCCCTTCCTCCAGAGAAACTTCAGAGAGTAGTGGTACAAGTTGAAAAGATAATCCAGAGAAAGATGGTACTTGCCCGACTAGTTTTGCAAACTGTAGGGTCGATGGCAGCATCAATAGGTCTAATACCTCTAGCCAGGTATCATATGAGAATTTTGCAATGGCTACTAGCTTCTCACTGGTCCATCCTTCACCAACCATTGTCAGACCAAATTATGATCACCAGTGATTGCAAGCGGGATCTTGTTTGGTGGATGGATTCCCATCAAATTCTGTGCAGTTGTTCCTTTTTGTTCTTCCAGAACCCACCAGCCATAGTGACCACTGATGCTTCCCAGATGGGGTTGGGGCATTTTCTGGGCAAGACTGTCTAAGGCACTTTGGCCCCATTACAGGCCAACTTGCACATCAGTGTCCTGGAGCTAAGAGCGGTGCTTCTAGCATTGCAGGCCTTTCAGACAGCTCTTCCTCAGGGAGCAATATGTCAGTAGTTTAGTATATCAACAAGCAGGAGGAACCAACTCTTGCCCCCTTTGTTGAGAAGCCCTTAGAGTGTGTCACTGGGTGATCACTTCCAACCACTTTCTAATAGCAACATGCATTCTGGGGAGTTCCACTGTGATTGCAGACAAGCCGAGCAGATGTTTCCTTCAGCCTCACTAGTGGTCTCTCAAACCAAAAGTAGCGAAAATAATCTTC
>NC_056733.1:41917425-42049925 GCF_019279795.1 Protopterus annectens
CTTGAGGTCCCTGAACTGTATGGCAAACTTTACAACACTACAGAGGGATTTGACCAAGGAACTCTCAAAAATCTGTCCATGTCTGCATAGGATTATAAAGGATCATCCACGCAGCTGGCCACTGTTTATCTGCTTCCAGTGCATCCATGAGGTTTGTTTTTCATGTAGCATAGGGCACCTCACGGGCTGCCGGTTCAGGCATTGCCATTAGGAGACATGACTGGATGCGGTTATGTGATTTTGCATAGCTTTTTCCCCACAGTGAACAGGAAGGAAAGACTGTTTGCCATAGGGATTTGCTTTTCTACCCCTCAATGAAAATGTGGTGCTATAAATCCCAGGGCCTTTCCAGGATTCACCCAGAGACAACTTCTTCAGAGGCAGATGAGGGAGTTCAAATGGAAGACGCTGCCCTTGTGATAGAGGAGGCCTACAAAATCAGGGTTTTTGAGATTTGCTTGTGGATCTAGTCAGACAACGTTTATATATGTCACCCTTTTATTATGTCTCCACCAGTAGCCACAGTGACCACGGATGCCTCCCACCTGGGGTAGGGGAGCATTTCTTTGAAAGGACAGCCCAAGGCATATAGTCCCAGCAAGAGACCAGTTCACATATCAATATCCTGGAGATGAGAGTAGTCCTACTAGCATTGCAGGCACTTCAAGTTGTTCTTCTTGTAGGAACCGTTGCACTCCAAACCAGCAATATGTCTGTGGTCTGGTACATCAACAAACCAGGGGAAACTCGATCTTATCTCCTCTGCTGAGAAGCTATGAGTGTGTGGCAATGGGAGATTTCCACCGACCACTTTGTAATAGCAATGCATATTCCAGGGAAATCCAACGTATAGCTGACAAACTCAGCACATCCATTCTGATGCCTCACAAGTGGTCTCTCAGTCAGTGGCGGAGCAAATTTTCCGTCATTGGGGCAACCTTGCTGTGATCTTTTTGCTTCTTCCCACAAAAAACAAATGCAGCAGGTGCTTTGCCCTGATCCCCCATCAGGAGGAGTCACTGAGAGTTGCTGTTGTCTACATTTGGCCTGGTCTCCTTTATGCCTATCCTCAAATACCTCTGATTCCCAAATTCTTAGAGAAAGTCAGCTGGTTGAAGAGCTCAGTTATCCTTATTGCCCCCTTTCAGCTTCAGCAGGTCTAGTTCCCCTTCCTTTGGTCTCATCTTTGTTATCCTTCTTAGATACTGGACCCCAGTCCAGACCTTCTGTCACATCTCTCGGACATAAAACATCCCAATATCCCAGCCCTCAAACTAACCGCATGGTTTCTCCAGTTCCCATTAATAGCTAGACAGCCCAGGCTTTCTTCCCCAGTTCATGCCATACTTTTGTCTTCACAGAAATATTCAACTAAGATGATTCAGAAGAGTAAATGGAAAAGATTTTTCAGTATGGCCCTGAAAATTTACATTGATCCCTTTACTGCCTTATTTCTTCTGTACTGGAATTTTCAATTTCTCTTTTTAAAGAAGGTGCTAGTTTTACGCAGTCAAAGTACAGTTGACAGCCTTATTAAATTTTCACTCAGGAGGCAATGCTTCTCGCTCGTTTGCTTCCAAGTTGTGCAAGTCTTTTCTAAAGGGCACCTTTTTGCCCAGACTCCCAGTGAAAGATCCATCACCTCCCTGGGATTTAAAAGTAGTTCTTCAAGACTGAACTCAACAACCATTTGAACCTACATCAAAAACTGACTTAAAATTCCAGTCTTGGAAAACAGCTTTTTTAGTTGCTATTACATCTGCTAAAATGATTTGTAAACTCCAGGCTCTTTCATCGAAAGCTCTTAAAACTGTTTTTCATAAAGACAGGGTTACCTTATGAACCAGTCCTTCTTTACTACCTAAAGTGGCTTCTGAATCAAACATAAATCAAACCATACATTTACCAAGACATGGTTACCTTATGAAACAGTCCTTCTTTTCTACCTAAAGTGGCTTCTGAATCAAATATAAATCAAACCATTTATTTATTTATTTATTTTACATTTGTTTACCAGGCTAGTCTGACTGGACAACAAGTCCTTTTTCAGCAGAGGCCTGGGGAAAAAAGTTCCACACAAAGAAATTCAAACAACAGACAATTAAACAGCAAAATGGAATTATAAGTGATAACAAGCTTGAGAGATTACAAGTAGGCAAGATATACACTTTGACATAGAATAAAGCTTACATTGATTGATAATAACAATATATGCAAATTTGGATACATCAGGTATAAAGTACATGACAACCAAGGAGAGTAAAATAGTAAACTTTGAGTTACATTTATGCACTTGTACATATTAGTTGAGTTCACTTGGTTAAGTCAGTAGTAATTATATTACATAGATCAGCTGTAAAACCCAAGATAAAAATGTTAGTGTGAAGAAAGGATTGTCTAAGGGGAGTAGGGAGATCTTAGTCTGAGGTGGAGCAAGGGCATAGCCATTTACTGGAAAGGTGGAATATTATGTAGTCCTATCTTGCTGTAATTCTTGCTGGATGGGTTAAGAGCCAATACTCGGCTCCAACTCGGCTGATTACTAAAGCTCGAGAGGTTTACTGGCTCGAGGCTAACCCCTTTCCCATGGTGTCTCACGGCAGTTCCCCAGATCCCATTTGCCACGAAAGCTTCGAGGTTGTCTCCTTACTGGCTCATTGGCTAAGTAGATTTTTTGATAAATCTTGTATTTTTCGTCTCTTTTTCTTCACTTTTACTCTTAATAGTTATTAGCCTTTTCTTGTGTGATTGTTATTGAGTGCTTGATGCCCTATTTCTCCCTGCTTCCTTGGAACCGATAACTCTATCCTCAGCAGCTCAGTCTGGAGCCGAGGGATCTGGGAGCCGACGCTGTCGAGCCGACTCCGACAGGGATAGTCACCCCAGGTTTTCTTCAGAACCGATCCTCCCTCTCGGTGTTTAGGCTCGACTGAGCTCGGTTCCCACATCTGCTTCGGAGCCTGTCCCTCCTGCTCGGAGCTGACCTTCTGTCTCCTGGGAGCGGAGCTTGTCTTCGTAGCCGGCGTGGAAAGGCTTTTGAAGCAATAGAGAAAGCTTTGTCCAATGCCAAAGCCCTGCCTTTGGACCCGATGACCCACCAGCACCTGGCAGCAACCTCTTCTCTCCCGCCACCCCCTCAGTGTAGGGAACCAGAGACTCAAGCAGCCCTCATTGGAGGTGTCCCCTCTTCCAAGACCTCCCCAGATTATCCCACTGGAGACCTTCCTCGGAAGAGAGTTTGTAAGAGGAAGCATGTTGGCTCACCTGAGTCTGTCATGTCTGACACTGATTTGGATGAGTCAGAGGGGTCCCCTAGATCCACCTCTGAGGATGTCTCCTTTTCTGACATCTTTGAAATCCTTAGACAGAGGGGTGATTAGAAGACCTCTAACCCTACTGAGGACAAATCGGTGTATCTTGAGGCCTTTGGTTCCTGACCTTCCACCTCCTGGGTGACACTGCCTTATGACCAGCTCTTGGGGGTCATGTCCTGGAAAGCCTGGACCTCCCCGGACACAGTGGAGCCTGTCCCGAGGAGGCCAAACAAATTTATGACTGCTCCAGAAGATAAGTCCTTTCTTTCCATCCAAGGGAGTTCCTGTTGATGCTATGATGCTAGCAGCGGCCACTAAAAAGGAGTTGTCCAAGACACCTTCTAATATCCATCCTCCTAATAAGGAGTCCAGGACGATGGATAGGTATGGAAAGCGTACCTTCTCTTCAGCGGCATTTACCTTAAGATCGCTGAATTACCTGTCCCATTTTACTTGACTTCAAAGGAATCTCCTGAAGGAGTTGGGAGATGCTTTTCAGGGTTCAGTAGCTTCGGGATCCACGGATAAGGTATCTGCGCAGCTCTCCACCCTTACATCAATAGCTAACTCCTCCATGAGGCTGATTTCCTATGCAGCGGATGGAGCGAACAGGGCAGCCACAACAGGAATTTCTCTTAGGAGGCATTCCTGGATGCGCCTCTGTAACTTCATGGAATCCTTTAAGTCTTCCTTTACCAACATCCCCTATGATGGTTCAACTGTTTTTGGACCACAGATAAAAGAGACTTTGACCAGGTGCGAGCAGGAAGGAAAACTGTATCTGCCGTCGGAGTCCGTTTCTCCCTTCCTTCTAGACCCTATCCCAAGGGTCAAACAGGAGGGAAAATGTGGTTTCATAAATCCCAGAAAGGTTTCCCTCAGGCACAAGGTCAACCCACCCCTAGGGGCAGAGGGAGAGGATACAATGGAAGATGCCGTCCTCCCGGCAGGGGAGTTCTGCAACATCAGGGAGATAGAGAACATTCTCTGATCGTCCCCTCCATTGCCCATGAGGGATTGCCCGACTGTCCATCTCTGGAGGCAGTCGGGGGTCGTCTTTCACTGTACCCAAACACCTGGCTAAACATTTCCCAAGATCGTTGGGTACAAACCATAATATCCAAAGGTTACCTGATTCCCTTTGTTTCCGATCCCTCGGTATACTGGTCTCTACCAGACGTGCTGCCCATTCAGCTAGACCGTGCAACATCAGAGGTCATCTTGTTGCTGTGAAAAAGAGTCCTCCAAGAAGTCCCCACAGAGCAAATAGGATCCGGAACTTGCTCTCGATTCTTTTTAGTTCCAAAAAAGACAATCAATTCTAGATCTCAGCAAACTCAACAAGTCTGTAAAGAAATCAAAGTTCCAAATGATCACTCTGCAGTCGATATTTCCCTTTATCGGGAAAGACAATTGGATGTGCTTAATAGATCTTCAGGATGCGTACTACCACATCAAAATGGACAGGCACTCCAGAAGACACCTATGTTTTCGGTTGGGAGCCAGTCATTTTTAATTCTGAACACTGCCCTTTGGCCTCACTACAGCCCCCAGAGTGTTCACCAAATGAATGGCAGTAGTAACGGCTCACCTGAGACATCAAGGATTCCAGGTGTTTCCGTACCTAGATGACTGGCTCCTCACTGCTACCACCAAGTACCAACTAATCAGAACAAGGGAAGAGACTCTATCCTTGTGCGCCAGATTAGGCATTACAATAAACCTAAAAAAATCAGCCTGATCTCCATCAGAGCACATTGTATTCTTAGGCTCAAATAGACTCAACCACCATGACAGTAAAACTGACACCAGAAAGAATAGAATCATTACCTGACCAAGTCAGATCTTTGCTGAAGAGAGACAAAGTACATGCTAGGGTAGTCCTTCAGGTCCTAGGGACAATGGCTTCCTCCATTCTCTTAGTTCCCCTAGCCCATCTGCACATGAGAGTACTTCAATGGCTACTATTTACCCAGTGGTCAATGCAGGATCTCCCCTTGCCTCACAAAATTCTCATCACAAACGCCTGCAAGAAGGATCTGATATGGTGGTTACATACGGATCAACTTCATTTGGGTCGCCCACTTGTTCCCCTTCAAGAAAATGCATTTTTAACCACGGACGCCTCCAAGATGGGGGGGTGGGGCATTATCTGGGAATGATGGTCCAAGGTACTTGGCAGAACCACGAGAACCACTTGCACATAAATGTTCTGGAGATGAGAGCAGTGCTCTACGCGTTGCAAGCACTTCACAGTTCTCTTCCCACAGGGACAATTGCGATTCAATCAGACAACATGTCTGTAGTGTGGTACATAAGCAAGGGGTAATCATATCTTACCCACTTTGTTGAGAGGCCTTAAGAGTATGGAAATAGGCGATGGACACAACACTTTCTGGTAGCAATGCACATCCTGGGGAAGTCCATTGTGATAGCAGACAAACTCAGTTGGGTAATTCTGATGCCTCACGAGTGGTCCCTGAATTCAGAAGTTGTGAAAGAAATTTTACGCAAATGGGGCCAGCCTTGCTGCAACCTATTTGCCATGTATGTGAACACCAAATGCAGCAGCTACTTTGCCCTAATTCCCCATCCGGGGATTTTACTCAGGGATGCTCTGGTCCATGATTGGCTTCCGGGACTCCTTATGCTTTCCCACCTTTTCCTGTCATTCCAAAAGTGATTCAGAAAGCAAAACTGTTGGAGTACCCTGATCCTCATTGCTCCTTACTGGCCTCGCCAAGTCTGGTTCCCCTTCCTGTGGGCCTATCTCTTGGAGGAACCATGGATTCTGGAACCATCTCCAGACCTCCTGATTCATCAGTCGGGGCAGTTCCATCCTACTATCCAGACCCTGAAATTGACAGCATGGCTGCTCCAGTTCCACGAATAGCCAGGTGTTTCCCTTTCACCTACAGTCAAACACATTCTAATTTCTTCACACAAGCCTTCCACTAGGGAAATATATTCCAGCAAATGGAAAAGGTTCTCTATTTGTGCAGTAAACCAAGGCATAGATCCCTATACAGCTTCTATAAAGTCTGTTTTGTCCTTTCTGGCATCCATTTTTCATGAAGGAGCTGCAGCTGCTATGGTTAGAGTTCAGTTAGCTGCCATCTCAAATTACCATTTTGGCTACATGGAAAATCCAATCATGTACCACTCTTTGTGCAAAACCTTTTTGAAAGGAGTCCTCCTTCTCAGACCTCCAATCATACAACCACCAGAACCCTGGGTCCTAAACCAATTCTTACATCTTTAATTTATTCCCCTTTTGAACACTCTTCTTCATCGGATCTGAAATTATTGTCTTGGAAAACACTATTTTTAGTGGCTATAACTTCTGCTAAGAGAGTTTCAGAATTGCAAGCTCTCACCATTCGACCTCCTTACTTTGTTTTCCACAAGGATAGAGTCTTAATTAGAACTAATCCTTCTTTTCTTTCCAAGGTATGTTCAGGGCATAATCTCAACACAACTATTGAATTACCAGTGTTCTTTCCAAATCATACTAATAAATCAGAATACAGACTACACCAATTAGATGTCCACAGAATTCTCAGATTTTACCTACACAGGACTAAAGAAGTCAGAAAATCAGACCAATTATTTGTTTCTTTTTCAGACGAAAATAAAGACTTGCCTGTTTCTAAGGTTACCCTATCAAAATGGCTTTCAGATCGTATTTCATTTTCTTATAAGACTGCTGGCAAACAGTTACCAAACAGAGTAAAAGGCCATTCAACAAGAGCAGTATCAACTTCATATGCCTTTAGATCTAGGCTCCCAATTGATACCATTTGTGCAGCAGCTACTTGGGCAAGACCTCATACCTTTGTTACTCATTACAAATTGGATTAGGCCTCCCAGGACAGGTCATCCTTTGGGTCCACTGTGCTGAAGAGTCTCTTCGCTTGAGCTGTCCGGGATAAAGGCGTTAGGGATGCTGTCCCATCCAGCAAGAATTATGGTGAGATAGGACTACATAACATAAAGAAGTTATGTACTTACCATAACGTTCCATGTTTGTAGTCCATCTCGCCTAAATTCTTGCGTCCCACCATCCTGCCCCCTTCCTGTTTCCTGGAGGAAGTGGTGGACTATACTTATGCTGTCTGACCTGGTTGTAGTTGTCTGTCCACCTGGCATGGATAGTATTACACTTTGTTCTGTTTGTATGTACATAGTTACTGATAGTTTACTATTAGGTACCTATTACATTCTTGCAAACAAGATCTGGGGAATTGCCATGAGGCACCATGGGATAGGGGTTAAACTAGAGCCAGTAAAAGCTCTTGAGCTTTAGTATCGGCCGAGTCGGAGCCAGGTATCGGTGCTGAACCCATCCAGCAAGAATGTAGGTGAGATGGATTACAAACATGGAATGTTATGGTAAGTATATAACTTTTTTTTTTGGTATTTGTTTACATTTAGTTAATATAGTGCTTGATGTGATACTGCTAGGTAGAGAGTTCCATATTTTGGCAATATAATGTGAGTAGATACCAGTCTAATCAAGGTTAGAACCTCTACAAACCCCTGGCTTAGTAAAGAAACCAAACAAATCCTCAAATCCAGAGACACTGCCTGGCATTACTATAAAAAAAACAAAGAAACACAAAGCTGGACAAAAAATCCTTCTACACAACATTACAAACTAAATACCAACACAACCCGCAAAAATTTTGGAAAAATGTAAACCAGCTACTAAAATCCACCCAAAAGGCTACCCCCAAACCAACCACCCCTGACACTAAAGTTCCCATCGAAACACAATTCAACTCCCACTTTGTGAACTCAATTCTATCCTTAGTATCACAGGACAGTTCCTTCCTCACTATCCCCCCAACACAGATAACACTAATACAAGCTTTACCCTCAAAACAGTTTCCACCACGTCAATCAAAGGCATGCTCTCCAAATTAAAAAGCTCATCAACAGAAGCCTACCTACTCCCCAGCTATTTCTTGAAACTCACAGCAGATGCTATTGCTATCCCAGTCTCCACTTTCATAAACAGATCAATTGTTGAAAACTATGTGCCCGAACTCTGGAAAATATCCTATGTTACACCCATACATAAAGGCAGGACCTCCACTGAACTTAATAACTACAGACCCATTGCTTTACTCTCCCCCCTGGCCAGAATCCTAGAAAAATGCATCCATACCCAGATGCTAAACTATCTCCTAGACTGCAACATCCTGTCACCTACTCAGCATGGTTTCAGACCTGCCCATAGTACCACTACAGCTCTCCTCTGCTTCACAGACACCGTAAACCGTCTCAAAAAGGAAGGCCTGCAAGTGTCAACTCTTTTTTTGGATATGTCCAAAGCATTTGACACAGTCTCACACCAAATCCTGCTAAACAAACTAAACAAATATCATCTATCTAATTCCACTCTTACCTGGTTCCAAAGCTACTTAACTGACAGGTACCAAGCTGTGAAATGGGAAAATTCTCTCTCTCCTCAGCTGCCCATAACTATAGGAGTCCCACAGGGTTCTATCTTAGGATCACTACTATTCACAGTCTTCACAAATGACCTCCACACCTCCACACAGCATGCATCTATAATTCAGTATGCAGATGACACTACCTTAATCTGTGCTGCACAAAACATTCCCACCCTCCTGCAAACAACTCAACTAGCATTCTCTGACGTTGAAAACTACCTTACCAAAGCCCAACTTATCCTCATTCCAAAGAAAACTCAGCTTATGATTATAACCAGTTCTAACAAAAACACTAACAGTCAATTCACTATCTACTCCACAAATGCTACTCCAATTGCTCCAGTGGCACAGGCTAAGCTACTGGGAATAACCATAGACTCCCACCTAAAATTTGATAGTCATCTGAACTTAACTATTAAAAAAGTACATGCCAAACTGGGGTCACTCTACTGTATCAAACCATTTCTTACCAACAACACAAGATCAGCCATTGCTTGCTCCCAGCTTCTATCCACCCTACTCTATGCATCTCCCATTCTGACTAATCTCAACAAAACTGAACTAAGCAAAATGGAAGCTTGCTATAACAGAATTGCCCGCTTTGCTGCAAATTGCTCATATAGAACTCATCACTGTACTGCTTTGAGACAGCTCTACTGGCTTGAACTGCCCAACCTCCTAACCTACAATCAGCTCTGCCTCTGTCATTCTATCTATTACCTCCCCAATAAGTGTTCTGCCCTCAAAAACCTAGTACAACATCACTCAGCCAAAAGGCCTCTTAGATCATCAAGCAAACTACTACTAGAAGTCAGCAACAGCTACAATAGCTTTGGAGATGCACTATATAGTAGTTCGTTGGCTAAAAAATGGAACTCTGTCCCTACTAGCATTCAAAACATATCATCCAAAGCCTCCTTTAAAGACCTCATCAGGCAACATCTCAAGCAAAGTTGGCAGTGCAATGATTGCTCCCCAGGCTAGTGAAAGCGGATAACATATACATACTAAATCTAGAGCAATTGATAATAGTTTTTCAATCTTACTCACAAACACTGGCTAATCTACAATGTATGTACTGTACCTGTGTACTATGTATGTATTCTACCTACATTCCAAAGTTCAGCTGTACACCACAAATCTATTACTTACCTTTATTTTTAAAATTAATATTTTTTGATTGTTCTCTCCACTGTAACTGTTTGTGCCGTATACCACTGTAAAAACATGTCTCTTGTAATTTGTGTGTATACTGATTATGTCTAAACAACTAAATGTGTCTGTAATTTTTCTTTGTGGAGCTTTTCTCCCCGGGCCTCTGCTGAAAAAGGGCCTTTTCGGCTCAGTCAGACACCCCTGGTTAACAAATGTAAAATAAAATAAAATAAAAATAAATAAAATAAATAAATAAATTCAATCCAAAATTCTTGAACAAGGGAGAATACATGCTACATCTTTTAGGTGTGCATAGACAAGTATATTCCTATTTACACAGAACAAAAGATTTCAGAAGAACGGACCAGCTATTTGTCTCTTTTTCACCTGGTCACCTGGGTTCTTCAATTTCTAAAGTTACTTTAGTCAAATGGATGGCTAATTGCATTTCCTGGATATATTCCCAGCCGGGTCTGTCCTTGCCAAAACCACCTAAGGCTTACATAACCAGATCCATTCCCACTTTATCTACCTTCTGGGCTAGAATTTCCACTGATAATATTTGTGCAGAAGCCACCTGATCTAATGTCTGTACTTTTATTTCTCATTACAAATTGGACATAGTTTCTAGAAGCAGAGCTACTTTTGGTTCAGAAGTTCTCCAGAATATTCTTCCATGAGGGCCACCTTGATTTTCATAGCTGGGGACTCTGTCCCATACGTTGAGGAAGAATGAAAAGCACATCACATATTAACGTTTTGTGCTCACCATAACTATGGATCTGTGTTGTCCATTTTCATTCTTCCTCAAACTTCCCTCCCTCCTTAACTCTTTCTGTCATATTCTGGAGTGACCTGATGAACTTTTTGGAAACCGTAGTTCCAGGTTTGAGCCCTGGTTTAATTTCTCTCCTCTCCTACTGTTATAAACAGTGGATATAAAGTTTACATACTCCTGTTAAAATGCCAGGTTTTTGTGATATAAAAAAAAAAATGAGACCACAATAATATGATTCAACTTTAATATGTTCTTCTAAATCCATAACTTCACTCCAGACCCTCACCCAAATGGTATTTAATATTGTGCAAAATTGGTTTAGACAACATTGCCTCCTCCTTAATCCTAAAAAAACAAAATTATTGCTCTTTACACCTACCCAGAAGTCACCACAATTTCATTTTACAGTAACCTCTAATAATGGAACTAGCATATCTCCAGATACTATAACCCGTTTCCTAGGAATCACAATAGACCACAACCTCAGCTATGATGATCATATTAATACTACTATAAAATCTGTCAACAGAAAACTAGACTCCCTTTATAGAATCAAACCCTTCCTTACGCCACTAGCCAAAACTACTATTGCCCAGACCCACCTTATCTCCACCCTATTCTATGCTTCTGCCGTATATACCAATCTATCAAAAACCAACCTTATCAAACTTGCAGCTAGCTATAATAACATTGCCAGATTTGCCTCTGGCTCCCCTTTCAGAACCCATCACTATCACAACCTCAAACAACTGGGTTGGTTAGAACTGCAGAACCAACTACTTCATCAACAGCTTACCATCACCCATAAGATCCTTTACCACACCATGAATACCCCAATCCTCAACATTCTGATTACCCCATACAAAAGTCTTGCAACACTACGCTCAGCTAATAACCTTCTAGTTTCCACTATTAAGTCAGACAACAAGGCTGGGGACTCACTATTCACTAACACAGTGGGAAAAGCCTGGAACCAGCTTCCAAATGAACTCTCAACTCTTTCTTCCACACTGCTTTTCAAAAAATATCTTAAAGAATATCTTAAAACCCACTGGCTATGCCCCTGCTCTAACCCTGACTAAGATCTCATTCCCCATCTTGCTCTCCCTATACTTCTCTGCTCTGTTGTTCTGACACCTACCTGTGTTAACTAGTAAGCTAACCTCTAACTAGTAGTTAATCGAGTTTTTTTCCCTTCTTAGTACTCGATATGAGTCTACTTTCTCTAAAAGTGCTACCACTCCACTGTATTGGATATCATCATGTTTGTACGTCTATAAAACAGGCCAAAAAAATATATATTTTTATTTTTTTCTCTGTATTTGATCTTTTAACTAAACAACTCTGTACAAGTTTACGTATGTAGAATCTAAATAATGTACTGTATCTCATGTTACTCATTCATACAATGTATGTCATGTCACTGCCTATACTTGGAGCTTTTCTCCCCGGGCCTCTGCTTAAAATGGACATATATCCAGTTAGACTAGCCCGGTCAACAAATGTAAAATAAATAAAACTTTTCCCACCTTTAATGTGAACTATAATCTGTACATTTCAGTTGAAAAATAAACAAATCTATTAGGGGAAAAAATATAAAAAATAAAAAACATACAATAAGCTGGTTGCATAAGTGTGCACACCCTTAAACTAATACTTTGTTGAAGCACCTTTTGATTTAATTAAAGCATTTAGTCTTCTTGGGTACACACCTGCCATCAATTAAAGAGACTGTGATTAACCCCAAATAAAGTTCAGCTGTCCTAGTAGGATTTTCCTGGCATTTACTCAGTTGCTTGCTACAGCAAAAGCCATGGTTCACAGAGAGCTTACAAAGCATCAAAAGGATCTAATTGTTGAAAGGTATCAGTCAGGAGAAGGGTACAAAAATATTTCCACAGCATTGAATATACCATGGAACACAGTGAAGACAGTCATCAAAAAGTGGAGAAAATATGGGGAACAGTGACGTTGCAAAGAACTGGATGTCCCTCCAAAAATGATGAAAAGACAAGCCTAAAACTGGTCAGGGAGGCTGCCAAGAGACCTACAGCAACACTGAAGGAGCTGCAGGAATTTCTGGCAAGTACTGGTTGTATACTACATATGACAACAATCTCCCGTATTTTCCATATGTCTGGGCTATAGGGTAGGGCTGCAAGACGTAAGCCTTTTCTTACACAGAAAAACATCCAGGCCTGGATAAAATTTACAAAACAATACATCAAGTCTCCCAAAAGCATGTGGTCTGATGAGACCAAGGTTGAACTTTTTGGCCACAATTCCAAATGGTACATTTGGAGCAAAAACAACACTTTGCATCACCAAAAGAACACCATCCCCACAGTAAAGCATGGTGGTGGCAGTATCATGCTTTGGGTTTGCTTTTCTTCAGCTGGAACTGGGGCTTTAGTCAATGTCAAGGAAATTATGAACAGTTACAAATACTAGTCACTTTTGGCCCAAAACCTTCAGGCGTCTGCTAGAAAGCTGAAGATGAAGACGAATTTCACCTTTCAGCACGACAATGTGCTATGCTGATGGAAAAACCAGTTACTTTTGGCCCAAAACCTTCAAGCGCCTGCTAGAAAGCTGAAGATGAAGAGTAATTTCACCTTTCAATGCGACAATGACCCCAAGCATACATCCAAATCAACAAAAGAATGGCTTCACCAGAAAAAAATTAAAGTTTTGGTATGGCCCAGCCAGAGCCAGACCTAAATCCAATAGAAATCTGTGGGGTGAGCTGAAGAGGGCTGTGCACAAGCGATGCCCTTGCAATCTGACAGATTTGAAGCGCTTTTGCAAGGAAGAGTGGGCAAATATTGCCCAGTCAATATGTACCATGCTGATAGACTCATACCCAATTAGACTGAATGCTGTAATTAAATCAAAAGGTGATTCATCAAAGTATTAGTTTAAGGGTGTGCACACTTTATGCAACCAGCTTATTGTACGTTTTTATTTTTTATATTTTTCCCCTAACAGATTTGTTTGTTTTTCAATTGAATTATACAGGTTATAGGTCACCTTAAAGGTGGGAAAAGTTTTGAAATGATTTATTGTGGTCTTTTTTTTATATATCACAAAAACCTGGCATTTTAACAGGGGTATGTAAACTTTTTATATCCACTGCATATTAAGGTTTTAAGGCAGCAAACTGGATCTGAGGTACTGGGGATTCTCTAGGACATTATGGGTAGAGGAAGGAGCTTGTGAGTTTGGTCTAAAGTCTGTAGAATAAGTCCGACTCAGATCTGTAACCCACACATGGAAGAAGAATAAAAATGGACAACACAGAGCCATAGTTATGGTGAGTACATAACTTGAATCTATCGTAGATCCCCCCCCCCCCCCCGCAGCACAAACATCTTACAAGAAGGTCTAACACAGACAAATGACTAGTGCCAAAGTCACGGATTAAAACTCAGTGCTAAGAAATGCATTATAATACCTTTTGGAAAAACAGACACCCAAGCTAATTAGTCCACTGATAAGACACCCCTAAGAGTCAACCCAGTAATCAGGGATCTGGGAAAACATTTAGATAGTAATCTGGCCTTTGACCAACATGTGGCCAAGATAGTAAGAAATTCATTCTGTGTTAACCAACTTATAAATAAGAGCATATCATCCAGGTCCAAGGAAATTATAGTGCCACTTTAATCGGACCTTATCAGACCCATCATTGAGTATAATGCCCCCTTTGGCACATACCTGACCAAACTTGCACAACAATTGGAATGCCCACAAAGGTTTCTTAACAGGAGAAACCAGGGTATGAACACAGTGTTGTATATAGATTGCCTTAAAGCTCTGTCTCTATACTCTGCCTCAGTAACTTGTAGGAGACAGTCTATTTCTGGCATACAAGGCATCCTCAGATCCAGCTCTGATGGACCTTTTGCACATCTGCAAAATAAACAGCATCAGAACCACTAGATTTAAGGATTTAAATTTGCTTGTGACATAAATAAGATGTGTTGGTGAGACAGATATGTGTTTCAGAGGATCCCCATGTTCTGGAACAAGCTACCCATCCATGTGAAGTTAACCATCTTTAACCCTATTTAAGTATAACGTTGACCAGTGGATGGGAAATTGTAAATTCATCCTTGGTCTGTCCCCCATGTCTCTGATGGACAGAGGAAGACAGTATTGCCCAAACTAACATAACCCCCCTTACATAATCTCTAGAAACTTCTTTACCTACCGTCTTTTAATAAATGCCCATGATACATAGGGACACAATTTGGTTGGATTGCACAGCTAGTCTTAACAAAGGTCCTGGTAGTCATTAACATATTATATACCTGTGAACCTATGAATGCACACAGTCATTGTACTACTCAAGTCACTCATTGAAGAAATGTAAACTTCGACTTGATTGCGATTATTCTCCTTTGCTGCACTTTAACTTGCAGCAGTCTCTGCAGTTTATATGTTGTGTATCAGCTTTGCAGCAGTACAGTAGGGTTTACTATTTGTGAGACTGTTAACTGTTTTCATGTGGAAACACAATTGGTAAAAGCATAGTCAAGAAACGCGTATCAATCAGTATAGTAGCCTTTCTTTTTCACTTAGTTATCATTTTGGTGAGAGGAAACATCCTACACCTCGTGTACTAACTGCTGTTAAGAGTTAGATGGTCATAAACACTCCAGCAGGAGCAAAGCTGCTGGAGGATGCCAGAGCATGAAACTACCACGGAATTATGGCTGAATCAATGCCTTAACAGTAGGTTATATCTCCTCATGCTTACCACCTAGTGCTGGTTGTTATCATGTGTAAAAATTATTAAGTTTAAAAATAGAGCACTAATATGCCAGATGGATACTACTGACATCAAGGTAGTAGAGAGCAAAAAGTAAGAAGTGAATGAGAAGGAATTACATTTTGCTTCTTTTTTAGATGTTACTCAAGTATATTGGTAAGGTCATTAGTCTTAAAAATATTCATCATGCCCAGCTCATTTCTAATGATGTAGCAATTGCCATTATTGCCTCATTCCTGGTTGAGATGCTTTATTTGGTGTGCGTGTGTGCGTGTGTGCGTGCGTGTGTGTGTGTGTGTGCGTGTGTGTGTGTGTGTGTGTGTGTGTGTGTGTGTGTCTGTGTGTTCCTTTCTGTTACTAGCCCTGGTGTCCCCCAAGCCTGTATGGCATAAACAGGTAATACTAATGAATGTGTTCTTTTATTAAAGAAGTAATATAAACCACATTCCCATGTCACATGTCAGCAGGTATATTAAAAAGTAGATTTACAGAATTTGTGCAAGTATGTTAGCTTAAGACAGTGTTGTGTGGCATTGCTTTAAATTTAGCTTGAACTTCCTTTCATAAAACATTACTGTTTTTTTCATTTCTGATTTCTAGCCTCTGATGAAGAGATTCCAAATCACTTTGAAAAACTACCTGTTGAAGCAACTTGAGAAGCTGGACCTGGATGTGAAGGAAATGGTATGATATAAAATAGGTGTCTTTTAGACTCTCATAGTCAGATTGATTGTTTTTTATGGAACCATGATGTCATAAGCCCATTCAATGAAACAGTAATTTAAAACTGTATTTTACATGGGGGTGACTGGAAGATTGAGCTTGGGGCTTCACTCTTATTATATAACCAACTCATGGGGATGTACAGCATTGCGGAAGTTGTTACAGTTAAAGAACTGAGCTTGTTCAATAGAACATGGATGTAGGTTCTCTCTCTGTCTTACACACATGCTTGCACACACACACACACACACACACACACACACACACACACACACAAGCACCCTCGCATGCAGACACAATGACAGTACGAGGAGTATAATAGTTTTTAAATCCATTTGCTCATCAGAGGTCACATAACTTCTGGTTGCTGTCTGTGTGGCAATGCTTACAGCTTCATGCTTCTACTTTTTTGTATCTGGTAGTACACTGGAGCAGCTAAAGCTCTCTGTACTACAATGAATTATGAGTAGGTCTCTATGATAATGACTTAGTTGTTATTTTGCTCTTGACACAAAAATCAAGATTAACCTCTTGGAATTCACTTTGCTCTATGGTTGAGGTACATTTAATGATATGCCTTGAACATATAACGTCTTGGTTATGATCAGAGATCTAATTGTAATCCTATATAATGCACTCATTGAACAGCACATTATATATTTCAGTTTGCTAGGGGGTCATACTCCTGAGTGATTAGTTCTTTGGATGAGATGTTAAACTGAGGCCCCATCTGTCTGTGTTAATGGTAGGTGCTATGAGATCTTTTACATCCATCTGAGCTGTCAAAAAGAGTAGGCAGAATTTCTCCATGCCCTGGCCATATTTTCCCTAGTAGTATAAATACCACCAAAGATCTCCTGTGAGAAGATGTTGCTAGCCTAGTGGGACTAACCTGGTCAGTAAAGCATTTTTAAATTAAAAGTTTTAAAGTAAATCCCAATCTCTGCATTCATTTTGAAAGTAAAGAAGAAAATAGTATGCACACTGACAGTTTTGAGCTGTGTGTGTTAACTGGGGGGAGAAAGACAAGTAACGGGACACTGGAATGACTTCAGAGAGGGGGCCTGGTCCATTCCCCTGCTTAAGGCCTTATTTGACCATGATACGGCTCTTGGCAGTATTCCTTAGAATGTCTTTGGAAATTTATATTTTTTGCAACTTGACATTTTACTTCAAATTTTTAAGGTTTTTAAGATGTTATGCTAGGTATAAGAGGTTAGAGAGGCAATTTGAATGGTGATTCAGTTCCCATAAGTTAGCATGCCCTTTGTGATGCCCGTGCCCTGGCCCAGCAAACAAGGAGCCTCAATCCTCACCACTAACACCAGAGGGGGCGTCTCATATAAGAGGAAAGGATAACAAATACACACAGTAAAGTGCAATTTCCCTTAAGAGCGCACAGAGATCACAGTCAGTCCGGGGCTGGTCCCTCCCTTGCTCTCCATGTCCCCAATAAGACTCCCCACTGGCACAGCTATAGGGTCCAGATCTCAGCCTAGCTGGGCAAGCTAAAATCTCCAGCACCCTCTCTGTTCAACCAGTGCTTCGTGTCCCTGCCCAAGTAGCTGACACACACACACTTTGACATAAGAGTTTACACAACCACACATACACTTCTGGGGAAGGCTGGCACAGGTTATCCAGCTGTGCCCCTTTTACCCAGACTATATGGTAGTACCCTGCCACCACCCAACTAATAATATCAGCTACCCAAAGGCTCTAAAAAGGGTGTCCAATTATTATTGTGCAATATTATTATCCAGTTGGTGTGACTAAACAGTCTTAAGGCTTATTAGAGTGACCTGGTACAGGATCCTTGTATACATGCAGTGTACTCTTAGAGCTTAACTTATCTCTACACAAAACCAGGCACAAGTTAAAAGGTTTTTAAATATTTAATAATAACTAATTAAAACCACAAGACAATACTTTCTACTACACAGTCAGTGCTAGTCAAGAGAGTTCAGAGATCACACAGAAATACTTAAAATAAATCAGTAGTACAGTTCTGACATCACAGAAAAAACACTTAGTCTAAACTTTACAGTTCCTAGCTAATCTAAAAGAAAAGACAATTCTAAGATAACTTACACAGAGCAACAGGCAGGCCTGTGAGATGGATAGTCAGACAAAAATGCTTAATAATCTCTGGTTCTCACTGTTTAAATTGAAACTGCAGTTTTGCTAAAATATTACATAATCTTTTACACTTTCCTGGTGTTCTCAGGCTGACAGAAATTGCATTTACATTCTTTTACACTTAGAACAATAAAGGACATTCCATATGTAAATTCTGGTCATTAATTTTAGCCTTAAAACAATAGGCAGGAAGCCTTCATCTAGCTGGACTGGGGCCGACTTTAAACATGAAAGGCAGTGATGAAATAATTTTAATTTCAAAGAACCAGCAGGAAATGCTTGACTTAGCTTTCTTTACAGCAGATGGCAATGTTGCCACATTGTTTTAAGTTCAACATTTCATATTTACAAATGATAGAATTATCTGCACAATTCTATCTGGGTAGGCTGGCAGCCTTCACCCATATCTACCAGTCTTCACATCCCCCCTCCCCAGAGAACTCAAACTAGTTTTTCAAGTGACCCATGAGAAATGCCGCTTGAGATGGTTAGGTCTATCTGAGTGTACCTCACCTCATTCCCTGTCTTGAGAGCCCATCTGTATTGGCATTGGTAACCCCACTGCAGTGCTGCACTGACATATCATATGCTTGCAACCCCAGGCTCCATCTTAGTAACTTGTCATTTTGCTGACTAGCTCTGTTTAGCCATGTTAAAAGGTTGTGATCTGTCATAACAGTGAATTTTCTTCCATACAGATAAGGCTGATGTTTATGCAATGCCCACACTATGGCTAGACATTCCTTTTCTACAGCTGCATAGCATTCCTCCCTGGTTTGGAGCCTACAACTGAGATAAACCACTGGGTGCTCTTCCCCCTCTGAAGAAATCTGGCCAAGTACAGCCCCCACCCTATGATTTGAAGCATCCACCTGCACAACAAATTATTTGCTGTAATCTGGATTGGCTAACACAGGGAGTCCTCCCAAAGCTTCTTTAAGCTTCTGTAATGCCTGCTCGCATGCTGGGGGTTCACACTACCTTATCTGGCCTGTTCTTCCTTGTCAGGTCTGTGAGAGGAGCAGCTATGGTACTATAACTGGGAATGAACTTTCTGTAGTACACTGCTGTCCCTAAAAATGCCCTCACCTGCTTTTTAGTAACAGGTGCAGGCCATGCCTGAATGGCTTTCACTTTGGCAGGTTCTGGCCTTATCTTACCACTCCCCACTCTATGTCCTAGGTAGGAGACCTCTGCCATACCCACCTGACATTTGCTTGGCTTAATGGTCAACCCTGCCCTCTGTAGTCTGCCCAGCACTTCCCTGACATGCTGAAGGTGCTCTGGCCAGGAATGGCTGTAGATGGCAATATCATCTAGGTAAGCAAGGGCAAATCCTCCTGCTCCTGCTAGGATATGATCTACCAGCCTCTGGAAAGTCTCTGGGGCATTCTTCATCCCAAAGGGCATCTTTGTGAACTCATACAAGCCAAAAGGAGTCACAAAGGCTGACTTCTCTCTAGCACTGGGAGTCAAGGGCACCTGCCAGTAACCCTTGGTAAGATCAGTGGTTGTAAGATACTTAGCCCCACCCAGCTGCTCTAGGGCCTCATCTGTCCTAGGCATGGGGTAAGCATCCGACTCTGTGTGATTATTTAATTTCCTGTAGTCCACACAGAACCTGGTGCTGTCATCCTTCTTTGGCACCAGCACCACTGGGGAGGCCCAGGGACTGTTGGACTCTTGAATCACCCCTAGTTCCCCCATCTCCTGTGCCTCCTCCCTCAGGGTCTATCTTACTCTCTCAGGCACCCTGTAAGGGGCCTGCCTAATAGGCCTTTGAGGTCCTGTATCCACCTGGTGCTGCACTAGGTGGGTGCATCCTAGTTTCCCAGTGAACACGTCCCCAAATTCCTGCAACATTGCTCGGATTTCTCGAAACTTGGTAGGAGATAGCTGCTGGAACATTGCTACCCCTTCCACTGAGGTGTCAGCCCAAGCCTCACTGAGGAGATCAGTCTGCAGTTCTCCCTCAGACCCCTCCTGCAATCCACTGCAAATGCTCTGCACAAGGGCCTCCCTATCATGATAAGGTTTCATCATGTTAACATGGTACAATTTGTGCCCCTGCCGTCTGCCTAGCAGTTCCACCATATAGTTAACATCACTTACCTTTCTTATCACCTTGTAGGGACCCTCCCAAGCTGCTTGCAGGAATGAGAACCATTACCTGCTGCCCCGCAGCATACTCTCTAGCTTGAGCATTCCTGTCATACTACACCTTTTTCTGTTGTTTGTCTTCTGACAGGTTCTCCTGAGCCAAGCCCATGAGTTCCCTGAACCTTGTCCTGAAGTTTAGGACGTATGCTACAACAGACTCCTTGTGAGACTCCCAGTCACCTTCCCACTCATCTCGAATTAAATCTAGAGGTCCCCTCACCCTGTGCCCATACATAAACTCAAAGGGTGAAAAACCTGTGGATTCCTGGGGAACTTCATTGTAAGCAAACAACAGATGGGGCAAATACTTGTCCCACTCCCTCTTAAACTGATCTGCAAATGCCCGTAGCATGGACTTGATTGTAGATTTTAACCTCTCAACAAGACCATTAGTCTGGGGATGGTAGGGGGTGGTCTTCATGTGCTTCACCCCACAGGACTTCCACAGACAAGCCAGCAGGTCTGACATGAAATTGGCACCTCTGTCTGACAGTATTTATTTTGAGAAACCTACCCTGCTGAAAATTTCTAACAAAGCATTTGCCACCTTCTCTGCCTCAATGGAGGGCAAAGCCACTGCCTCAGGGTATTGTGTAGCATAATCCACTACCACTAGGATATACTTTTTCCCTGTAGAACTTTGGGTACTCAGAGGAACCACAATACCCATAGCTACCCTCTGAAATGGCTCCTCAATCACAGGCAAAGGCATCAAAAGAGCTCTCACCTTGTCTCATGCCTTTGTGTGGAAAACTGTGATTTTGTGAAAATATTAAATATTTGGACTGTACTTTTACTGTCAAAATGTGTGTACTTTGTGCTGGTTACTGTTTTTAATGGAATTAGAACATGTTTTCATTTATGTGATAATAAATGCTCTGTGATATTTCTGACTAAAAGTTCAAGGTCTAGAGACAGTATATCTGATGTTGTTAATCTTCACCCAATTCTTCACAGTGGGTTCAGTTCATAACCTTGGAACCAACTCAGCCATATCTTTCAGCTCGTGCTCTCCAAACTCTCGAGCTAGGCACTACCCATAATGCTTCTCACAAAGATTACCTCAGATCTTGTTTGCCACTTCACAGACCAGACATGTTCATTCATTCTCTCGAGCCTTGGCCTAGTTATTGTAAGTGATTTCTAATTTTTTATATAATTCTCTTTTCTATTTCTTCATTCTTTGAATTCTTGTAATTCTTAGCACTTCTACCCACTCTCTTAGCACTTCTACCCGCTCCTCTTCCTTTCGTAATTAACCTTCCTTTATTCTCTTTATTCTACCTTAGGTAAACTGTCCAGTACCATCGTTGGTACTCCTTCCTTTCTTTTTTCCTTAAATACCATTAAAGGTACTCCTTAATACCTTTGCTGGTATTTTTCTCTCCCTATCTTTTTCTTTCTATTAAAAAAACTTCTTTCCTTTACCCTTTTGATACGGAAGATCAACAAGAGAAGCTTTCTCCTTCAGAACCTTCTAAGGGCACCTCCGAGTTCAAGAGGTGAAAGAAGTGTGAGGGTAAAATGCGTAACTCAGAAGGACATACCCTGTGTGTGTACTGTCTTGGAAAGATTAATTTACAAGAGAACTGTGTGATTTATCCCGGGTTTTCTACCTGCACTTTAACAGAGAGAAAAAACAAACTAATTTTGAAAGGGCTTCTTAAATTTACCTTCGACAAAGCCATCTCTGAGTCCAAGGAGAAAACTAATACTTCATCATCATCTTCTTCCCATGGTTCAAAGAAAAGTCTTTCCTCGGTTCCGAAGTCCTCGGAACCGATTAGAAAAATGGTTAAATCTTCCTCGGTACTGAAGAGTTCATCGGCACCAGAGGAGTTGACTACATCTACTAAATTGGCTTCAGAGCCGACAGCCTGTACCTCGGTACCTACTGATAAATTGGTACCTAATCAATCGGGGCTGCCTGTGCTCCCAAGAACTTCCTGCTCTCCATCTGTGGAACCATTTAGAGATACTCCATTTGTGGAAGTGAGACCCCCAAGATCTTCTTCCACTGCATCTGTTCTACTAAAAGGCTGTCAGAGGCAGATATTATGAGACTAGTGGATCAGCTACTTGTGGCAAGAGGATTGTCTTTGCTTCCGAGCCGAACCAGTGTTGAAACTGCCCATCCTATGACCCCCTCATACCCTCCTCCTCCAACTCTTGATGAGCCTTTGGAGCCTTCGATCCCGACACTCCCAGCTCAGACTGACTCAGTTCCGGTATCATCATCTGTTCTGAGAACGGTCTTGAGCATCTTCGAGCTTTTGGCACCAGAGACCTCCCGGGCTCAAGAAACTTTGGTCGGGTCCAAGATGCATGGTACTTTTTTGGTTCCTTCGGAACTGTCTGTGTTTCTCAGTGCCTCAGCCCTTGTAGTGTTGACCCAGGCTCTTGTTCCAGAGGTGGTCTCCTTGGTGTTGGGTGCGACCCCGGATGTTCTTCGTGTTTCACTGTTGCAGTCATAACTGTAGGGTGTTCCTGCCGGCAGGCAGCCCGAGGTCAGCCAGAATTCCAAAGTCTGGGTCCGGCGTTGGCCGTACCAGCAAGTACCCTGACGTCAGAATGCAGAGGTACATAGCTGACAGCCAACGCCATCTTCTCCAGTCTTTCTTGCCGTGCGGTGGAAAGCAGCTCGCAAGTCGTTGGTTGGCGTATTCAGACAACGTGCTTTGATTGACTTCGGTCCGAAGTTTTCAACTTCTCTTCTCAAGCTAAGTACCCCGTTGGGGAAACTTTTTTCTTGCTCCTCCGATGTCAGAAAAAGTTAATAATTGTATATCGTGTGGAAAACAAATACCTCATAAAGATTTCCACTCTTACTGTCTACCTTGCTTAGGCCCTGACCACGACATTTCTTGTTGTCGGTTCTGTGCTAGGTTTAATTCTCGTACTATCAAGCATAGGTACGATTGGGCCTTGAACTATTTCGGTAGACGATTTAATTACAGGATGTCGTCAGATACTTTACCGACAACCGGAATTCAAAAGAAACGTAAGGACAAGGATAGGCCTCTGAGGTCCAAACAGGATTCTTCACAGTCGGAGCCAGCTTCGGGTTCGGCGGTCATCAGTGAGGCGCTTTTGCAGCCCCTGTCGTCCGCCACTTCTGAACCGATGGCCGACACGGACTCCCATGGGGAGCCATCTAGGCCTAATATTTTATCTGCTGCAGGACCTTCGGACATCGCTCCTTCAGATGGGTCCGGAACCGCTGTGCAGGTACCGGCTTCTGAGGGAGTTTTCAGGCCTTCACATATAACTATTTCAACAAAGGCAAAGACAAAAACTCCTGTAAAACCAAGGGTTGCTACTCCAGCTGCTTCGGATTCAGCTCCCAAGTCCCAGAAGCAATTACTATGGATGGCTGAGGATTTACTTACAATGATTAGGGGTTCTCACCCTCCTCCTGATAAAAGGCCTAGACAGGATTTACCTTATGATTCCTCTGACCAGGCTTCTGTGTCTTCTGTCTCTTCCTCTGACCAGAATTACTCTTTTCCTCCTTATGAGGATTCAGATGCAGAGGACTCTATTCCCTCTGCTTCTCCCCCTGAAGATTTCTCTTTTGGGGAAACTTTACATGAGATGAGGGAGCATTTCCATTGGGAAGGTCAGGATTATTCTGCCTCCAAAAAGAGACTCAGAGAATTTCTCCTTCTTCCTCAACACAGACCTTTGGCTATTCCTCCTGTGCTTGACATTGTGGATGATGCTTTTCTGAAGCTAACCTGAATCCTGATTCCTTGCCTGCTCCTTCTAAGCCTGATAGATTTTACAGAGTCCCTGATTCCCATCAATTCTTATTTAAGAACCCTTCTGCAGATCCAGAAACTATTTCTCAGGGTTCTAAAGCTGCTAAGGCCGCTTCATCTAAAAATCCTATTCCCTCTGAAAAGGATTCTCGTGCCTTGGATAGATGGGGCAAAAAGGTTTATACTTCTGCTACTCTTTCTATTAGAGCCTTAAATTGCCAGTTTCATATGTTCAAGTATCAGCAATTTCTTTTGTCTGTTTTAAAGCAAAGGCTTTCTACCTTTCCTGCATGTGCAGAGGACAAGGAATTTCAGGATGTTTTGCATGCAACTGAACAAGTTAGCAAACATAGTTTACATTGTGGTTTTGATGCCTTGGAAGCTTCTTGCAGGGCCGCAGCCTCTGGTACTGTTATAAGGAGACATGCTTGGCTTCGAGAGCAGAATTTACCTGAACAGGTTAAGGCAAAATTGTTAGATGCCCCTGTTCAACATGATGTGTTATTTGGATCTAAGGCTGAGGAGGTTATTAAAAAGATGGAGTAAAAAGCAAAATCTATGCAGACTGTCAAAGATTTTTTACAAGGTCAGCCTCCTAGATTTTCTAGAAATTGGCCCTCCAAAAAGTGGTCTTTTCCCACTTCTGACAGGCCTCAAAGGGGAAGATATAGATGGTCTAGAGGCCGGGCACAGACACAGGCCTCTTATAGGTCCAGACAGTGGACTGCTTCTTCACCTAGAAGGGGAGAAGACAGACCTCAATCACAAAGGAAGCAGACCCAATGACTCCCTCTGTTGGGCTACAGGTCCTTCTTGCCTGGAAGCTCCTCTCGGAGGAAAACTATCTCTTTTTTACCAAAATTGGACGCATATAACCCAGGACAAATGGGTTTTAGATGTGATTTTAAAAGGCTACAAATTCCACTTTCATACTCTGCCAAGGTCTTACGGTTGGCCAGATCTGCCAAAACATCAATGGTCAGAGGCCTTAAATCAGGTGGACGCTTTATTAGCCATGAGAGCCATAGAACCTGTTCCTCTCCCAGAGATGGGCAAGGGTTTTTATTCAAGACTTTTCCTGGTCCCAAGAAAACAAAATGCATGGAGACCTATTCTGGACCTCTCAGTATTAAATACTTTTCTGGAAATTCCAAAATTCAAAATGCTTACTCTGTAACAACTTCTTCCCATGCTCTCTCGGGATGCTTGGATGGTAACATTGGACCTGAAGGAGGCCTACTTACACATTCCCATCAGACAGGAACGCAGAAAATATCTCAGATTCAAGGCTGGCTCGAGACACTTTCAATTCTCTGCACTGCCCTTTGGCTTATCTACTGCACCCAGAGTCTTTACCAAGTGCCTGGCTCCAGTAGTGGCTTATTGCAGACTCCAAGGGATTCAAATTTACCCCTATCTGGATGACTGCTTATCCAGGCGGACAGCAAGGATCTTTTACTTCAACATCTGCAGTTTGTTCAGCGCCTCCTCCTACTACTGGGATTTTCAGTGAACACAAAAAAGTCACATTTGATCCCCTCTCAACAAATGATCTTTTTGGGAGCTCTTCTAAACACAAGCTTGCAAAAGGCCTTCCTGACTCCAGAAAAGCAAGTACATCTGGCAGCAATTTTCAAAACCTTGGCTACTTTGACTCAGCTCACTGCAAGGAAATTCCTGCAGGCTTTGGGCTACATGGCTTCTTGCATCCTGTTGATTCCAAATGCAAGGCTTCATATGAGAAAACTTCAATGGTACCTAAAGAGTGTATGGTCTCAGCATTACCACAGCCTGGAAACAATGATACCTCTGATTCCCTGCCTCCAAAAAGAGTTCCTTTGGTGGTGCAGGGCCTGTGCTTTAAACGAAGGAAACCCCTTCCGTCTGCCTCAGCCTTCTCAGATCATAACCACAGACGCTTTGGATTACGCTTGGGGAGCTCATTTTCTAGACAACTGCCAGCAGGGCTATTGGCCAAAGAAACATCTTCACTGGCACATCAACCTGAAGGAAATGTTGGCAGTCCAACATGCTCTTCTAGCCTTCCAGAAATTTTTGCAACCAGGACATCTTCTGATTCGTACAGACAATACCACAGTCATGTGGTACATAAACAAGCAGGGGGCCTCCCATTCTTATCCCCTTTGCAGACTAGCCATGAGTCTATGGGACACAGCTCTAAATCTGAACCTGCATCTTCAAGCTCAATTCATCCCAGGGAAGCAAAATCTCTTAGCAGACAGCCTAAGCAGAAATATTTTGGATCCTCATGAATGGATGCTGGACCCCATCTTATTCAGCAGGATTACATCAGTTTGGGGTTGTCCTCAGATAGATCTGTTGCATCCCATCTCAACCACCAGTTGCCTCTATTTTGCACCAGGTCCTTCCACAAAACAGCATGGAAAGTGGATGCCCTGTCTTTCAGCTGGAGGAATCTTTCGGGATATGCCTTCCCTCCTCTTCCTCTTCTGCCTCGGGTGCTACTGAAAATAAAACAGGACAGACCCAAGATTATCATTCTGATGGCTCCAAATTGGCCTCAACAGTTCTGGTATCCAACCTTACGACACCTGTTCTTGGAACCTCCTTGGATTCTGCCTCTGTCTCCTTCCCTTCTGTCCCAACATCAGAGTCAGATGCTACACTCTCAAATCAAGACTCTTTGCCTGGCAGCCTGGCTCTACAAAGGTCTTTGATTCCTTCTGCTCTTCCCAAACAAGTTTTGGATGTTCTCTTGGAAGCTCGGCGTCCTAGCACTAGAAAATCTTATGCTTCTAAATGGAAGAGATTTTGTATTTGGATGCGGGATCGAGGTTCTGATCCTCTTCTACCTGATATTTCCTCCATTTTACTCTACCTTTCTGAACTCTTGCTTAAAGGCCTCTCTTTTTCTTCCATAAAAATCCATGCTTCTGCTATTTCGGCTCATTTCAACACTGATCCCCCCCATTTTTTCTCATCAACTGGTGAGACAATTCTTGAGAGGGGCTAAGAATTTAAGACCTCCCAGAACTCCTCCTGTTCCTGCTTGGGATCTTAATTATGTTTTGGAGAAGCTTACTTTACCTCCCTTTGAGCCTGCTGCTGCTTCGGATATCAAGTTCTTATCCTGGAAAACAGCTATTTTATTAGCATTGACTTCTGCAAGAAGGGTGTCAGAGTTGCAAGCTCTCATGGCTGTGGAACCTTACCTTATTTTCCATCAAGACAGGGTGGCCTTGAGGACCAATCCTACATTTATGCCTAAGGTGATTTCTAAAGTGGCTTTAAATCAGACTGTTCACCTTCCTACTTTCTTTCCAAATCCTCAAAACAAAGGGGAAAGGATTTTACATTCATTGGGCGTACACAGACAACTACGCTTTTACCTGGACAGAACTAAAGATTTCAGGAAATCTGAACAGTTGCTTATCTCTTATGCCTCCAGTTCTCTAGGCAAGGCCATTTCTAAACAAACTATTTCCAAATGGATTGCTCATGGAATAAGGTTTTGTTACTCTCATTTTGGGAAACAGATTCCAGGCACTGTTAGGAGTCATTCTACTAGGGCAGCTGCCACTTCAGCAGCTTTTCTCAGAGGAGTTCCTACCAAGGACATTTTGGAAGCTGCCACTTGGAGTTCAGTGCATACCTTCTCTAAGCACTATAATCTCCCTTTGTATTCTAAGTCTAGGGCAGGTTTTGCCTCTGCTGTCTTGCAGGATCTACTGGCTGCCCCTTCTTCTGCATAACCTCCACCCTCCTTCACAGCTTTGGGATTCCACCCTACAGTTATGACTGCAACAGTGAAACACGAAGAACATAGTACAGTTGTGTACACCTACCATAAATGTAGATGTTCGAGTGTCTTCACTGTTGCAGTCGGGGTTTCCCTCCCACCATTCCCCTCTTGTTTTCTGTTTGTTCTATCTCCTCTTCCTTTGTGGTGTATTTGTGTTTCCTTTGGGACACCTTTTGGATATTTTGGGGAGCTTCTGACATCTGGGGCAAGAAAGGCTGGAGAAGATGGCGTCGGCTGTCAGCTATGTACCTCTGCGTTCTGACATCAGGGTACTTGCTGGTACGGCCGACGCCGGACCCAGACTTTGGAATTCTGGCCGACCTCGGGCTGCCTGCCGGCAGGAACACCCTACAGTTATGACTGCAACAGTGAAGACACTTGAACATCTACATTTATGGTAGGTGTACACAACTGTACTTTCTGAAGGAGGCTCCCATCCCTCTGTAGGGGGGCCTCCCTTCCGGATTATGGAGAAGGCATTATCCATTGGGGATTCTCAGTCTTTGCCATCCAGTCGGGACAGATTTCTACTTCCTCTTGAACTGAGCTTTCATTAGTCTCACCCCCAGGGCAGAGGACACAAAGGTCCCAGGTAAATCCCACTTTACTGGTCTCCTCTTCGGACACTTCCCTGGATCATCCCCCCAAGGAAGTCCCTATGAAGAAGAACTGCAAGAGGAAGCACCTGGACTCCCCAGAAGAGTCTTAGACTGAAGATACTGATTATGATGAAGGGAAAGGTTCCCCCAGGTGACCCCCTGATGGTTTCCTTCAGGGTTATCCTAGAAATCCTGAAACAGAGTGGTGGCTGGTCATCCATTCAACTTTCTTCAGAGGAATCAGTATAACTGGAAGCTTTTCGTGCCCAGCTCTCTACCTCTTGGATCTCTCTGCCTGGTGATGATCTTATTAAATTGATCGCTAAGTGGGCATGGAAGTTGCCCGACTTCATACAGCCAATACCCAAGAGACCTGACCGGATATTATCGACCCCCAAAGATGAACCACATTGGTCTAAAGGGATTCCTGTTGACGCCATGGTGGTAGCGGCTGCCACCAAAAAGGAACTCGCTGAAGAGAGTCCCACTATCCATCCTCCTAACAAGGAGTCTAGGGCTTTAGATAGATTTGGGAAGTGTGTTTATGCTTCAGCAACCTTTGCTGTAAGGTCATTAAACTATATGGTACACTTTACAAGACTACAGAGAGATGTGATTAAAGAGCTTTCAAATAATTTCTCAGGAGCAGTGGCTGAAGGGGTCTGAGACAAACATTCCTCTCAGTTTGCAACCCATGATGCTATTTCCAATTCGTCCATGCGGCTCATTGCGCATGCAGCTGAAGGGACGACCAGGGCAGCGGGTTCAGGCATAGCCATTGGAAGGCATTCCTGGATGCGCTTGTGTGACTTTGGGGAACCAGTTAAATGGTCATTCGTCAGTGCTCCTTTTGGTGGATCCACCCTTTTTGGCTTCAAGGTAAAAGACACCCTAGCCAGATGTGAGAAAGATGGTAAGACCCTATCTGCCATAGGCATACATTTCTCCACTCCTCAGAGACCTTATTCTAGGAATCAAATGAGTGGGAGACTATGGTTTAAAAAATCCAAAGGGCCTTTTCAACACTCATGAGGCAAGGACTTCCCCTGAGGCAGAGGACGAAGCAATGGAAGATGCCGTCCTAGAGGCAGAAATGGACCACAAAATCAGGGGTCCAGAGAATTTTTCTCTGGAACTTACTATCAGCATCCTTGAACGGGGGCCCGATTCCCTTCCTCTGGAGGCAATCGGGAGGCAATTGTCCCTGCACCTACACTCATAGGTTCATAGGTTCATAGGTTCATACTAGGCTATCTGCCCGAGGGCATTTACAAGCCTAGCCCATAGTTTTGTGGCTTACGCCACCCCTTTAGTATGTTGTAGTAGAAACTGGAAGCCAACCACCACGTAAAATCAATTCTTTATTAAAACAGGAGAATAAGCGCTTTCGCGTGCATCCACAAAGGCACGCTTCTTCAGATTCAATAAATGTTGAATGAACCCACTCAATATATGTAAAAACACTAATTGAATTAAATATGAGTTAACCAATTCAATTCAGTTGTCACTTATTCAATTAATTAATCTAGGGTGTAGCTTAAAAACACTTAATACTACTTTTCTTTTGAAGTCATCAGCTTCAAGTAATGCAGTGTATGCCAAAAGACTATATAAACTGTTAATAACACATGTATAACTTGATACACAATAGTCCTATAGATTTTTATCAAATATACAAAGCATATATATTAGTATCATAGAAGATTATGAAGTGTCTGACTTGGTAGTATTAATATCAAACATTATAAAAATCAAGACAGCAATAAATGTCTGCTTTTAAAATCTAATACCAGAGTTACTTATATAAGCAATATTAAATGCAGTTCAAAAATGCAGTACGCCCATGCATAGAGTCTACTATTAATCATGTATATAGACATATATTCATTATACAAAATAATATAAATGGGGAACTATACCCATTATTTTGCTGTGCCTCTGTCGAGCAGTGACACTGAGGTAATCCCTGGGGTATATCTGCGATCTCCCATCCATTGGTCAAGATTTCTCTTGAACAAGGCCAGCGAGGTGCTCTGCCTCACATATACCGGGATTTTATTCCACAGCACAGGGAGTCTTTGGGTGATGAATCTATCCCTCCAGCACGTCCTATTAATAGCCGTGTCGAGGTTTAAGTCTCCCGCTCTTGTGGCTCTGACGGATCTAGATTTTTTGAGGTGAAGCATATTCATCAAATCTGGGTTTGACATGGCCTTGTATGTCAGGCAAAGGTCACCTCTGAGCAAGCGGTGGCGACTGAATAGAGCTGGAGTTCTTTCAGTCGGGCAGCATAGGACAGATGTTTGAGACCCTTTATCCTTTTGGTGAGGAACTTTTGTGGCCTCTCCAGCTGCTGCAAGTGTCGGGTCAGATACATTCTGAATGGGGCATTGTACTCAATCATTGGTGTGATGAGTGATGAGTATAGGGAGACTATGACCTCCCTTGATCTAGATGAGAATCCCTTCATGATAAGGTGGGCAATGTAGAAGGTCTTCCTAACTACTTTAGCTACATGGGTGTCGAATGACAGACTACTATCAACCTGGGTCCCCAGGTCCCTGATAACTTCTTCTGTGCTCAGTGGATTGCCACCTATTTGGTAGCTAGGGTAACCTTGTTTTTCCCAAGGGTATGACTATGCATTTTTGGCATTTAACTTTAGGCCATGGCTCTGGCACCAGTTATCCATTTCTGTGAGACCCTTCTGAAGGATATCTGTGTCAGATGTGTTTTCTACTATGGCCCAGTTTGCAGTCATCTGCAAACTTTGTCAGCCATAACCCTCCTGTGTTTGCTTGTACTTGGAAAAGTAGATGCCAAACAAGAGTGGGCCCAGGACTGAGCCCTGTGGTATACCACTTGTGACAGGCTTTGAGTCTGACATGGCGCCAGCAACTCTGACCCTGTGGGTTCTGTCACTCAGCCAGTTTGCAACCCATCTTGTGATGTATGGGTTAACATTTAAGCTGATGAGTTTTTCAATGATACCCGAGTGGGGTATTGTATCGAAGGCCTTCGCCAGATCGAGGTAGGCTGTATGGACTGCCTTTCCCTCATCAATGGCTTTGGTGACTGTTTGAAAAAGTCAACCAAGTTTAGAAGGCATGATCTGCCTTTGACAAAGCCAAACTGGGATGGATCCAAAGTCTGCAAATTCCCTATGTCTTTATTTATGAGGTCCATTATGATCCTCTCCATGGCTTTGCAGATAAGGCTTGTCAAGCTAATGGGCGGTAATTTCCAGGGTCGGTGGAAGCACCGCCTTTGTGAAGTGGGACCACAGTTGCAGTGCGCCACTCCTGGAGTGCGTATCCAGAGGTAAGACTATGATTAAACAGCTGTCCTAGCTGTGGGTTTAATTCCTCGTTGAGTTCGTGGAGCACACAGCCAGGGACACCATCAGGTCCCATGGATGCTGTGTTTTTGCTTTGGAGAGAGCAGTTCTCACTTGGGCGTTGGAGTTGTATCTGGGGCTGGAATCGCTTGGCATAGTTGTCTCTCCTTTAGGTGGTGAGGGGCGGGAGAAGTTTTTACTGAACCTGTCAGCCAGTATGTTGGCAATGTCTGTAGGATCAGTAATCTTCACATCATTTTGAACTAGTTCTGAGCATATCTGGGAGTTTCCTCCCAGGTTTCTAACATAGCTAAAGAAGGCCTTATGACTGTCATTTGAGTCTTTAGCTATTTTTCTCTCAAAATTTGCTTTGGATGATTTTATGAGAGCTCTTAGTTTTTTACTTATAGTGATCAAGGGTGTCTTACCTTTTAAGGATTTTACTCTATCTTGTAGTAGCTTCCTCCTTTTGTTGTAGAGTTTGTTTATGGCTGGGGTCCACCAGACTGGACGCTTGCCTTTGGTACAAAGAGTCTTTGTTTTGCTTGGGATTGCCTTATCCATGCAGTCCTGCAGGTGCTGGTAGAAGGCATTTGTAAGTGATTCAGCGGCTTGAGTACTGTTTTCCGGCTTGGGGGCCTTAAAGGAGACCACACTAGTCTTTAGAAGTGTGAAGTCGGCTTTGAAGTTCTTTACTGTGGTCTTTTTATTTCAGGTGGGGTGGGATGAGGACCTCCAGCGAGATTAGTTTGTGATCTGATCTCACCAGTGAGGGGTATACTTCGGTGTTGAACATTGTGCTCCCATGTTCGTGATGATGAGATCAAGTATGTTTTCTCCTCTTGTGGGGATGGTGACTAGTTGTTCCATGGCATTTGAGTTTATGAATTCCAGGAACTTTTGGGCTAGGGTGTTTGGGCTTGAGTAGTGTTCCCAGTCTATATTAGGGTAATTAAAGTCACCTAGTATGATGGTGTTTGGTGATACATTTATCCCTCTAGTGTTTTCAGGAAGGCCATGTGAGGTTCCTGAGTTTGTGAGGGTGGCCTGTAACATGCTACAATTTGCAGAGCAGTCTGGCCTATGGTTAATTGCACCTGGATGGTCTCCGATGCATCGTGCGTTGCCACCAGTCTTGAGGTGTGGGTGTCCTTGATGAATATGGATACCCTCCTTTCTTGGTATTGTCCGGATTTTGGGGCGAACGCATGATAAGAGGTAAAACCTGATAGTGCTGGGGTGCTCTCAGGAGCCTTGAACCAGGTTTCTGTCACAGCACAGACATCGATGTTCTCCATACTGAGAAGGGCCTCGAGTGCGTGCATTTTGAGATTTAGACTTCTGGCATTGAGCAGCATTACCCTTAGTTTTTTCCTTTTTGTGTTCTAGGGTGGTAGGTTTAGAATTTGAGCCTTGCCTAAAAAGGCACTATGGGGTGGCAAGAGCCTTTGCCAATATCCGAATCCCAGGGTGACAGGTGCAAGCCGTCCCTTGCGAAGCAGTGTGGCTTGTCCAGCATGTCATCCCAGGCAGACAGACATTGGATCCCCTTTGAATGACACCAGAGTTTAAGCCAATTGTTAAAGCTGATCATCTTATCTCTGTATTGTGGCATCATTCTTGGTGAAGGTAGGATACTGCTCAAGGTCAGGGTCATACCTGCCTGGGCTACATAATCAGAGAGCTCCTCAATGTCTCTTTTTATGTAGTCCAAGGAGGTACGCCTCAGGTCGCTTACACCAGCGTGGACAATGACTGAGTCGTATTTGTACCTGCTGTTGAGAGACCTGAGTGCTTGCGTTATGTGGCGGATTCTAGCGCCCGACAGGCAGCTTACTGTGACCTTCTCCTTACTCAGTCTGGTGAGCGGGACGCCAGTGTGTCTGACTATGGAGTCACCAATGACTAGTGTGTCTGGCATTGTGTTTGGCCTTAAGGGCTGTGACTGTCTGACACTCTGACTGTGAGGTCTATGTGTTGCAGGTGTTGTGTTCTGAGGTGGTGGTTGTTTGGGTGTCTGCTTTGGTGGCCTCTGCTGTTTTGGTAGATTTTTGATCAGAGCCGAGTATGTCTTTGTGTGTTTATGTGTATGATTTGAGGTTGTGATGGTACTATGTGAGACTGGGTCTATAGTGTGTGTGGTAACCTTCTCCTCCTGACTGGTCTTGCCAGTCCTATGTTGAGAGAGCTCAGCCTCCAGTTTGGCCATATAGTTGCATCTCTCGCATGTATTTGTGTTTTGTGGGAGGAGGAGAGGGTTGTCAGTGTACATGAGGCAATTGTAACATTGCCTCAATATTCCCAGGTTCACCAGCTGAGCAGGAGAGGACACTAGCAACTGATCCCTCGACATGCTAGAAGGACTAGACAAAAACTTTAAAAGAGATTCCGGGGACGTGGGTGACCGAGAAATGGGGGTTTGCCTTTTGGGGTGCTATCTATAAGAGTGCCGTATCAAGGTAATAAGTACTGTAGGAGCAAGTGCTAGGTTTAACAGATAGAGAAAAGTCTACTTGGAGTCAAGTAGAGATGATCTTTTTAGGTATTAGAGAAAGTGCTAGGAACAGGGATGCTTAAAGGTAAGATTGAAAAGAATGCACTCTGCAGTGTGCACTAGAGAAGTTAGATATGAAAGTAGGTAACTTGAGTTTTACCTGTTTAAAAAGTTAAGGTTTAGTGGAGAGTTACTATTTTTAAAACAGCAAGATGGACTGAAAGGGGTGGTTAATTTTGTATTTTGGTACTATGAAATACTGTAGGATGGCCAATAAATTTAAATAATTGAAGGGGTGGGATTTCAAAAGTGATCGTTTTGTGATTACTCACATAAGCCAGTGAAAGTAGAGAGAAATGAGATATATGGTCAGATTAACATAAGAGGCGGGCAACTAGAAAGACAGTGGTATTTAACAAGACAACTTAAATGGGTGGGAGGGAGGGAAAAAATCTGCCTGACTCAGAACAGAGAGAGCTGTGGTCTCTTTTGAAGTTTTAATATGCTGTTAAAAAAGAATGCAAGCAAAACACAAGGTAAAGAAAACAAACTACAGTATTCAAAATATAGAAAGGCAATACAGAAATACAAAAAATAACAGCAAACTAACCTTTCCTTCACAGCAAAGTGTAGCAGAGTCTGGATGAGCCTTTCTGGTAAAGCCAGGCAATTGATAACTTCGGACCATTGGGTGCAGGGGATAATATCCAGAGGTTACAAAATTCCACTAGTTGTAAGTCGCAAACCCCACAAAACACTCACGGATGTTCCACCCAACCAAAGGGATGCAGCAGTCTTAGAAATTCAAAAACTGTTAAAAAAAAGAGTCATCGAAAAAGTCCCACTAGACCAAATAGGATTCAGGGTTTACTCAAGTTTCTTTTTAGTGCCCAAAAGAACAAGGGACTGTAGACCCATTTTGGATCTCAGCTTGTTCAACAAGGTTGTCCAGCAAGCCAAATTCCAAATGGTCTCTGTTCAAACCATACTTCTGTTCTTGGAAAAAGGAAACTGGATGTACTCTATAGACCTCCAAGACACTTATTACCACATAAAAATGGAAAAAAGCTCCAGGAAGTTTCTGTGCTTCTGGCTAGGAGCCAATCATTACCAGTTCAGAGCACTGCCTTTGGCCTCACCACAGGCCCTAGGGTGTTCAACAAATGCATGGCAGTAGTTGCAGCTCATCTCAGACTGCAAGGTTTTCGAGTCTTCCCATATCTCTACAACTGGCTCTTCAACTCTGCCACCAGGCATCTTTTAGAACAGGAAAGAGACTACATCATAAATATTTGTATGTAGCTAGGCATAACAATACATTTCAAAAAGTCCAGCCTTCAGCCATTTCAGCAACTGGATTTCATCTGTGCTCATTTAGACACTGTCTCAGGTATTGCATCTCTCCCTCCCTCCAGAAAGACTACAACGCATCAGAGTCCAAGTCAGGAAAAATCTTCAGAACAACAGGGATTCAGCAAAACTTGTTCTTCAAACCTTAGGCTCCATGGCTGCATCAGTCACTCTGATTCCTCTAGCGAGGTATCATATGCGAATCCTGTAGTGGTTACTAGCTTCCCAGTGGTCTCTTATGCATCAACTGATGTCTCATCTAGTTTTGATTACCAACCATTGCAAACAGTATCTCAAATGGTGGCTACATTCCAGCCAGATTCTGTTGGGCTGGACGTTTATTCTTCCTCAGCCCCAAGCCATAGTGACCACGGATGCTTCCCAGATAGGGTGGGGGAAGGACATTATCTGGGAAAGATGGTCCAAGGCACATGGTCCCATTTGTAGGCCAACTTGCACATCAATGTTCTAGAAATGAGGGAAGTGCTATTAGTGTTGCAAGCACTCCAAGATGTCCTTCCTCTTGGAACAGTTGCAATTCAGACAGACAACATGTCGGTAGTCTGGCAAATAAACAAACAAGGGTGAACCAAATTTTACACACTATGTCGAGAAGCACTCAGAGTTTGGCAATGGGCAGTCTCTTCCAACCACTTTCTGATAGCAACACACATTCCGTGAGGCTCCAGTGTGATAACAAAGAAGCTGAGCAGGTCTGTTCTCATGCCTCATGAGTGGTCTCTCAATCCTGTAGTGGCAAACAAATTATTTCTCCATTGGGGCCAACATTGCTGCAACCTCTTTGCCTCTCTCCTGAACAAAAAGTACAGAAGCTACTTTGCCCTAATCCCCCAGAGATGCTCTCTTCCACAATTTGCCTCCCGGTCAGTTATATGCCTTTCCCCCGACTCCTGTCATATTGCAGTTCCTAAAGAAAGCCAAAAGGATGGAAAATTCAGTAATCCTCATTGCTCCCTTCTGGCCTCAACAAGTTTGGTTTCCCTTCCTTTGGCCTCATCTAATACTGAAACCATGGATTTTGGACCCAGTTCCAGATTTTCTAACCAACCCGGAGGGCACGGTTCATCCGAATCTCCAACATCTCAAGCTCACTACATGGCTTCTCCAATTCCCATGATTTCCAGGCATCCTTTCCTTTCTTCTCCTGTACAAAGTATTATTATTGCTCATCACAAGCCTTCTACTAGAAAACTATATCAAAGCAAATGGGAGAAATTTACTAGATGGGCCTTGAATAAAGGACTGGACCCTTATACCAGCCCCATTCATGAAGTTCTGGATTTTATAAATACACTTTTTCAGTCTGGTTCATCCACATCTAAGATAAAAGTTAATCTGGCAGCATTTTCAAATTTTCATTCAGACTTGAATGACTCTTCTCTAATGTCTCACAAGCTTTGTACAGCTTTTTTAAAGGGAGTCCTAATACTAAAACCCCAATTTAAAGAAACAGCTCCCCCTTGGGATCTAACTATTGTTTTTCAAGCTCTTACTAAAACCCCATTTGAACCATCAGCATCTTGTGACTTGAAGTTTTTATCCTGGAGACATTATTTTTGGTGGCTATTATCTCTGCAAGAAGGGTTTCTAAGCTGCAGGCCTTAACATGCAAATCACCCTATCTAATATTCCATAAAGATAGAGTTGCACTCAGAACAAATCCATCCTTTTTACCAAAGTAGTCTCCAAAACCAACATTAATCAGTCACTATAATTACCAGTCTTTTCCCCTAATTTCTCTAACAAAGGGGATTATGCCCTTCATTTACTAGATGTTCACAGACAATTATGTTTTTATCTTCACAGAACCAAGGAAATTAGGAAAGCAGATCAGTTATTTATAGCTTTCTCTTCTCTTCATATAGGTAATCCAGTTGCTAAGGTTATTTTACCTAAATGGCTCAGAGACTGCATCACTTTCTTCTATCATTTTAAAGCACTTCAGCTTCCCAAACCAGTTCAATCCCATTCGATAAGAGTTGTGGCGACATCAGCAGTTTATCATGCCAGAACTTCTCTAGACGACATCTGTGCAGCAGCCACATGGTCTTCTCATTATACCTTTATCACTCATTATAAATTAGATCAGGTCTCTAGCATCCTTTGGCTCTATGGTGCTTAGGAATATTCTTCTTTGAGACCTCCCAAGGCTAAAGTAGCTGGGGATTCTGTCCCACTGAAGATTGGATGAAGATTGATAACATCAGATAAAGAAGTTATGTCTTACAATAATGTTCCATCTGTGTCATCGATCTTCACCAGTCATTGATATCCCCACCCACCTTCCCCCATCCTGAGACTGTTAGTAGACTGGATTAATTCTCAGCTAGTTTCACTTTATGGACTCATATATGGCCTCAATCTGTATATTTCACCACATTTTTGTTTTTCTTTATACTACTTATTTGGCAAACTCGATCTGAGGTAATCTTTGTGAGGAGCATTATGGGTAGTGCCTGGCTTGAGAGTTTGGAGAGCGCAAGCTGAATGATATGGCCAAGTTGGTTCCGAGGTTCAGAACTAAACCCATTGTCAAAGATTGGTGAATATCGGCAACACAGATGGAACGTTATGGTAAGACATAACTTCTTTTTTCAGTGCACTGCCTGTGAGGACTTTTTTTTTTTTTTTTTGCTATTTGTAGAAGGGAAGTGTGCTGTTGTGGTTTTATTTTATTTATTTATGTTGAATTTTTTAACGGGGTAGAGCACTGATCCCATGGAACAGAAGTGTTGCTGGCTCAACCATTGCCCGGTATCATGAACCAACACCTCACACTCTCAGCTCTTCAGGTAAAGGTAAAGAAAAAGCACTTTACTGTATCTCTGTTACGCTGATATAGGGATTGGATTATTACAGATCCACTCCCCCCAGCTTTTCCACTGAAGAGCAAAAAAAAAAAAATAAGAAAAAAAGGATGTTGCCACACCAACCAGGTGACCAGATACAGAGTACACCTTACTCCCTCCTGTCCAGTCATTCAGTCCGATTTCTGTGCCCTGCCCCCAACCCTCTTCTTTTTATTAAAGTAAAACTCCAACGTAGAACTCAAAAAAAACATTTTTATTGTATCTTTGTTTTCAGAGCTATTTTAATACCTCAAAATTACTCCAAGTGCTTTTAATGTGTTTCCCTCAAAATGGCAGATAATGGGGCCTGCCTTGGTAATGTGATTTTGTTTTCTTACTTTCATTCCTTCTTCCTAGAATACATTTTAAGTCCTCTTTATATTACTCATGCTAGACATAAGGAAGTAATGTTGTTTTCTCATGCCACTGCAGTAGAATGGCAGGACTGTGAAGCACTGTCATCTAAACATACCTTTTGAAACAAAGCTACTTCTAGGTTTCCCTGACTGAGCCTCATTTATGTGTCTGTCAGAGCTTGTTCTACGCTATAAATAGCTGTTAACTACTTCCAGCAAAAAAAAAAAAAAAGTAGGTAAATAGCAGGCATTTGTAATGGGATTTTTTATAGTTCTAAAATAATTGACAGACCTTCCCCCATACTCTCATGATGAGGTGTGAAAACTTTCACTGCAGTAAATTATCCTTGCCGAACATTTACAGGTGATGAGTGGTATGACTCCAAACTAAATCTGTCTGCTACTTCTAAATGCCTTTAGTGGAAAGTTTTTTTTCTCTCGTGAATGATGTAGAATTAAAATGTAAAAACACCAAATAACCACAGGTGAACACCGTAGACACATAAAAATGATGCCAGGCAGTAAAACCAAAAGTCCAAAGTTTAATTGAGCGCTTTCTTACTGGTAATCCAGAACTTCATCAGAATAAAATACACACCTACAACAAGCCTTAAATAATGCATCCAATCACTTAACCATTAATTAGTATTCAATCATTTTAAAGATACATAGAGCTAAAGTAAACATGTATGTATTGGTGTAATTGTTTTGTGTAATTTTTATTTGTGAGTTGATTTTTTTATATATCCAGAAAAGTATACTGGTTTTAAAGCAACAAAACCATTTTTAAAAGTTAAAATGGGTGTGGGGGCACAGTTTTATATTGTATTTTACCAAAAACTTCAAAACAATACATTTTAAACAATAGACATGCATAGTTGCAACACCAATGACTAACTCTCTCCAGAAGACAATATGTACCCAAACTAAGTGTGAGGGCTATGCTCCCCACACCCCTAATGTGAGGGCTGTGCCTCCCACACACCTTCAACTATATATACTAACTCTAGGATCGCACTGCAGTTGGGAAAGGGGCATATGCCTTTTACTTGCCTTACAGTACTCTACATAGTGCCATATATACTAACTGCAATTCAGTGAAATGAGTTTTCAGTGAAGTGGTGGGGTAAAATGAAATTCAGTGAAATGAGATTCAGTGAAACAAAGCAGACCCATATGTGTGTGTGTGTGTGTGTGTGTGTGTGTGTGTGTGTGTGTGTGTCTGTGTGTGTATATATATATATATATATATATATATATATATATAGGTTCATAGGTTGGTACTAGGCTATTGGCCCAAGGGCCTAAGTAAGCCTAGCCAACAAGGTTCCCTGGCTTATGCCACCCAAGAAAGTTATTTTCCTGAGTCCCTGTCGAGCAGAGCCACAGAAGTGATCCCCGGGGTGTATTTCCTGTTTCCCATCCACTCATCAAGATTTTTCTTGAAGAGTGCTAATGAGGAACTTTGCTTGACGTAGATGGGTAGCTTGTTCCAGAGTATGGGAAGTCTGTGGGACAGGAATCTATCCCTCCAGCATGTCCTGTTTATTGTGTTGACAAGGTGGTCCCTAGAGCTTGTAGCTAGGAGGGATTGGGATTTCTTTAGGTGTAGCATGTCCAACAGCTCTGGCTTTGACATAGCTTTATATGTTAGGCAGAGATCACCTCGGAGTAGGTGATATGCTATGGAGTAAAGCTGGAGTTTTTTGAGGTACTTCTGTGGCCTTTCCAGCTGCTGCAGATGTCTTGTGAGGTACATTCCAAAAGGGGCGTTGTACTCTATAATGGGTCTAATGAGTGTCGAGCAGAGGGGAACAATGACCTCTTTTTTCCTGGATGAGAACCCTTTTGTGATGAGGTGTGCCACTTGGAAAGCTTTCTTGACTACTGTGGTGATGTGATTATCAAAGGAGAGACTACTGTCCATCTGCGTCCCAAGGTCTCTTATCACACATTCGGGGTTAAGTTGACTGCCACCTGTGTGGTAGTTCATGGGTACAGAGTTTTTACCAAAGGGGATGACAATGCACTTTTTGGTATTGAGCTTGAGGCTATGGCTCTGACACCAGGCATCTGTCTCAGTGAGGCCCTTCTGTAGGATGTCCACATAATTTGTGGACTCTAATATGGCTCCTAGTTTGCAGTCATCTGCGAACTTTGTTAGCCAAAGGCCTTCTGTGTTAGCCTGTACTTCAGGGAAGTAGATACCAAACAGGAGAGGTCCCAGGACTGAACCCTGTGGTACTCCACTTGTCACTGGTTTGAAGTCAGATTTAGAGTCTGCAACTTTTACAGTGTAGGTTCTGTCAGTGAGCCAGTTGGCAACCCATCTTGTGATGTAGGGATTTATACCTAGTTTAGTGAGTTTAGCTATAATTCCTGAATGGGGGATGGTGTTGAAAGCCTTGGTGAGATCAAGATAGGCTGTGTGAACCACCTTACCCTCGTCTATGGTTTTGGTGACTTCCTCAAAGAAGTTGATCAGGTTCAGGAGGCATCATCTGTCTTTCACAAACCCGAACTGGGTGGGGTCCAGAGTTTTGAGGTTGCCAATGTCTTTGTTTTTGAGTTCCATGATGATACGTGCCATGGCCTTACAGATCAGGCTCATCAGGCTAATAGGGAGATAGTTCCTGGGATCAGTAGTGGCTCCCCCTTTGTGGAGTGGGATAACTGTTGCTGTGCACCATTAGGTGGGTGCAAAGCCTGATGTGAGGCTATGATTGAACATGGTGCTTAGGTGGGGAGCCAGTTTGTTTTGCAGTTTGTGTAAAACGCAGCCTGGGATGTTGCTCGGCCCCATGGATGCTATGTTTTTGGCTTTAGAGAGTGCAACTTTTACCTGCGTAGTTGTGATTACAGGGACTCTGCATTCTTCCTGTATAGATATGGGCCCTTTAGGGGGTGAGAGGGGGGTAAAGTTAGCACTGAACCTATCTGTCAGGATGTTGGCAATATCAGTTGGTTCTGTAATTTCGTGCCGTTGTGCTGTAACTCAGAGCAGATCTGGGAGTTGCCATTGAGATTCTTGACATAGCTATAGAATGCTTTGTGGTTGTCCCTAGCATCAGTGGCGATTTTGTTTTTGCAGCTAGCTTTGGAGGATCTTATAAGGGATCTCCGCTTCTTACTGAGGATGACCAGGGAGCTCCTCCACTCATGGGATTTTACTCACTTTTGCAACAGTTTCTTCCTTCTGTTGTAGAGTTTGTTTATGGCAGGGGGCCAACAGATTGGCTTCTTTTCTTTGGAGGATAGCGTCTTGGTTCTGTTTGGGATAGCATGAGCCATGCACTCATGTAAGTGCTTATAGAGTGCATTTATGTAGGATTCAGCAGTCATAACTATATTGTCCCATCTGCATGGGTGTCATGAAGTTCACCACTTCTGTCTTAAGAAGCATGAAGTTGGCTTTGGAGAAATTTTTTACCGTGGTTTCCTTAATGGGAGTGGGGGCGGAAATTGGATATCTAGGATGATTAGCTTATGGTCTGATCTGACCAACGAGGAGTTGACTTCAGGTGTGGAACACCAGTCACTCATGTTGGTAATGACTAGGTCTAGGATATTGTTGCCCCTGGTGGGGATGTGGATAAGCTGATCCAGGGCATTGGAATTTATGAATTCCAGAAAGAGTTGAGCGAAGGAGTTGGTACATGAGTTTTCCAAGTTAATGGTGGGGTAGTTGAAATCGCCAATTATTAGGGTGTTTGGTTGAACCCTAATATTTTCCAAGATAAGAGTAGTGGGAATCATGGGGCATGGTGGGGATCTGTAGCAAGCTACAATTTGAATTGCAATTTTGCCCAGAGTTAGTTGCACTTGGATAACATCGGATGCATTATGCTGAGCAACTATTCTGGAGGTGTGGATAGCCTTAATGAATATGGACACACCTCCGCCTTTGGTGTTCCGGTCAAGGTTAAATGGCCATAAAGTGTGTTATAAGTTATAGCCTGGTAATGCAAAGGTGCTGTCTGGAGCCTTGAACCAAGTCTCAGTCACTGCACAGATATCGATGTTCTCCATTTTAAGGAGTGCCTCGAGGGAGTGCATTTTGAGATTTAGACTTCTAGCATTAATTAGCATTACCCTCAGTTTTTGCTTGCCTGTTCCTGTTATGCTGGTGAATTTGTCATTTGAACCTTGCCTAAAAAACTGTAGGGGCGGCAAGAGCCTTAGCCAGTATCCGGAATCTCAGGGGTGACAGGTGCAGGCCATCTCGGACAAAGCATCATGGTCTGTCGACCATGTCGTCCCAGGCAGACAGATACTGGATCCCCTTAGAATGACACCAGAAGCTTAGCCAATTGTTGAAGTCAATCATTTTGTCCTTGTACTGCGATATCATTCTGGGCAATGGCAGGATGCTACTCAGGGCTAGGGTCATATCTGCCTGGGCTACAGGATCTGAGAGCTCTTCCGTGTCTCTTTTCATGTAGTCCAGGGAGGTACATCTCAGGTCATTCACACCAACATGGACAATGACAGAGTCATATTTGTACTTGTTGTGGAGTAACCTGAGTGCATGGGTTATGTGGTGAATCCTGGCACCCGACAGGCATCTGACAGTAACCTTCTCCTTGTTTAGCCTGGTGAGTGGGACATCATTGTGTCTGACTATAGAGTCACTTATGACTGGTGTGTTGGGTACGCTGTTTTGCCTTATGGGCTGTGGTTGAGTGGTACACTGAGTCTGTGGGCTGTGTGTCATTTGGGTTGTGTTGGGGGGTGGAGGTTGTTTGCGTTTCTGCTTTGAATGTCTCTGTTGCCTGAGCAGAGTATTATTGAGAGCTTCCACAAATGTTTTTGTGTTTCTATGTGTGGCTTTTGGTGGTGTAGGTTTAGTGGGACTATGTAATGAGTGTGGTGTGGTGCAAGCGTTGACCTTCTCCTCTTGACTGTCAAGTTCACTCTTGGTTGGAGAGAGCTTTACCTCCAGTTTGGCTAGATAAGTGCATCTCTCACAGGTTGTAGTGTTGGGTGGTAGGAGGAGAAGGTTGTCTGTGTACATGAGGCAATTGCTACATTACCCCAAGATGCCCAAATTCATCAGCTAGACAGGAGAGAACACTGGGAGCTGACCCTTGGACATGCCTGAATAAAAAACTATTTTCCTCTAGACAAGTGAGGAAAGTGAGTACAAGAACTGTTTTTCCTCTAAGCAAGTGAGGAACGTTGGTACAAAAACTGTTTTCCTCTTTGTAATGAGGAAGGTTGAGTGCTGTAGTAATTTGTAGCTTATTTAGTGCTTACAACAAGTTCTGAACAAGCGCTGAGCACAAATAAGCAAATTGAAGTACTAAAGCTAAGAATCTGTATCTGAACTAGACTAGTTACAGGAAAGAAACAAGTGCAAATGTGGGCTTTTCAGTCAGGACCAAACGGCCAATAACTACAATGTAGATATATATATATATATATATATATATATATATACATATATAAGTTCATAGGTTCATACTAGGCTATCTGCCCTAGGGCATTTATAAGCCTAGCCAGAGTGTGTTTGGCTTTCGCCACCCATTTTAAATGAATTTTGCTATGTTCTTTTTCGAGTTTAGTATACTGTGCCTCTGTCTAACAGTGACACAGAAGTGATACCTGGGGTAAATCTACGATCTCCCATCCACTCATCAAGATTCCTCTTGAAGAGAGTCAATGAGGGACTCTGCCTAACCTGGACTGGGATTTTATTCCAGAGTGAAGGGAGCTTCTGAGTTATGAATCTGTCCCTCCAGCATGTCCTATTTATTTCAGTGCTGAGGTTCAAGTCTCTCGAGCGTGTAGCTCGATGGGATTTGGATTTTCTGAGGTGCAGCATGTCCATTAATTCCGGGTTGGACATGGCTTTATACGTCAGGCACAGATCGCCTCTGAGCAGGCGGTATGCCACTGAGTAGAGCTGGAGTTTCTTTAACCGGGCAGAATATGGCATCTGTTTGAGCCCTTTGATCCTCTTGGTGAGGTACTTTTGGGGTCTTTCCAGTTGCTGCAGGTGTCTGGTGAGGTACATCCCAAAAGGGGCATTGTACTCAATTATGGGCCTGATGAGGGATGAGTAAAGAGGCACGATGACCTCCCCTGATTTAGATGTGAATCCCTTCATGAATAGGTGGACTATATAAAATGGTTTTCTAACCACTTTGGTCATGTGGTTTTCAAATGAGAGATTGCTATCAACTCGGGTCCCCAGGTCCCTAATTACTTCTTCCATACTTAATGGATTACCACCTATGTGGTAATTTGTGGGCACTTTGTTTTTGCCAAAGGGGATAACTATACACTTTTTGGCGTTTAGCTTGAGGCCATGGCTCTGGCACCAGTTGTCTGTTTCTATGAGGCCCTTTTGTAGGATGCTTGTGTCGGCTGGAGAGTCGATTATGGCGCCTAGTTTGCAGTCATCTGCGAACTTGGTCAGCCACAGTCCTTCCATGTTGGCCTGTACCTCCGAGAAATATATACCGAACAAGAGAGGTCCCAGGACTGAGCCTTGTGGGATGCCACTTGTAACTGGTTTGGAGCCTGACATGGCTCCAGCAATTCTAACCATGTGGGTTCTGTCCTTGAGCCAGTTTGCAACCCATCTAGTGACATAGGGGTTTATATTTAAGCTGGTGAGATTATCTATAATGCCCAAGTGGGATATTGTATCGAAGGTTTTTGCGAGGTCCAGGTAGGCTGTGTGGACCACCTTCCCCTCATCAGTGGCCTTGGTGACTGTTTCAAAGAAATCAACCAGGTTTAAGAGGCAGGATCTGCCCTTAACAAAGCCGAACTGGGTAGGACCCAGTGTCTGTAGGTCCCCAATATCTTTATTTATGAGGTCCACTATGATCCTTTCCATAGCTTTGCAGACCAAGCTAGTCAGGCTTATTGGGGCGATAGTTTCCAGGATCCGTTGAGGCACCACCTTTGTGGAAAGGGACCACTGTTGCTGTACGCCACTCTTTGGGTACATATCCTGTAGTAAGGCTGAGAATGAACAGTAGTTTTATGTTTGGGTTTAGCTCTTCTTGGAGTTCATCTAGGACGCAGCCCAGGACACCGTCTGGTCCCATTGATGCTGTGTTTTTTGCTTTGGAGAGGGCGGCTCTTACCTGAGCATCTGAGATGTCAGGGGGGCAGCACTCTGCTGGGATAGATATTTGCCCTTTTGGTGGGGAGGGGTGGAGGAGAAGTTTGCACTGAACCTGTAAGCTAGGATGTTGGCAATGTCTTTGGGTTCGCTGTATTTTTTGTCATTTTGGACTAATTCTGAGCATATTTGGGAATTCCCACCGAGGTTCCTAAAATAACTAGAGAAAGCCTTGTGATTATGCTTAGTGTCCTGTGCAATTTTTCTCTCGAAGCTGGCCTTAGACAATTTTATGAGTGCCCTTAGTTTTTTGCTAATACTGATCAGAGATGCCTTCCCTTTTCGGGATTTTGCTCTATCATGTAGTAGCTTCCTCCTTAGTTTGTTTATGGCTGGGGTCCACCAGACAGGACGCCTGCCTTTGGAGGATTGGGTGTTGGTTTTATTTGGGATTGCATGATCCATGCATTCCTGAAGGTGTTCATAGAATGCATTTATAAAGGATTCTGCGGTCTGGGCCGTATTTTCCACAGGCCCGGGGGCTTTGAAGGATTCCACCTCGGTTTTGAGGAGTGTGAAATTTGCTTTAGAGAAGTTTTTCACTGTGGTTTTCTGGGCAGGGGGTGGGGTCGGGATGTGAATATCCAGTGAGATTAGTTTATGGTCTGATCTTACCATTGAGGGATACACTTCTGGTCTGGAGCATAGAGCCCCCATGTTGGTGATGATCAGGTCCAGTATGTTTTCCCCTCTTGTGGGAGTGGTAACAAGTTGTTCCATAGCATTTGAGTTTATAAATTCTAGGAACCTTTGGGCTAGGGTGTTGGAGCTAGAGTAATGCTCCCAGTCTATGTCTGGGTAGTTGAGGTCGCCCAGTATAATGGTGTTTGAAGAGACCTTCATATTTTCCAGTGTTCTCAGGAAGGCCAAGTGGGGTTCCTGGGTTTGGGAGGGTGGTCTGTAGCAGGCTATAAACTGGAAGGCAGTTTTACCCACTGTTAGTTGCACATGGATAGTCTCTGATGCTTCGTGCTGTGCCACCAACCTGGAGGTATGGGTATCTTTGACGAATATTGATACTCCCCCTCCTTTTGTGGTTCGGTCCAAGTTTTGGGGCCGAAAAGCATGGTATGAGGTATAACCTGGTAGTGCTGGGGTGCTCTCGGGAGCCTTGAACCAGGTTTCTGTTACTGCACAGATATCGATGTTCTCCATGCTAAGGAGAGTTTCGAAAAGTGCATCTTGAGGTTTAGACTTCTGGTGTGGAGTAGCATTACTCTTAGTTTCTTATCCCTTGTGATACCTATGGAGGTGTATTTGTCTTTTGAGCCTTGCCTAAAAAAGGCACTATGGGGGTGGCAAGAGCCTTTGCCAATATCCGAAAGCCCAGGGGTGACAGGTGCAAGCCGTCCCTAGTGAAGCATCGTGGCTTGTCGAGCATGTCATCCCAGGCTGACAGGCATTGGATCCCCTTTGAATGACACCAATACTTAAGCCAATTGTTGAAATTGATCATCTTGTCTTCATATTGTGGTATCATTCTTGGTGAGGGTAAGATGCTACTCAAGGTCAGGGTCATACCGGCCTGGGCTACGTGCTCAGAGAGCTCCTCTATGTCTCTTTTCATGTAGTCTAGGGAGGTACGTCTCAGGTCATTCACACCAGCATGGACAATGACTGAGTCATATTTGTACTTACCTTGGAGTGACCTGAGTGCTTGTGTTATGTGGCGGATCCTAGTGCCTGACAGGCAGCTCACCGTGACCTTCTCCTTGTTCAGCCTGGTGAGCGGGACGTCAGTGTGCCTGACGATAGAGTCACCTATTACAAGTGTATCAGGTGTGTTGTTTAGCCTTAAGGGCTGTGACTGTTCAGCACACTGGCTTTGTGAGCTATGTGTTGCACGTGTTTTGTTTTGGGGTAGCGGTTGGGTTGCTTGGGTGTCTGCTTTGGAGGTCTCTTCTGCTTAGGCAGATTTTTATTTAGAGCCTACGAGTATGTTTTTGTGTGTTTATGTGTTTGGTTTGCTGTCGTGGTAGGTCTATGTGAGACTGGAATTGTAGTGAGTGTGGTTTCCTTCTCCTCCTGACTGGTTACGCCAGTACTGAGTTGAGTGAGCTTAGCCTCCAGTTTGGCTATATGGTTGCATCTCTCACATGTGTTGGAATTTGTTGGGAGGAGGAGAGGGTTGTCTGTGTACATGAGGCAGTTGTAACATTGCCTCAAGATTCCCGGATTCACCAGCTGGACCGCAGAGGAGATTGACAACTGACCTTTGGACATGCTAGAATAGTAGTGGGAATTCCTTTATAATTGAAAAAAAGGGCCAATGGGGAACAAGGTACTCAAGGGGAGTTTGTGAGGGTGTAGTGCTTTTAATTTTTTAGTGCTGACTTGTATAATTGCTTTAGTGAGCAAGTGCCAGGCTTTAGAGTAGGAATAGGGTGTTTATTATGAGAACTAGATCAGTTCTAAGGGAAAAAGTGAAGAGCAGGCTTTGTGGAGCCGAGAATGGTTTAAACCCAATTAAGCGGAGCTGCCCTATGCTGCGCTATGCACAAAGTCGTGCAAAGCCGCGCCAAAGCGGGTTTATATAGGGGGACTTGAAAGAGCTAGAAATTGGCCCAAAACGGCCAATAGACTACCAGATTCTTGCGCTGGGAACACTCCTCCAGGGATAGATAGGCTGCTCTAAGCTCCCCACTGCCACTGGTGAACAAAGAAGCCTCCCTTTATCCAAGAAAGGAAATGGGCAACACAGGAACTTTCCAAAAGTCCAGAATACAGCAAAGCCTGTATTTGGACTTCAGGAAAGACAGGAAACAAGGATAATTTTTTTGTTTGTTTTCTTTTTTGCAACAAACAGCAGGAAAATGCAATAAATATGTAACACAGGCTAGCGCACTTGAGTGTGTAGACTCAACAGGTAAATGCAACAAACAGGACAAACTTTAAAAGTGCAGGTGCAAAAACAACTTTAAACAGTTTAAAACAGTTCAAGAAGCAGAAATACTTGCAGTTTAGCTAGATCGGACAGTCGCCCAGGTAGTAGCAGGAAAAAAAACACTTTTATCAGGTTAGCAGTCGCTCTTTTAGCCTCTTTGCTGCTAGAACCCCTTTGCAGGACCACGAGGAGCTTGGCTGAGTAGTAACAAATATATGTACATATATATATATATATATATATATATATATATATATATATATATATATATATATATATACATTAAATATAGAGTGGCATCAGGGCTGGCATGCTGAAATAATCACAATCAAAAATCAAGTCAGACCAGGTATGTAGACAGAAAAAAGGAATGAAGAGGTTAAGCTTTATGACCAGAGAGATAGCAGTTGCATTTTCTTAAATTCTTGAAATGTGCTTTTGTTTGTGAATGGAAAATAGGGTAAGAAGAATGCTCTTTAAGAAAAGGAAGGAGAAATTCCCACACTGAGGGACCAGGAAGAGGAAGAATGGTCTGTGAGTTGAAACCTAGTTTGGGGGTTTGGAGCAGAGGACATGAGTGGTTAAAACAGGGTTGCCAGACGTCCCTATTTGAGAGGGATTGTCCTGGGATCAGTATCCCGATCCCGAGTCCCACACTGTTGGTTTAAATCCCAGCAAAACAGCCCTCCGCTTTTTTTTTTTTTGATTGGCCCTATACCGGCAAATGGGCCATTCAAAAATTGCTAAACATGGAGCTGCTTGTGTTTAATGCAGAACACCAGGCAGTTCCGCATTAAACACAGCTCTGTTTTGTCAGTTTTTTGATTGGCTCATATACCGGCATACAGGCCAATCAAAAATCGCTAAACACGGAGCTGCTTTTGTTTAATGCAGACCTGCCTGATGTTCCGTATTAAACAGAAGTAGCTCTGTGTTTAAAGACCCCCCCCCCCACTACCCGGCCAGTCGGAAATCTGGCAACCCTGGGTTGAAATGTTTAAGATTGTATATTGGCGCTTACTAGTGAATACTTACCTTCTGCCAGTATTACTAGCAGTCAAGTTTCATTTCTGGCTACAATGTGATAATATTCCTGGTCTTGCTTCTTCCACTCTGCTTGTACTTAAAAAAAAAAAGTACTGCCTCAGCCTCTGGTTAGTGACTGGCATGGCCAAAGATGGTTCCACAGACCTCTTATATATTGTCTTGACTCACTGTTGTGTAGCTGTAAAGGCCACATTTAGACACGTCCTTAAGGGCTGTTCCAGTACCTGTAACACTTGAGGTACAGAAGTTGTCTTGTAGAAAACGAACATCCTTTGTCATGGATAGTAGACTGCCCACAGTAGGAATATTCGTAAAAAAAAAAAAGAAGCAAAAAATTAATTACAGAGCAAATGATCAGGTAGTTTCTGTATGTAAGCCAGATGTTATATCTTTGGCCAAGAGTATTTTGCAGTTAGTAAATTCTGGGAGCTGTTTGCCTTTTCACAGTTGTAGTGCAGTTATTGCCAGAGAACAGTATGTGTTTTCAGATTTCATATGATAATTCTGACAGAGATGGGTGATTCTCCTTATGAAGCAATCTCCCTGAACTCTGTCCCTTCAGTTAGTGAAGCTGAAGTAAATCCTAGACAAGTTTTTTTTTTTTCCTTTGCTGAAAATGTTCCTAGACTCGAGACTGTTTTTGCTTTTGAGCAGACTAGGCTCCCCCAGAATTAGGTAGATTTTATAATCTATTAGGTGATGAGTTTCCGACTTCTGCATAAGTAGAAGACACTTTTAAAGCTACCTACAAGGCTCCTGACTACTGGCTGTAGTTCCAAAGAAAGCTGATAAGAAGTACATGGTTTCTTCAGATTGTAAATGTCTTTATTCTCAACTGTCAGCTGACCCTGATGGGTAACTGTACCAGCAAAAGCTAACAAGAAATCTTTGGCTTCCTCTAACCCATTACCCTCTGATAAGGAGGGCAAATGGTTAGACAAACAAGGTAAGAGACTGTTTGCTTTTACTATGCTAGTCTTTAGTATCTTGAATTATCAGGGATATATGTGAAAGTTTATGCTAAAATATGTTTATAGTTTGGAAGAATTTGCTGCTTCATTGTCTCTAGAAGGCAGGTCAAATTTGAGTCAGATTTTTAAATCAACTCAAGTTTCTAAACATGCTCTGAGAAGTGTGTATGATTGTGTTGACTGTGTCTACAGCTTCAGCTTTTTCTTCTGTATTGAGAAGATTTGTTTGGTTGTGTAACAAGAATTTTTCTGATTATTTGAAATCTGAAATTCTTAATTCTCTACTTAGTCCAGATCTGGTATTTGGGCCTACAGTAACACAGATCCTTAAACATGGGAAGACAGAGGTAAATTAATTTGTGGGGTTTCTAGGATTTTTCAGGTATCCAGGTTCTACCCTAACAATGCCATTTCTCAATTCTCTAGAGAGCAGAACAAACAAAAATTCCAGCCTAACAACAAGCAGGCCCCCAAAAGGAAATGTCAGGAGGATAACTCTTTCAAACCAATTAAAAGAAGTAACTTTCCAAAAAAAGTCAAGCTCCAACTAACAAACGATTATGCTGGGAATTTGATCACCTTACCCACATCTCCTGTCCCAGTTTCCCACCTCTGTCATACTGATTTACCCTCAACCCCCTTAGCTTCAGGTCAGATGGTTTCAGACAGATGGGTGTTGAAGGTGATTCATGAAGGATTCACTTTGCAATGGGTGGATTCTCCTCTTCCTTTCAAGGGAATCCTCCAACACACATCAGAAGTGTAGCTGGTTCAGATAGCACCCTGGGCCATTACTATGAATCAGCTTCCCAGCCCCCTCAGATCTTCAAATAAAGAGAGGGAAAAAAGAGCACTTCACTGTAATAAATCTTAAGTGATTGGCTTATTACAGTTAGATCTATACACCTCATACATGACATGCCCCCTTCTGTCCCAGCTGTGCAGGTCACATTGCTGTGCCCTTGCTACAGTTTATACCTGCCTGTACTGAGTGCTTCAGCGCTCATGTTTTAATTTAAAAAAAAAAGAAAAAAACTTTCTTTTTTAAACTGTAGCAAACTGCTTGCTACAAATGTAGTAAACAGTTGCTAAAGTTTCCTACACGGAGTGCTACAGTGCTCAGATTTTAGTTAAAAAAAAAAAATGGATTTTTTTTATATCTTTTATACTGTAGTAGACTGCTTGCTGTAATTTAGACTACACGCAGACCATTACAGCACTTGGGTAATACCGACTTTTAAAAGCCAGTTTTGCATTAAACAGTGATTGTGATGGGTTGACTGTGCCTCCTCAACACTTTGCACCCTGCCGTACTTACTGTGCTGCCCCACTTCATCCCGTCCAAACAGACCTGTTTTCACTAGCGCTACAACATTTGTCAGAAGCAGGGGTCATAGCATCAATACCTGCAAATCATATTCCAGGATATTTTTAGTACTGAAGAAGGAACACCCTTGAAGATCTCTGTCTGATCTCTCTTCTTAACCTTTATGTTAAAGTTCCAGAATTCAAGATGTTGACCCTACAGTCAGTGCTTGTGCTGCTCCCACCATTGTTTTATAGTATCACTAGTTTTCAAAGAATCTGACGATCACATACCCATTGCTGACAGTTTCAGGAAATATCTAAGATTTGCTGTATTTGGGTCACATTATCAGTTACCTGCATTACTCTTTGGGCTCTCCACGTCACCTCGGGTACACACAAAGTGCCTAGCTAATGTGGTGGCTAACTGCAGATCGCAGACCATCCATATTTTTCCTTCTTTATATTTTTTTGCTTATTTGTGCAGAGTTGTCTATCAGATGTTAGGAGTCATTAGCAAAGGTGTCCATCCTCCTGTCACAAATGGGATGTCACTTGAACCTACAAAAGTCTTGTCTCACAAAATTGTTTTTTGTGTGTGCAATGGAAGGCCTTCCTTCCAAAAGAAAAACATAATAGCTTACTAGCAGATCTTTCTGTGTTTCTCTCAACAGCTTCAAGCACCTGCATGAGAATTTCTCAGGATTCTAGGCCTCATGGCATCCATGATCCTGATGATGCTACTTGCCAGATTATACATGAGAAAAATCCAGTGGTACCTAAAAATATTCTAGGACTCAGTATGTACTCCCTTCTGTCTTTAGATTCCTGTACTGGGGTTTCTAAGCCAAAAATTCATGGTGAATCCCTTTTGACCCAGGCAAAATTGCTTTTCCTTTCTTGTGGAACTGGCCAATAGCAATTACCACAAGCTTCCTCTCAACCTGGATCTCCTCACACAGCACAAGGGGAGTTTGATACATCCCAACATCAATCAACTACAACTGACTGCCTGGATGATTTACTTTTATTACCTTTTAGTCACCTTTTTCACAAGGATGTGTAGCGGGGTGGTAAAAAGAGGCAAAAAAGCCTGCCACTAGAAAGTCTTACATTGGTGAATGGAAGAGATTTTCTTGTTGGTGCTTTGCCAGTCACAGGGTTCCTGAAAGGGAAGTAGCATGTCTGGTTCTCAAATATTTTGTGTGAGCTACTTAAAGATAGCTTATTGCATGCTTCCAACAAGGGGCATCCTGTGGTCACCTCAGCTTGTCTGCTTGTGGATCCCCCTCTTTTCTTCTATGTTTTTGGTCAAAAAGTTTCTGAAGAGAATAGACTGCCCATAGATATCAAGCAGAGCACCTCCTTGATGCTCTTCAAAAGGAACCTTGATGATTGGATGGGAGATAGGAAATTCGCCCCCGGGGATCACGTCAGTCACCCTGCTAGACAGGGGTCCAGGGAAGTAAATATTGCAGGAAGAAATATCCAGGGAATTGTTATGGCTAGGCTTGTATAGGCCCTAGGGCCGATAGCCTAGTACCATCCTATCAATCTATGAGATGCCCTCATAAGCAAATTCCTTCTCCTTGGGATCTCAGTTTTTTGTAGAAAAATTGACCTTAGCTCCTCTTGAATTGGTTCTACAGACTGATTTTCAGTTCATTATTTGGAAAACTGTTTTACATGTTGCTCTGACATCTGCAAGGTGAGTATCTCCGTTGCAGACTCTCATGTGGTTGAACCCTATCTGTTTTTCCACAGGAACAGAGTTGCATTACAGACAAATCCTTCATTCATGTCTAAAGTTGTTTCTGATTTTTACCTTGAATCCATTCATCGATCTTCCAGGTTGCTTCCTATAGCCAAAATAAGAAAGAACAAATTCCACATATGTTGGATGTGCACAGGCAGCTCAGATACTACCTTGACAGAGCCAAGTCCTTTAGGAAAGCTGAACAGCTGTTTATTTCATTTGCTGGGACTAAGGAAGGCTAACCCATGACTAAACGTACAGTATCTGTATGGTTATTTTTTTTGCTTTTTTGGTATATGTATTCCAGGCAAAGTTAAGGCACTGCTGTTCATCCAGTCAGGATGAAACAGATGAACATGCGTGAGTTTTGTTCAAGCAACTTTATTATGTTCAAACACATCAGGATTGAGGCAAATAATTTTAGCTTAGATAAACTTATAAACAGACTGACCATTTCTCTCATACATGTTCACTCTCTGGCTACACTCTCAAAACAGCATTGAAGCTAGCACATGCTTGCTATTTATATGCACGTTCAGTCCTTGGAAATGCTTCTTAAAGGAACAACACACACACATACTCTACATCCTCCCTGTTTGAGAAATAAATCACACTTCATGGAAGACATTGATTGGCATGCAATAAATACAAGATAATTATTTGGCATGCAGTTAAACAGAACTAAATACATATAGACACTCATGCCCAGGTTGCTGTGTATTTCACATAGATGTGGAGAGGCGATCAAATCGTGATGTAGAATATAGAATCAGGTTTAGCAACTGGGACTGTCTCTGCTGAATGTTCACCCTTAGGGGCATCTGGAACATCATCAAGAAAGGAAGTTGAAATTAAGACACGTTCTGGAACAGGAACATTGTCTGGATTGTTCTGAGATTTAGAGTCTGTATCACAGGAACAATGCTGTGATATCAGTTCTGCTATAGTAAGAAGATGTCTGCGATTTCTCCTGAACTCTACACCCTCAGATTTCACAAGATAGGATCTCGGCTTAGCACATATACCTGTTGTTTGACCAATCTGGTTGAAACCTTTCACAATTTGTATCCTCACTGTCTCTCCTTCTTTTAATAGTTGAAGAAATCTGCTCCTTTTATCACTACAAGACTTCTGGAAAGAATACTTTCAAAATAGTTGGGTTTTGATTGCTCTTTTGTTCTTGGCTTTAGACCTCAACAAACTGGAACTGATAGGCATGGTAGTTCTGGTTTGCCTAGATAGATGTTTTTGAGCAGGCAATCTAAGTATATCATCATGGGATATGTTTCTGAGATTAAGTAAATTCAAAAAGACATCAGTATTGTCACGCTTTGACTTCTGTAGTAATTGCTTTGCACTCTGTACTGCATGTTCATCTAGACCATTTGACTGTGGATATTCAGGACTACTAGTAACATGTACAAAATCACATTCTTTTGCAAAATTCTGAAACAATTGAATTGTAAATTGAGTAACATTGTCAGAGATAAGCTTATGAGGACTACTGTGGACTGAGAAATGATATTTCAGCTTAGTAATAACAGTAGTGAATGTTAGGTTAGGCAACAAATCAATGTCAAACCAATTTAAGTAAGAGTCGACCAACATTGAGTAATGCTGATTGTTCCACTCAAATATGTCAGTGGTTACTATCGACCAAGGTAGTTCAGGAACTTGACTTAGCTGAAGTGGCTGTTTCTGTATTTGCAGTCTAGTACTATTGCATACTGAATAATATTAAAGTACTTTTGTCAATGTCTTTCACTAGATAAGGACAAAATACTAGTCCTTTCACCCTTCTTTTAGTAGAATTGGAATCTGGGTGATCACAAAGCAAAATCTGGATATATTCACATTGCAAGGAATGAGGAACAACAACTTTAGGACCTTTGAAAATAATGCCATCTTCCATCAACATTTCATCTCTGTAAGGAAAATAAGTTTATACTTCAGGTGTTACCCTGGATTGCTTAGATGGCCATCCTACCTAGATGTAGTTGTTGAGCTTTTGCAAAACAGGATCAGTCTTTGTATGATCTCTCAGCTCATCAAGTCTTGTTGTCAAAAAATTATGCACATCCATGGCATTGAAGTCAAAATTCTATGCATCAAACTGTTCCGTTGTATTTCTGGGTGATCTGGATAAGGTATCAGCCAGATAAAGAATTCTGCCTTTCTTATAGACCATTTTGAAGTTGTACTTTTGAAACTTATGTATTATTCTTTGTAATCTTGCTGGAGCGGAATGCATAGGCTTCTTTAAAATAGTAACTAGGGGTTGATGGTCAGTTTCAATCTGGATGTCTCAGCCATAAATATAATCATGAAACTGTGAACATGCAAACACAATTGCCAAATGTTCCTTCTCAATCTGAGCATATTGCATTTTAGTTTGGGTAAGAGTTCTGGATGCATAGGCTACTGGTCTCCCTCTTGAAGAATAACTGTACCAAGACCAAACTTTGAGGCATCACAGGAAAGAGTAACTGGTTTATTGACATTATCGTACCTGAGTGTAGGTGGAGCGGCAATTTTCTGCTTAAGATTTTTGAATGCTGTCTGGTGCTGTACTAGCCATAACCATACAGCATTTTTTATGCATTAGCTCTCTTAAAGGCACTGTCAGTTCACTGAAATCTGTTATAAACTTGCCCAAATAGTTAACCATACCAAGAAAATGCTGTAGAGCTTCAACATTATCTGGAGTGGGCATCTCAAGAATAGCTGCTTGCTTGGATGGGTCTGGTCATAACTCAGTGCTAGTAAACAAATGACCTACATTTGTGACTTCTGGTAGTCTGAATTTGCACTTCAGAGGATTGAGCTTTAAGTTAATTTCATGTGCTCTGTCTAGAACGTTCTTGAGGTGTCTGTCATGCCCTGCTTCACCATTGCCTCCAACCAATAAATCATCTACTATTATGGCACAGGAATAACCTGAAAAGATCTGTTCCATTGCACGCTGGAAGACTTCACTTGCATAATTTATTCCAAATGGCATCCTGAGAAATCTATATCTTCCAAACAGGGTACTGAATGTAGTCAGTAATGAGGATTTGTGATCAAGCATCACTTGCCAAAATGAACTGTTGATATCCAAGACAGAAAAAACAGTGGCATTTGGTATCGGGCCTGCGACTTCCTTGACTGTTCGCATGGGATGATGAGGTCTTTTAAATGCTTTGTTCAAGTCTCTTGTGTCGATGCATATTTTAATCTCGTCTGATCCTTTTTTGTGAGTTGCTACCATAGATGACACCCATTCAGTTGGTTCTGTAACTGGACAGATGACATCTTGCTGCACCATTTTTTCCAATGAGCTTTAACTCTGCTCTGCACAGCTGTTGGAATTCTTCTTGCTGTCTGACCACTGGACTGACATCTGGGTCTAACTTCATGGAATACACAACTGTAAGCTTGCCTAACTTGTCATCGAAGACAGCATATTCTGAGAAAACAGCATCACTGAAGCTGGAACTGGGATGTGCTTATATGATGAACGTCTTTAGTAAAGGAAAGCAAGTCCATTCTCAAACTATCTCTGAGACCCAATAATGACTGCACAGGTCTTTGAACTATGTAAAACAACTTGTAACTGTTCCCAGCCAAATAACATGAAAGTGCTACTGAACCTTCGGTTTGAATTTCTTCACCTCCATATGCAACCAGTCTCACACAACTAGTCACATTAAGTTGTTCGGCAGCTCTTACTTTAGCAAGTGCTTCTGCTGACATGACATTACAGTTTGAACCAGTGTCTACTTTGAGCTCACTGGGTTTGCCATGGATCAGGACAGTACAAAACATTTCACCCTTTGCTAATAAATGTACTGCATTAACCTTTTCAGCAGTAACTGGTACACCATCTACGAAGAAAGTAGACTGCAGCTTTACTTGATCAACTTGCTTTTTCAAGTGGCCTTTCTTTGCAACTCAGTGAAGTTTACTTTATTTGCAAAACCTTTGAAAATTATTCCATTTTTTACACTTGTGACGTTGCTGACCAAATGCTAAACACTTTTCTCTTTTAGACTCATGGTTGGCACCACAATTGTGACATTTAACAATGAAGCTCGACTTGGGTTTTGCTGACTCTTTTGTTGTATTAGGTTACCTTTGCTCTGCACTGAGCATGCTCTTTTAACTGAACTGGTCTTAGAACTTGCTAGAAAATCACGTGACTTCCCAGGAGTACACACAGGGGCTGTGGCTGCCATGTGCTTAGGTCTGTTTCTCCTTGCTACATGTTGTATGCTGTCTACATTTGCTTTGGAGCCTGCTGGAAGCCATGCTCTTATCATGTGCAAGCATACTTGTGTGCCTTTCTGTAACTTTATGGATCTGACAAATCTCAATAGCTTTGCTCAACGTTAAGTCTGTGTCACAAAGCAAATTCTTTCTCACAGCAGCACTGTTAATACCACACATAAGCCTGCCCTTTATAAGCTCATCTTTTAAATCACCAAACATGCCGGGTTTAGCTTTGTTTATCAAATCAGTCATGTAAGCTACAAGTGTTTCTCCTGGCCTTTGGTCTCTTGTGTAAAACAAGTGCCTCTCTAATGTAACATTGGTTTGGGGGTTGCACATTTCTCTGAATTCACGCTTCAGATACTCAGGATCTTCCCTTGATTCAACCTGAACAACAATATGATGGTTTTCGTCTTCACCCTCATAGACTACTGGTGCATACACCAATGAATGTTCTTTATCAGTAGCCTCTGACCTAGGTAGGTTTAGCAAAATGAATGCCTTGGTGTATGCATCTTTATCTGAGTAAGCTGGTTGTATAAAAATATTGTATTCTTACTCAAATATTCTCCAGTTCAGTACAAGTGGGTCTGGTTTGAGAAATGCCTCTGCCATATTAACAAATCAGTGAAGGCTTTTGCAAGAGTGCATGAACACACACACACACACACACACACACACACACATATATATATATATATATGCCAGAAATGTATGCCAATACTTGTATCTATACTCAGTAGCACAGTAAGCCTCTGAGTAATTGAACTCTGCAAAATACTTTGCGAAATAAGTCTCTCGGGTACTGTAATACTTTAAAAGCCATGTATCGTCATTGTTAGAAACATTTTGAAGTAACTGTACATTGCGAATAATCAGTACACAGCACACTTAAACACTTCCAAAATGACTGTACTTTGCTAAATAACTCTTTACAGTGCAAGAAACACTCTGTAATAGTGGCCCTTCATGAGTAGACACATCCAGCACAAGAAACCTTTTGAAATGGCTTTATTTTTGACTGCACTTCACGAAATAGTTGCACTTTGCATACAATAAACTCTTACGAATAAATGCACAGAAATAAGAACACACTGTAAGCACTTTTACACACTTTGCAATGCTTCGAATAGCTCTAGTTATACTCTGAATAGCTTCAGTCAATGTGAAATATTTATGCCAAAACACTATAATTTGCCAAAAAACATGCAATCGCTTTGCTTTATTTATGCTTAATATGCCCTTTTTGCCGTTTATTATATTTGTTTTGCCCATTTAATTGCTTTTCTTGTGCTCGTTTTACTCTAAACATGCTCGTTTTTGCAATTCCGAGGTTACTCTGAACCCTCTATGTACTTTTCTGATAATCGTTTTATCAAATATCTGAATTTCAAGTATTTCATTTAATTAATAAGCTTTTTATGCTTTAAGTTTGCTTAACAAACATTTTTGTGTTATTCGTTTACTTAGTAATACATTTTGTGCCCTTGTAATGCTCTGTTTTATCTTTTTTAATAAAATAATCATTTGTGCAAGGTTTCATTACCTCTAGCTTGTTTTTGGCCCTTTTTTGCTCTCATTTCTCTTATTCTGCCTTCACTGCAGATTTTGTACCTCATATCTCTGGAAAGCAGTCTTTGAAATCCCACTTCTGACACCCTGTTGTTCGTCCATTCAGGATGAAACAGACAAACATGCACATATTTTGTTCAAGTAGCTTTATTATGCACAAACATATCAGGATTGAGGCAAATAACTTTAGCTTAGATAAACCTATAAACAGACTGACCATTTCTCTCATACATGTTCACTCTTTGACTGCACTCTCAAAATGGCACTGAAGCCAGAACGTTCTTGTCATCTCTATGCACGTTCTGACCTTGGAAATGGTCCTTAAAGGTACAACACACACACTTACTCTACAGTCACATTATACTAAAGCCTTATCCTCTTCAATGGCATATTGTAAAGAGGTAGACTCTTGAAGTATTCTAGAGGAAGCAACTTGGTCCTTTGTTCATATCTTCTGAAAGCACTATAAGCTGGATTTCTTCTCTAGGTCCAGAACAGTCATTGCTAGGACCATTCTTCAGGGACTTCTGGAAACTTTGAGAATCTACCCATAGGCTACTGCAGCAGTGAGAATGAACATAGATTAGTTGTGTAAGTCCTGCTTACTGTTGACAATAGATGTTTTACACTTATTCACTGCTTCAGTAGCTGTACCCACCCACTGCCCCCTCTTTGTAGATAGTTGAGGTGGGACACAACCTCCTTTGTTGTGGTTATTATTGTTAGGATGATTTTGTTATGGTGATTATTGGTTCAGGATGAATCTTCCTTCCTTTCCTGGGTCAGTAAAATCCTGAAGAATTAACTAGTTCTGGCTGCTGATAGGGAGTGAAGTATATCAGCAGCCAAAATGAGTGAGAGTGAGGCATGTTATAGCTTTGGCAAGCTAGCTGGGTGCTATGTCCTTGACAGGACACTACCCATAGGCTACTGCAGCAGTGAAGAAATTTGAACATCTACTGATGTCCTTCTGTATCATTGTTGCAGTATTCGTCACATTAGAGATCTCCGCCATGGATAGCCCAACATCCAGCCAGTATACCAAAGCCTTTGGAACTTATGTGCACCATATGTCACAAGTATGTTCCCCATACAAGATGTAGGGCATAAAGGTAATGTATGGATACAGTTACCCAGAACTTCTTTGCTACCAGTTCAAACACCATCATTGTTCATTGGTCTGAAAGCCCTTTTGCTGTGCTGAATACCTAGCCAACAGATAAGTACCCCACAGGGTGTCTTTTTTTATTCTTCTTTGATCTTGTTACCTTTAGTTATCTAGAGTTCATCTCATCCAAGAAGGGAAAATGTCAATGTGGGAGGCAGATTTCCCATAAGGATCATCATGAAAAAATTGTCACGAAAAGTGTCTTTTTTTATCTGGATGCTTCCCTCAGTCATATATCCTATAGTATTTGCAAAGCGTTTGTACTCGGAACATTTAGAAGTCACTTACCTATTCTGGCCATCTATGTTGAGAACCAGAGGCTTAAATTGTTAGCTGAAAGTAGCATGATGGAATCTCCTAGCTCTGAGGTCCCATTAAGCAAGAAGAAGGCCTAGAAACCTAAGCCAGATTCTTTGGCTGCCATCCTCCACCAGACAACCCTCATGAAACAGGTGAAAGCTCTGTAGGCCGTCCACTGTCGACATTGTATTCCTCTGCCATGACCCCATCAGAGGTTTGCATGGATCCTTCCACACGTCCGCTGAGGCTTTGCAGATATTTGCTGCAGATGTCAAGGGGGAACTGCAGTTGATTATCTCCTAGGGCCCTAAAGGGAGTCCACAGATTTTGGTCAGGGAATAGGTTTCAGGTACTCTTATTGAATGTCATCAAGGGTCGGAACCTCTGCTGTTTGTCAGAGCTGATGTCCCTGCTAAGAAAAAGCAGAAGACTAAGCCTCAAAAGGAATGGCAGTAGTACTCAGGACCTGTTCAATGCCTTACTGGCCCTGAAGCTCCCTCAAGGAGTTTCTGTGCTTATCCCCCCTTGGACTTTTACTCCTTCCAAACAAGCTAGGAAGCCCAATTCCTCAGATGAAAATTCAGAGTCTGATGATGAGTCCCTGCCCTACTCTTCCCAGATGCCTTCACTTTTGGCTTATGGTTCTGATGAAGAAGAGTCTGTAAGTCTTGAGTCCCCTTTTGAAGAACTGTCTTTTGGAGGCACTATAGCTAGAATGATAGAATCACCACGAATCCACAGGCAGCAATGTTTTAATGATAAAAGCAGGAACCAGTACAAAGCTAAAAACACGCACTAATCACAGTGCCAAGCAGAAAATGTGTATTAACGTTCTCTGTATTCTCGTTTTCGTCATCAACTTCGTCAGATAGTTGTAGCTTTCAATTCATCCCCTTATTTTATAGAGTGGCAGCTAATTCTTCTCCAATAAAATAAAAGGTTCAGTTAAATAATATTTTAGTTTGTATTTCGTTGTAAGATGTAGATTTTAAATGTATTAGTGTATGTAATGCATAATCAAAAGTGTGACAATTAAAATTACTACAACCACAAATATTTAATACAAAAAATATGTATATAATGGTATGTTAAATATAAAATAAACATTCAAATTTTATAAAATTAAACACAACTACTCCCACTAGTGACTTGTTTAGGTATATGTTTTTGAAAAGATGATTCCACTATATAAGCAAGAAGTGCACAAAGTGAGTATTACAATATAGTATAAAATCTAATGAAAACATCTTCTAATAGTTTTTGAACAAGAAATAGAAGATAATTTTCTTCAAAGTTTAGCAGATCTTAATTTAAGTACTGGACCCTTGGAAATCATGTCGTTCAATCCTGGGGACCTGGTGGACTCTAATACAATTTGCCAAAATAATTCTCTATATTCCACCCGGGTTTCCCACATTCCTCCCCTAGGGTCAGTTTCCACCACTTCTAAAACAAAAAACTGGAACTTTGCTTCCTTACATGTATAGGTATGTTTATACCTTGACACCACCGAATTTCCCCCTTTGAGAAGGTCTGAAAAGCTTAGGTCAAAAAAATCTGCTGAATACAATTCAAAAAACTACAAGGGCAACCAATGGAGACCTCAAATGAGGAATCCAGTAAGATGGAACTAGTGGAAGACATAACTAATGTAGGTACAAAACTGTACTTTTCAAATGGACATACAAGGATTTCAGTATTTTTAACTATTCTAGTTACCCTATAAACACCATTACTTCTTCAAAGGTCTACCAAAGATACACAAGTCTCTTCATGACCCACCATTACGACCCATAGTTTCTGGCAGAGGGTGGGTGACGGAAAATATTTCCATATGGCTGGAACATACATTACATCCTTTTATAGATAAATTGCCAACCATACTTAAAGATACAGGGGATTTTTTGCTTAAATTGGGTGATGTGAATAGAGAGAGGACACAAATAAATAGAGATTTTTTGATGGTTACCTTAGATGTTCAAAACCTATTTACTGTAATTAGTAATGACTATGGGGTTCAAGCTGTTAGTGAGGTATTGGCAGATCAGAATGTTGATGAGGAGAAAATAATATTAATCAGTACTTTATTAACCCTGGTTCTAGAAAATAATGTGTTTGTAGGAGCACAACATGCATATAGACAGGCACAGGGGTGGCCATGGGCACTCCCTGTGCCAATACTTATGCCAATATGGTCCTTTGGCATTGGGAAAAGTCTATGATTTTTAATAAGCCAGAATGGATGCAACATATACATTTATATACACATTTTGTGGATATTTTCTTTTGTGGAAGGATGATGTTACATCTTTGGATGGTTTTAGACTATCTACACTCCACTACTACATTCCTGAAGTTTACTAAGAAATGTTCAACCACAAATATTGATTTTTTAGATGTATGTATATCACAAAATGAAGCTGGCTTTTCATCAAGCCTATATAGGAAGGAGTGCTGGAAAAATACAATGCTTTGTTTCGATAGCGTGCACCCTGATATATGTTTTCAAATATTGTTCAGGGCCAGATTGGCAGAATTTCCAGATTGAATCTGGATGATAAGATGTTTGAATGTGAAATGGTTAATTTGAAGAACAACTTTTAGAAAGGGGCTATAGAGGAGAACTGGTTAATAGAGTGGTTGATACCAATCACACAAAAAGAGATAATAGATTTAAGCCATGGCTTAAATGTAATAAAGGGGAAATAAGAACCACTAATACCACACACAAACCTAATGAACCAAGGGTATTGTTTACATATAGCAGTAATATAGGAGATATCAGGGATATTGTCAACAGAAACTGGAATATTTTGAGGGGAGATAATAAGTTAAGAAATATAGTGGGGGCTTATCCACAATTTGGTTATAGGAGAAACAAGAATCTAAAAGATATCCTTTGTAAAGAGAAAACAGAACCCAAACTTGTATCCTAAAAGAAAAAATTGGCAGTGTCCCATGTGGATATTGTAAAGCATGCCAATTTATAAATAAAGATCACACCTTTACACATCCAGTCAGTGGACATGTCTTTAATTTCAAAGCAAAAGCTACCTGTAGGACAAGTAATTTAGTTTACATAGCGGAGTGCACTGAATGCATATGTTTTTATGTTGGCAAGACCAACAATATGTTTAAGGTAAGAATATTGCAACATATGTCTTCAATTAGGAATAAAGATGCACATAATGCTTTATATAAGCATATTGAGACCCACCCCACACATAATTTTAAATTCAAAGCAGTGGTTAATGTTGTCATGAACAATAGGGGGGGTGATGTTAAACTATTAACTGAATCTATGGAGTCTAAATGGATTTTGGAATTGATGGCCCACAGAACTCCGGGCTTAAATGACTGTGTACCTTTAAAACCAGCCTTGCAGAAAAGGCGGGCTTTTTACTAACTCTCATTGGTTGACATGTATTTTAAATATCAGGAAGTGTTTTTAGTATGTGATCTGATGAAGGGTTTTAACCAGAAAGCGCTTGTCAGTGGATATTCATTTTGTTGGAGTTTCTTACCAGTTTTGGATACAACTTTTTGTGTATTTTAATAAAGCAGTGGAACATCCAGCGGAGTCTCACCTTTTCTTTCATTGTACTTATTTTTCGGCTGTTTGGTGAGTCTGAGGCATAGCAAAGAACATTATTTGGCCAAATATAGGGGTAGAAGAAATAGTGGTGGCTATGTTAATGAAAATGGGGAAAGTAAAGGTGATGGGGATGTTTTTTTACACAGACGAGAACCTTGACACCACCAAATTTCCCCCTTTAAGAAGGTCTGAAAAGCTTAGGTAAAAAAATCTGCTGAATACAATTCAAAAAACTACAAGGTTAGGTATATGTTTTTGAAAAAATGATTCCACTATACAAGCAAGAAGTGCTCAAAGTGAGTATTACAATATAGTATAAAATCTAATAAAAACATCTTCTAATGTTATAAAAACATCTTCTAATAGTTTTTGAACAAGAAATAGAAGAAAATTTTCTTCAAAGTTTAGCAGATCTTAATTTAAGTACTGGACCCAGGGAAATCATGTCATTCAATCCTGGGGACTAGGTGGACTCTAATACAATTTGCCAAAATAATTCTCTATATTCCACCCGGGTTTCCCACATTCCTCCTCTAGGGTCAGTTTCCACCACTTCTAAAACAAAAAACTGGAACTTTGCTTCCTTACATGTATAGGTATGTTTATACAGTGCATTACTGTAGAAGAAATAGTGGTGGCTATGTTAACGAAAATTGGGAAAGTAAAGGTAATGGGGATGTTTTTTACACAGACGAGAACCTTGACACCACCGAATTTCCCCCTTTAAGAAGGTCTGAAAAGCTTAGGTCAAAAAAATCTGCTGAATACAATTCAAAAAACTACAAGGGCAACCAATGGAGACCTCAAATGAGGAATCCAGTAAGATGGAACTAGTGGAAGACATAACTAATGTAGGTTTCAAATGGACATACAAGGATTTCAGTATTTTTAACTATTCTAGTTACCCTATAAACACCATTACTTTTGACTTATTTTCTAAAGGGTTTGGTTTCATCCCTGCACAGAAAACAAATATTTTCAAGTTGTTGGTAGATCTTAAACTGTTTTTAAGGAAAAAGAACTTACAATTACTATTTAATGGCAAAATAACTGAAAGCAACGAAAACAGTTTAAGACGTAAGAGTACTTTCAACCCACCATTACATCCACAATTAAAAAATTTTGAAAGAACATATATTAAGAACTACCTTAAAACAAAATTATGTGAAGCCAAACCTGACGCTACCTGAAAAAACTATGTTAGGTGAAATTTGCAATGACAAAAATCTTCGGGTCATGAAACCTGATAAAGGTGGGGTAGTGGTATTTATGGAACACATAATATACGAAGGGAAAATGATGGAAATTTTAAACAATTTAGAGAAGTATATTAAAACCTCTATAAATGAGATCAACATTCCTTATAAGAAGATTCATATCCTTCTCAATGATCTGTTAATTGAGGGGTCAATTGATTTAGAAACTTTTAAGTATTTAAAAGTAGAAAAACCCAAAGTACCTTCTATTTTCGGAATCCCGAAAATACATAAAGATGTTAATGACCCCCCCCCTTGAGAGCAATAGTATCAGCTGAGGGTTCTATAACTGCACCCCCTGCAAAATATGTAGACCTAAAGGTAAAGGGTCATGTTTGTAATAACAAAAACATTTTGAAGGATTCTTGGGATCTATTAAGGAAGTTGGACCATTCACTATGTTCTGATGAGCTATCTTTTGGTACCCTGGATGTTATACATTTGTTCACTAGTATTCCTCATGACATTGGCTTAGATTGGTTTGAAGAAATGTTGGTCGGATACCAAACACTAACACATAGTGAATTTAGAACTGTATTGGTACTTATGGAAATGGTGCTGAAGAACAACTTTATATTCTTCGAGGGAGAATATTTTAAACAAGTGAGAGGTGTGGCTATGGGAGCACACTGTGCTCCCACATATGCCAACATTATTATGGCCTATTGGGAAAATCACTTTCTGCTAAATTCTATTTACAATGTGTCCTGGGTTTTCTATGGTAGATTCCTAGATGACCTGTGTCTTTTGTGGAAAGGTGACCAAACATCCTTTGAGAACTTTGTCAATTATCTCAACAATACAACCAGTTTTTTACGTTTCACATCCAAATTTGAACATCATGAATTAAATTACCTAGATGTAACTATCACAAAAATGGAAACCAATTTGTTTCGAAAGTTTACAGAAAAGAGACATTTTCTAACTCCTACCTACACTACAACAGTTCCCACCCCTATTTCCAGAAAAAAGGGGTGATTAAGGGACAGTTAGTTTGTGTAAGTAGGATGACTTCTGACAATGAGTGGTTTAAAAAGGAATGTGAATGGTTGAAAAAACTGTTTCTAAACAGGGGATGTTCTTCATTCCACATTGCTGCAGTCCTAACTATTGGGTAGTCCGCTGTCCCAGTCGGCCCGAATACCAAAGTATAGAGATGTTGTCGGTCCGATTAGTCTGACGCCAGGACGCCAGGGTACATGGTCCGATGCAGAAGCAGTTTTGTGCAGGTTGGCGTTCTGAAATTTTCTGAAGTCGGAGTTTCAGACCGAATCAAAGTTGGCTGGGGAATATTTTGTTTTTTCTTGCCTCAGTATTTAACCGGATGTCAGAAAAAGTGAATAACTGTATTTCTTGTGGGAAACAGATACCTCATAGGGATTACCATACCTTGTGTATACCTTGTTTAGGGCCTGAGCACGACGTTGTTGGATGCCGCTCTTGTGCTAGATTTAACAAACGCACTATTAAGAGAAGGTTAGACTGTGCCAGGTTAGTTTTTATTATAAAATGAAAGCGCAAGGACAAAGCAGCAAAGTCTAGAGTGGAAGAACCGACAGTCCCAGACGTCGGTTCTTTAGAAGGCTCAGTGGAGCCGGAGGTTCTGCCAGGAGTTTCTTTGGAGTCTCAGGGAGACTTTACTGTTACAGGATGTGTCCTCTCAGGAGGTAGGCCAGGCTGAAGGGGCTTCTCAGGTGGCTGTTCTTCCCTCTCTTCCTAAGGTGGTTAGAGCCTCCCCTTCTGTTTCCAAGGCTTCTTTGAGAGGCAGGCCAGGTTTAACTTCAGTGAGGGTTTCTCCTAGCTCTTCAGGATCTTTGCCTAAGAAACATATGCTTAAAATGGCATAGGATTTGATTACTATGATTAGAGGTTCTATGCCCCCTCCTGATAAGAGGCCTAGGGTGGAACCTGAGTTTGAGAGTTTTGAGCAGTGTTCGGAGGCTTCTGAGTCTTTGGCTGAAGACTTGCAGGAGTATCCTCCTTATTCTGATTCTGATGTGGATGATTCTACTCCTTCAGCTTCTCCTCCTGAGGATTTTTCATTTTCAGAGACTCTGCATTCCATGAGGGAGCATTTCAAATGGGAGGGTCAAGATTTCTCTGATTCCAGGAAGAGGCTTAGGGAATTCTTGTTTTTACCCCAGCATAGGCCTTTAGCTATACCTCCTGTTCTGAATGTGGTGGAAGATGTTTTTGCAGAGGCTTCCCTGAACCCTGATTCTTTGCCTCCTGCCCCAGTTAAACCGGATAGGTACTATAGGGTGCCTGAAGCTCATAAGTATCTTTTTAAGAGTCCTAGGGCAGACCCGGAAACTGTCTCTCAGGGGCCTAAAGGTGTTAAGGCTTCTGTTGTTAAAAATCCTGTTCCTCCTGATAAAGAGGCAAGGGCTTTGGATAGATGGGGAAAGAAAGTGTATACTTCTTCCACTTTAGCCATGAGGGCGTTGAATTGCCAGTTTCACATGTTAAAATATCAAAATTATCTCCTTTCACAATTGAAGTCTAAGGTGGATGCTCTAAGGAAGGTATTGAGTGTAAAGAGTTGCAGGATTTAGTTCATGTGTCTGAACAGGTGGGTAAGCATTCCTTGCAATGTGGTTTTGATGCTGTGCAGGCCTCCTCGAGGGTGGCTGCCACTGGTTCTGTTCTTCGTAGGCACGCCTGGTTGAGGGATCAGAATTTAGCTGAGCATGTTAAGACAAGGATTTTGGATGCTCCTTTACAGTCTGACGTGTTGTTTGGTTCGCCTGTGGAAGCAGTTTTAAAGAAAATGGAGGACAAGGCTAAGTCTATGCAAACTGTTAAAGATTTTTGCAGGTGCAGCCTCCAAGTTTAGTAGAAATTGGCCTACTAAGGGATGGACATATCCTGCTTATGATTCCCAGTCTAGGGGTAGGTCTAGGCGTGGTAGGGGCAGAGCTCAAGGTTCTTTTAGGCCTAGAACAGGGAGTTCACCTGCTCAGACTTCTGGTGAGGGCAGGGGTCAGTCCTTTCGTAAACAGACCCAATGACCTGCCTTTTCAGCTGCCAGCACGCTCTCGCCTGGCAGCACCTTTGGGAGGAAGGTTGGCTCTTTTCAAAGAAAATTGGGATTTAATTACCCAAGACAGATGGGTTTTGGATATCATTCACCACGGTTACAGGTTTTATTTCCATACCTTGCCTCCTTTCAAAGGCATGCCAGACATTCCTCCTCTACAAAGAAAAGAGGCTCACAAGCAAATTTCTCTGTTACTCCAAATAGGGGCCATTCAGCCAGTTCCTGTGCCAGAAAGGCCTAGGATTTTATTCTCGCCTGTTCCTAGTACCAAAGAAGAGGAACACATGGAGACCAATTTTGGATTTATCTATCCTCAACACTTATCTGGACATTCCCAAGTTCAAAATGTTGACGTTACAACAGCTTTTACCTCTGCTGGGCAAAGATCACTGGATGGTAACTTTAGATCTCAAGGAGGCTTACCTTCATGTGCCTATAAGACTAAGTTGCAGGAAGTATCTGCGTTTTCGAGCTGGAAATTCCCATTATCAGTTCTCTGCATTGCCCTTTGGCTTATCTACTGCCCAGAGTATTCACAAAGGTTCTGGCTCCAGTGATAGCTTACTTCAGGCTAAAAGGAATTCAAATCTATCCTTACTTGGACGACTGCCTGATTCTGGCTCAAGAAAAGGAAGACCTTTACAGCATTTGGAATATGTGATAGCAGTGCTAAGATGCCTAGGGTATTCTGTGAACGAAATAAAGTCCAGTCTAGTACCCTCTCAAGACATGTGCTTTCTGGGTGTGAGACTGAATACAGCAGCCCAGATGGCCTTTTTAACCCCGGACAAACAAAAGAATCTTTCCATTTACTTCCATCAACTATCTCTTCAGTCCGGGCTGACTGCAAGGACAGTCCTTCAAGCCTTAGGGTTCATGGCATCTTGTATTCTGGTGCTTCCCAATGCCAAACTGCATATGAGGAAGCTGCAATGGTATCTCAAAAATGTATGGACACAGCACTGCCAGGATTTGGACACTGTCATTCAAATAATACCTTGCATTCAACAGGAATTTTTGTGGTGGGCTCAGGAATGTCACCTAAACAAGGGACTCTCTGTGACCCGGCCAGAGGCGTGTCAGATTCTCACGACAGATGCCTCAGACATTGCTTGGGGAGCTCATCTAAATGGAAAGTGGATAAAGACAAGTGGCCTGCCAGACTACAGCATCTACATATCAACATGAAGGAGATGTTAGCAGTCCAGTTTGCATTAATGGCTTTCAAGGAGTTACTTCTTCCAGGGCAGGTGTTGATTCTAACAGACAACACAACTGTCATGTGGTACATCAACAAACAAGGGGGAACACATTCTTACCCGCAGGCAAGCAATGATTTTATGGGAGACTGCCAGCTTGCAACTAACTCTTCAGGCAAGGTTTCTGCCGAGCACAGAACTCCTTAGCAGATGTGTTAAGCAGACAAATCATGGATCCCCACAGTGGAAACTGATCTTCATGTATTTCGGAAATTGACAGTGTCATGGGGAACTCCAGACATAGATCTGTTCGCTTCTCCACTAAACCACCAGCTGCCAAAGTTTTGCACAAAGAGGTTTCATCACACAGCTTGGAAAGTGGATGCTCTTTCTTTCAGTTGGAAAAATCTTCATGTGTATGCCTTTCCACCTCTGCCTCTTCTCCCAAAGGTGCTCTAAAGGTCAGACAAGACATGCCAAGGATGATTTTAATAGCTCCAGATTGGCCTCGCAACACTGGTACCCATTACTGAGGAGTTTGGTAAGAAGCCTCCATGGCCTTTACCATTGATTCCACACCTGTTGTCTCAGAGGGACGGTCACCTGCTCAATGTCAAGCTTCACTCTCTTCATCTAACAGCCTGGCATATTCTGTTTTGAAACACAGCAGGTCTCAACTTCCTCAACAAGTTTTAAATGTTATTATGGAAGCCAGAAGACCTAGTACTAGGAAAGTGTACGCAGAAAAATGGAAGAGATTTTTATTTTGGAGTGCAGCAAAGAATTTGGAGATTTCTGAGCCTAATTTGAGTGTGGCTCTTCAATATCTTACTGAGTTATTAGACAAAGGTTTGTCTTTCTCTTCCATTAAGATTCATGCTGCAGCAATTTCAGCTCACTATGATTGTGACCCACCATTGTTTTCGCATCCTTTGTTCAAGCAATTTCTTAGAGGGCAAAGAATATAAGATAGAGCTCCTACTCCTGCTTGGGATCTCAATTTTGTGTTGGAGAAACTTACTCTACAACCTTTTGAGCCTGCTACTGCTGAATTGAAATATTTGTCATGGAAGACTGCTTTTTGTTGGCCATTACTTCTGCAAGAAGGGTTTCTGAATTGCAGGCCCTTATGGCGGTGGAGCCTTTTTGATTTTCCATAAGGATAGGGTATCATTACGTACTAATCCTTTTATGCCTAAGGTGGTTTCTAGTGTGGCTTTAAACCAAACTATTCATTTGCCTACTTTCTATGCAGATCCCCAAAATAAGGGGAAAAGATTTTGCACACTTTAGATGTACACAGGCAGTTTATTTAAGCAGGACCAAGGATTTTAGGCAGTCTCAGCAGTTGTTTGTTTCTTTTGCTTTGAGTTCTCAGGGCAAGCCTGTGTCAAAACAAACTATTTCTAAGTGGATTGGGTTTGCATTGCATTTTGTTATTCCCATCATGGCAAGGAGATTCCAGCTGGGATTAGGCCTCATTCCACTAGGGCTACTGCCACTTCAACAGCATTTCTAAGGGGTGGCAACTAAGGATATTTTGGAGGCAGCTACTTGGAGTTCAGTGCATACTTTCTCTAAGCATTACCACCTTCCTCTCTACTCTAAATCTAGGGCTGGTTTTGCCACAGCTATTTTGCAAGGCATGTTGACAGCTCCTGCTTCCTTATGATTTGCCAGCCTCCCTTACCTCTGCTTTGGGATTCTATTAGGACTGCAGCAATGTGGAATGAAGAACATAGTACAGTTTTGTACCTACCATAAATGTAGATGTTCGAGGATCCACATTGCTGCAGTCCTCTGTGTTTAGGGGTGGTTGTGTGGGTGAGGTTATACTCTTGTAATTTTGTATATATTGTACATATTTTTGGTGCAGGAGTGTTTGGTGTTTTTGGTTTTGGCCTTGTCTTTTTAGGGTCTTCTGACATCTGGGGCAAGAAAAGACTCCTGACGCCAGACTAATGCGCCTTGACCGGACCAGCCCATACTTTGGTATTCGGGCCAACTGGGACAGCGGACTACCCAATAGTTAGGACTGCAGCAATGTGGATCCTCGAACATCTACATTTATGGTAGGTACAAAACTGTACTTTACCCTGGTAATTTATTTGATGAAATACAGAATGAGGTATTTGAAGGAAGAAACACTAGGTTTGCCCCTGTTATATGCACACCTGAAAAGGAAGTTACAACAAGCTTTAAAGAAAATGCATTAGATTCACACAGTGCAGGTATTATAACCACTTATGATGGCCAGTCTGGCCTGATAAGGAGAATTATAGACAAAGAGTGGGGAAATTTTGCCAAACTATCAGACGTCGATTACATATTTGAAGACAACCTTAAATATGTTTATCGTAAAGGAAACACTATAAAAAACTTAATAGAGAGGGGTTCAAAGAAATGTGGTATGAATATGGGTGTATTTAACAAAAGAGGATTGTTTAAATGTGGAGCATGCAATTTTTGTACCCACTTAATAACAGGGGACTGGTATTATTTAAAAGCTTGGAAAAGGAAACTTCATTTGAACACATATGTTAACTGTAATACAAAAATTTCTGGATGACTTGTTAATAGTTTGGAAAGGTGATGAACAAAGTGCTATTGACTTTGTTTCATATTTAAATGAGACATCTGACTTCCTTAAATTTACCTATAAATGGGACAAAGATGCAGCTAGCTACTTGGATATTAAAATTTTGAAAAATGGAACTGAGTTCATTAGTACCATTTATAGGAAACCGAGTTATGCTAACTCAATGTTGCATTTTACAAGCTGTCACCCGATGCATCAAAGGAGGGGGTTAGTCAAGGGCCAAATGGTTCGTCTATCTAGACTTATTAGTGATGAAGAAACTTTTAGGGCTGAGATCTATACACTTATAGGTATGTTTTTGGAAAGGGGTTATCCCATAGAAATGTTGACGAAGATTAAAAAGGAGGTATACAAGAAGAGAAGGAACAAATTTGTACCGATATTGAAAAACAAAGGTGAAACAACAAAGGTAGGGAATTTGGATTATGAGCAGATTGACACTAGTGGTGGTGTTGACACCCCAAGATTTATACTTAAATACAATGAGAAGGCAAGTGAATTGAGTGCCAATTTTAGGAGTCTTTGGGATCATTTTTTGAACAAAGATACTAAAGCAATATTGGGTACAACACCAGCCATAACATATGCTAGGGGTAACAATTTGAAGGACATATTAGAGAAGACTAGTCACAGATATAAAAGATCAAGTATGAATAAATGTGGTAGATGTAAAACATGTAGGTACATTGCTGAAGGGACCTATTTGAGTGTTTCTGGTTACAAACGTACCATCGCATGCCCTGGTGTATGCAATTGCACCACTAGAAATTGTGTATACATAGCATCGTGTATGTCCTGTGAGGCATTTTATGTGGGCATGACGACAAGAAGCCTAAAAGAAAGAATAAGGGAGCATTGTAGTTCCATTAGAAGGATGGACGAACACAACGCCCTATATTTACATTCTAAAAACTGTCATGAATTTAAAAAGTTTTTATTTTTTATAGTTGATAGGGTGAAATCAAATGTTAATTGTGATACCAACAATAGTGTAGCTCTACGAGAAACGGAGTGGCAAATAAGATTGAATGCCACAAAGTTTCCAGGGCTCAACGAATGTATCTCTTTAAAGCCTGTATTGAAACATAGAGCAGAATTTATTTGAGAAGAGGTTGGATGCAATGTGGTTCATTATTATTTTTTTTAATAATTATTTATATGATTATACACACATATATATATATATATATATATATATATATATATATATATTTTTTGTTATAAATAATTTTACACCATAATAGGACAATTTCACTAACAGTACAAAATATCTAAATTTTGTGTAAAACCAAAAGCATCTTGTTAAATATTTATACAACAATGAGTTTAGGTACATTTTTTTACACAACAGTTTACAATTGGATTGTACATTTCATGTAATTTTACTCATGGTGAATTTTTCTATGGAAATGTATAATATATATATAATTATTTTATTTATTAATTTTGAAGATTTTGATAATTGTTGGAAAACTTAATTGATTAATTGAAGTTCTGTGTTATTTAAAGGAAAGTATCTGGGTGTGTTTTATCAACGACTCTGATGAAGCCAGTTGTACTGGAGAAAGCGCTCAGTCAGTGTGATTTACTGGATTAAATTGCTTTTGTTTTTATTCCTGGTCTGTGCCTCATTGTCGGATTCTGCTAGTTCTGTGGTCGATGGTATTAACATTACGTTTTTTTTCGTGGGTTCCTGGATTGGAGCTGACTGTACCTTCTGTTTTTTGTGTTTCGACCCTGTGTCTGGTGGGGCTGATGAGGTGAGACCGGAGTATGGAAACTATTTTGAAAGAACTTAACGCTGTTATGGGTAAGCTGGTCGAGGCTTACAACGAAGAAAAACGTGGTAACAGCAACACACCCACCAATAGTCTTACTGATTCCCAAGTGGAACTTTACACCATGCACTCGCCGCCCGACAACATTACACCAGGGCAAAGGACAAACTATGCCAAATCATATAGTGGTGTTGTGGGGAGTGCTAGACCTGAAGGGGTAACGCAAACTGTTGGTAATAAAGACCATGTCTCTTTAAATGAAGTAACCCAGCGACGAGATCTTTCTTCCTGGCTGGAGGCCCCGGAGATTGACGTGCAGCCTGACGTGAGCACTGGGGGACCGAGCAGGAACTTGCACCAGCTGGCACTAACGCTCAGGGAGCAAATCTATAACTACGAAAAATTGTGTATCAAATATAGGGCTATTCAATTAGACAGTGCATTTTTGAAAAAATCAAAGGAATTACAACAAATACCTAAGGGCCTACGTGTTTGGAAGCTCCCGATGGGTATAGACCTTGACTCGGAGGCTTGCCATGAGCTAACGGACCTTTTTCAAAGGACAGGTATGCAATTAATTGATATTATCTTACGTAACAATGAAATCAAAATTAAAAGCTTACGTGAAGAGATAACTAAGCTTGATTCTAGTATATCTAAGGATCTTTTATTTTTTCAACACAAGAATCACTACGAAAGGGTGATTCAGAATATAGATGTTTTCGTTAGTAAGAATATAGCTCGTAAAAACAAAAAGATTGTTAGAGACAGTGCGGAATATAAGAATAAGACTGCTTATCCTCCGGGGCGCTACAAATCATACCCTATGACGAGAACAAGTCACAGGATGAATTCTGGTAATCTACAACAGGACATGACTGACAATTGCCAGGTGGAGGATGTTTTTTTAGATCCACCAGTACCACTTCGTCGGTCAGAGAGGATCCAGAGCAGGGAACCGCAAAATGGCAGGACATTACACCCAAGCCCCAGAAGGAGAGGGAGGAACTAACAGGAGGTTTTTTGAGTCTTGACTTTACTGTTGATTTCACTCTATACAATGATATTGAAGTACTTTACCCTGATAGTAACATCAATTGTAATTTTGATAGCCATGTTGATATTAGTACTAACATTAATGAAAACGTATTTGAGCAATTTTCAACTAATTTAACAACATCTGATCAAAGTGACACCTTTTTGGATAAGGATGTAAAAATGGTAAACAATTCTTTGGTACTTTTAAGTGATTTAGTTGAATTTGATAACACATTTGAAACTGAGGTTGTGAATGTTAACAACATGGGGCAGATTCTAGGCATGAACAAGGTTCATGTGCCTGATAATCATGGAGTCAAACTGGATGAAATTCATGAAATGATTGGAAGGGACTGTGAGGAAGGTGATAAAGGTCACCTATGTAGTTGTGGTAACAATAGCGAATTAGACAACCTATTTAGTAACATTTTTGAATCAGCATCTAACATGAAACATGAAATTATTAAGGAAAAAGGATTCATTATTTACAATTACACTGATTTGGTGATTAATGAAGTCTATTTTGAACTATTTAGTAGGGGTAATAAATTTGTACCTAACTTTAACATCGATGCCACACAATTACTTGTAAGTTTGAAACTCTACATGAGAAAATTAAATTTGCAACTTTATTTTAACACAAGACATTTAAGGGATTCATCACAGGACAATAGACAGGAACCTAGGACATTGAAAAGGAAAAGCACATTCATGCCACCACCTAATATGGAGCTTAGTGCCTTTGAGCACTTGGTGGAGTATGAATTTAGGAAAATTTGTTCTCAGAAAGTTAAAAGTGACGACAATTTAACTAATGTTGAGAGAACTTTGCTCAACGAATTGGTTGCAGCTAAACAATACAGGTTTATGAGACCTGACAAGGGTGGGGGGATGGTCATAATGAGTAATGTTGATTACAGTTGTCAGATGATGAGAATCATAAGTGAAGAAGAAACATACAGTAGAGTTACTATGAATGAGGTTAACAGAGCATATTATAAAATTGATGTATATCTGCACAACGCATTGTACCAAGGGACTATTAATGAGATAGAATTTGATTATCTTTCAGTTAAACATCCCAAGATAGCTAGGATGTTTGGGATACCCAAGGTACACAAAGGAACGGATTATTTACAATTTCGGCCAATAGTTTCGGCTAAAGGGTCCAAAACCGAACCGTTGGCGGCTTTTGTAGACAAACATTGCAAGAAAGCACTAGTTGACGCAAGTCATATTCTCAAAGACTCCTGGCATTGCCTTGAAAGGCTAAGAGACGTAGAATTTGTGGATAAGAACAGTCTTAGTTTTTTGACAATAGATGTCATTAACTTATTTTCAGTGATTCCACATCAACAAGGTCTTGACTTATTTTATGACAGTTTATTGACTAGCCCGAGTTTTGATGCAGGAAAATTGGAGTTATGTCATGACTTGATGGAGTTAATATTAAAGAACAACTACATTTTATTTGAAGGAGAAATGTATCAACAATTAACAGGAGTAGCAATGGGGGCACGTTGTGCCCCTGTTTTTGCTAATTTAGTTTTATTAGCATGGGAAAAAGAACATATTTTTGGATCCAGATATTATAGTAACATCATTTTGTACAATAGATTTCTGGATGACTTGTTAATAGTTTGGAAAGGTGATGAACAAAGTGCTATTGACTTTGTTTCATATTTAAATGAGACATCTGACTTCCTTAAATTTACCTATAAATGGGACAAAGATGCAGCTAGCTACTTGGATATTAAAATTTTGAAAAATGGAACTGAGTTCATTAGTACCATTTATAGGAAACCGAGTTATGCTAACTCAATGTTGCATTTTACAAGCTGTCACCCGATGCATCAAAGGAGGGGGTTAGTCAAGGGCCAAATGGTTCGTCTATCTAGACTTATTAGTGATGAAGAAACTTTTAGGGCTGAGATCTATACACTTATAGGTATGTTTTTGGAAAGGGGTTATCCCATAGAAATATTGACGAAGAGAAGGAACAAATTTGTACCGATATTGAAAAACAAAGGTGAAACAACAAAGGTAGGGAATTTGGATTATGAGCAGATTGACAATAGTGGTGGTGTTGACACCCCAAGATTTATACTTAAATATAATGAGAAGGCAAGCGAATTGAGTGCCAATTTCAGGAGTCTTTGGGATCATTTTTTGAACAAAGATACTAAAGCAATATTGGGTACAACACCAGCCATAACATATGCTAGGGGTAACAATTTGAAGGACATATTAGAGAAGACTAGTCACAGATATAAAAGATCAAGTATGAATAAATGTGGTAGATGTAAAACATGTAGGTACATTGCTGAAGGGACCTATTTGAGTGTTTCTGGTTACAAACGTACCATCGCATGCCCTGGTGTATGCAATTGCACCACTAGAAATTGTGTATACATAGCATCGTGTATGTCCTGTGAGGCATTTTATGTGGGCATGACGACAAGAAGCCTAAAAGAAAGAATAAGGGAGCATTGTAGTTCCATTAGAAGGATGGACGAACACAACGCCCTATATTTACATTCTAAAAACTGTCATGAATTTAAAAAGTTTTTATTTTTTATAGTTGATAGGGTGAAATCAAATGTTAATTGTGATACCAACAATAGTGTAGCTCTACGAGAAACGGAGTGGCAAATAAGATTGAATGCCACAAAGTTTCCAGGGCTCAACGAATGTATCTCTTTAAAGCCTGTATTGAAACATAGAGCACAATTTATTTGAGAAGAGGTTGGATGCAATGTGGTTCATTATTATTTTTTTTTAATAATTATTTATATGATTATACACATATATATATATATATATATATATATATATATATATATATATATATATATTTTGTTATAAATAATTTTACACCATAATAGGACAATTTCACTAACAGTACAAAATATCAAAATTTTGTGTAAAACCAAAAGCATCTTGTTAAATATTTATACAACAATGAGTTTAGGTACGGTTTTTTACACAACAGTTTACAATTGGATTGTACATTTCATGTAATTTTACTCATGGTGAATTTTTCTATGGAAATGTATAATATATATAATTATTTTATTTATTAATTTTGAAGATTTTGATAATTGTTGGAAAACTTTATTGATTAATTGAAGTTCTGTGTTATTTAAAAGAAAGTATCTGGGTGTGTTTTATCAACGACTCTGATGAAGCCAGTTGTACTGGAGAAAGCGCTCAGTCAGTGTGATTTACTGGATTAAATTGCTTTTGTTTTTATTCCTGGTCTGTGCCTCATTGTCGGATTCTGCTAGTTCTGTGGTCGATGGTATTAACATTACGTTTTTTTTCGTGGGTTCCTGGATTGGAGCTGACTGTACCTTCTGTTAACTGTAATACAAAAGGAATAATATATTTATCGGTATGCAAAGAATGTGGTTCCTTTTACATTGGCAAAAGTGAAAGAAAGTTAAAACAAAGGATCTATGAACATTTATACGACATCAGGACTAAGAAGGACAGTAATGCGCTGTATAAACATACCTATACATGTAAGGAAGCAAAGTTCCAGTTTTTTGTTTTAGAAGTGGTGGAAACTGACCCTAGGGGAGGAATGTGGGAAACCCGGGTGGAATATAGAGAATTATTTTGGCAAATTGTATTAGAGTCCACCAGGTCCCCAGGATTGAACGACATGATTTCCCTGGGTCCAGTACTTAAATTAAGATCTGCTAAACTTTGAAGAAAATTTTCTTCTATTTCTTGTTCAAAAACTATTAGAAGATGTTTTAATTAGATTTTATACTATATTGTAATACTCACTTTGAGCACTTCTTGCTTGTATAGTGGAATCATTTTTTCAAAAACATATACCTAACCTTGTAGTTTTTTGAATTGTATTCAGCAGATTTTTTTTACCTAAGCTTTTCAGACCTTCTTAAAGGGGGAAATTCGGTGGTGTCAAGGTTCTCGTCTGTATAAAAAACATCCCCATCACCTTTACTTTCCCCATTTTCGTTAACATAGCCACCACTATTTCTTCTACCCCTATATTTGGGCTTTGGGTAATGGGTTTTTGTTTTATATTCATTAAGGTCTCTCTCTATCATGCTGAATTTCCTATTTTGCACATCTGTACACTTAAGCTCTATATTCTTCAGTAGTTTAAAATATTTAGCTTTTTCTTCTTCTACAGTAAAAAAACAAGTCACTAATAATACCCTTGTTAGTGTGTTCAATTTTAGAATACAATCTCTCCATTTCCATCTCATTATTCTTAATAATTGCTCTCATTACTTCCATTCCACATTTATCAAAAGCTGTTATCAAATCACAATGAAAGTCACTTCCTTCTACGACATTGTTGGGATATTTACAAACTCTCAGACTTTTAGGTACTATATTTAATGACAGGCAATGTTTCAAATATGCATTGTCCATGTCCATCATTTTAAATTTATAAAGAAAAAAGTCCAAAGCTTCCAACATGTTACTGTATGTCCCATTGTTTCCAGAAACAGAAGCTTTGACTTTAAAGTCAAATTTTACATTAAGAATGTCAGAAAGTTGTTTTTTAGTACCTGTCACATTTCCATTGCTTTCAGTTGTTTTCTGAATTCCATTTGTGTTGGTAATATTCCTCGCCTCTTTAGCGGAATCTCCCTCATTGTTGTTAGTTGAAAATATCCTGGGAAAGCCTTCGATACTGTTGTTAAGCACTCTATTATTAGTTTCCCTTACTCGTTTGTCGTTTTCTTGTGTTAACGCCATTCTCTCATTGTGAAGCATTCGCTTTCCTGCTTCCTGATTCCCTGGTGGTGGTAGCGACGATAGCAGCATGGCCATTGACTGGCTCATGGGTGTCAGAAGTCCCACCAACTGCATCAGCTGACCAATAAGCTTGCGTAGCTGTCGTAATTCGGAACCACGCTGGACATTGTCCATACCAAATGCTCCCTCTGAATCCATCCGAAAATAACCACGAACCAAGTAAAAAACGGATAGTGCTCAATCCAAAACTGGTAAACCAGAAAGAAGCACCACGAATCCACAGGCAACAATGCTTTAATGATAAAAGCAGGAACCAGTACAAAGTTAAAAACGCGCACTAATCACAGTGCCAAGCAGAAAATGTGTATTAACGTTCTCTGTATTCTCGTTTTCATCATCAACTTCGTCAGATAGTTGTAGCTTTCAATTCATCCCCTTATTTTATAGGGTGGCAGCTAATTCTCCTCCAATAAAATAAAAGGTTCAATTAAATAATATTTTAGTTTGTAAGAAAATGCATTAGATTCACACAGTGCAGGTATTATAACCACTTATGATGGCCAGTCTGGCCTGATAAGGAGAATTATAGACAAAGAGTGGGGAAATTTTGCCAAACTATCAGACCTCAATTACATATTTGAAGACAACCTTAAATATGTTTACCGTAAAGGAAACACTATAAAAAACTTAATAGAGAGGGGTTCAAAGAAATGTGGTACGAATATGGGTATAGTTAACAAAAGAGGATTGCATAAATGTGGAGCATGCAATTTTTGTACCCACTTAATAACAGGGGACTGGTATTATTTAAAAGCTAGGAAAAGGAAACTTCATTTGAACACATATGTTAACTGTAATACAAAAGGAATAATATATTTATCGGTATGCAAAGAATGTGGTTCCTTTTACATTGGCAAAAGTGAAAGAAAGTTACAACAAAGGATCTATGAACATTTATACGACATCAGGACTAAGAAAGACAGTAATGCACTGTATAAACATACCTATACATGTAAGGAAGCAAAGTTCCAGTTTTTTGTTTTAGAAGTGGTGGAAACTGACCCTAGGGGAGGAATGTGGGAAACCCAGGTGGAATATAGAGAATTATTTTGGCAAATTGTATTAGAGTCCACCAGGTCCCCAGGATTGAACGACATGATTTCCCTGGGTCCAGTACTTAAATTAAGATCTGCTAAACTTTGAAGAAAATTTTCTTCTATTTCTTGTTCAAAAACTATTAGAAGATGTTTTCATTAGATTTTATACTATATTGTAATACTCACTTTGAGCACTTCTTGCTTGTATAGTGGAATCATCTTTTCAAAAACATATACCTAAACAAGTCACTAGTGGGAGTAGTTGTGTTTAATTTTATAAAATTTGAATGTTTATTTTATATTTAACATACCATTATATACATATTTTTTGTATTAAATATTTGTGGTTGTAGTAATTTTAATTGTCACACTTTTGATTATACATTACATACACTAATACATTTAAAATCTACATCTTACAACGAAATACAAACTAAAATATTATTTAATTGAACCTTTTATTTTATTGGAGGAGAATTAGCTGCCACCCTATAAAATAAGGGGATGAACTGAAAGCTACAACTATCTGACGAAGTTGATGACGAAAACGAGAATACAGAGAACGTTAATACACATTTTCTGCTTGGCACTGTGATTAGTGCGTGTTTTTAGCTTTGTACTGGTTCCTGCTTTTATCATTAAAACATTGCTGCCTGTGGATTCGTGGTGCTTCTTTTTGGTTTACCAGATTTGGATTGAGCACTATCCGTTTTTTTACTTAGAATGATAGAATACTTTAAATGGAATTCTTCTTAAGTGTCTGATGTCCAGAAGAGATATTATGAGCTGCTTTGGGTGGATACTCCTAAACCTTCTGCAGTACCTCCTGTATTAGCTACCTTGTTAGACACCTTTATTGTTGCCTCTAAGTCTCCATATTCTTAGCCTCCTGCCCCCAAGAAACCAAACAGGTTCAATAAGGTTCTTGAGGACTGCCAGGTCTTATTTAAATGACCTGCTGCTGACCCTGCTGTGTTGTCAGTCTGTCTCTGGTAAGCCTTCTAAACTTTTGCCCTCCTATAAACTTTTCCTTTAGATAAAGATAGTAGGGCAATGGAAAGAAATGATAAGAAGGTTTATACTGCTTTCTACTTTGGCCTTTCGGGCCGTCAATTATTTGGCCCACATGATTAGATATGCTCTGGCCTTGATTGCCCAGGCTTGTTAAGTAATTTCTGAACTCCCTGATTCTTCTGCTCCATCTCTTTTAGGTTCTACCTCTTAGGTGGCTTATCACTGTATGAAGTATAGCTGTGAAGCTGATTATGCATCTTATAGAGCTGCTGCCTTTGGGTCTGTCATTAGACATTATTCTTGGCTTTGCCTGCAGTCCTTACTTGGAGACATTAATGCCAGGTTGCTGGATGCTCCTTTGGAAAATAAAAATCTTTTTAGGACCACTGCTGCTGAGATGTTCAAGTCTCTTTAGGATAAAGGTAAAGCCTTGCAGGATCGTAAACATATCTTTATATTCCCTATCCTTAAGTTCCACAGGAACTATCCTACTAGGCAGGCGAGCTCCTCCTGTTGTCTTCTCAGTCTTCTGTGGCTCAGAAGCCTCTTTTGTCTGACAAGTCTGCTTTTCTTTGACATTTGCTCCCCCCTTCTCCTCAGCTAGGTTCCTTTGCATCTCCCTCTGGCTTCCAAACTAGCATATCATCATCCATCAGGGTTGCTTCATGGGTTACAAGTCTCTTCATCCTTTTTCAGGGATTCCCCAACCTCCTCTCGAACAACGTCCTCATTTGTCAGAGGTCCTTGGGTCCCTGGTGGACCATGGAACTATTCTTCTCAGGTAGGAAAGGGTTTTTACTCCAGGGTGTTCCTGGTCCCTCAAAAGGAGGGCACTTGGAGACCTATTCTGGATCTGTCCTTGCTCAACACCTTTCTCAAGGTTCTTACCTTCCAGATGCTTACTCTTCAAACCCTGTTTCCTCTCATTGTACCCCAGACTTTTCTAGTGTCCCTGGATTTGAAGGATGCTTACCTTCTCTCCTTTGCTCTTTGGCCTCTCTACTGCCTTAAAGGTATTCACAAAATGCCTACCTCTTGTGATTGCGTTTTGCAGGCTCCAAGGCATTCAGATTTTTCCTTATCTAGATGACCTGTTGCTTCAGATGCCTTCCCCCATTTGCCTGTTACAGGATCAAAAGTTCACCATATATCTCCTCTAAGGTCTGAGGTTCACTTTCAACTTTACTTTCAAAAGTCTGTCCTGATTCTCTTTCAGTACCATATCAATCTGAGTTGCAGGATTCAGACAGTACCAATGTTGGACTCTCTTCCACCTCCAAACGTTTTGTCCTTAACAGCTTTCTTTCAGCCTCTGCTTCCTCTGCCTATTATTCCAGCCAGAGAGTATCTTTGAGGCCTGGGATTCATGTTCTCTTCCGTTCCAGTGCTACCTTTTGCCAGATTGCACATGTGGAAGTTTCAGTGGTACCTCATGTCAGTTTGTCTTTAGCATTGACACCCTCTGGATTTCAGTGTGCTTCTCCTTCCTTGTCTAAAGTGGGTATTCAAGTGGTGGAGTCATTATGTTTCTCTCAACCCAGGCCTGCCCTTTCAGCCACCACTTCCTTCTCAAGAACTATTCACAGATGCTTCAGACAGGGAGTGGTGGGCTTCCTGTGGTCATTTGAAACTTCAAAGTCTTTAGCCTCCCCATCAGAGGTCGGACCATATCAATATCAAAGAGATAAGAACTCTGATTCTGACCCTTCAGGTTTTCACCCCAGGCTCTGTCCAGGTCCTCTGAAGGTTTACACGGACAACACCACAGTGATGTGGTATGTCAAAAAAGCAGGGAGGCACAAAACCTTACCTTCTCTGCATGTTGACTCTGCAGGCCTGGGACCTGGCTCTCGGTTATCAGTTAATTCTTCAGGTAGTGTATATTCCCTCAGAGAAAAGTTTTGTGTCAGACACCTTGAGCAGGTCCAAAACACAGGCTCATGAATGGATTCTTCACAGAGATGTGTTTCTGGACATAGTCCATCAGTGTTGGTTTCCTCAGGTAGATCTTTTTTGCCTCCCCTCTGAACATGCAGCTCCTTTTTTTCTTTTTCAAATTGCCATACCATCTGGCATGGAAGATGGATGCCCTTTTTTTCCTTGGAAGGGAATGCTTCTTTATGCATTCCCTCTCCTTCCTCTATTTCCAAGAGTTATGCAGATGATTCAGCTGGACTCCCCCAAAAAACTTGTTAGTGATTCCCTTTTGCCCATGACAACACTGGTTCACCCCCTTAATGCATCTGGCCAGGGGCAATTATTACAAGTTACTTCACCGGTTGAACCTCCTTACACAGGACAAGGGGTCACTCATCCATCCTCACTTCTCCAGTCTTCAACTGACACTGTGGGTGATGGGGTTCTGATTCCTTTTAGGCATCTCTTTTCTGAGGACATGCTTAAGATTTTGCAAGAGGCAAGACAACCTACAACCAGAAAGTCTTGTATGTCCAAATGGAAGAGATTTTTCTGTTGGTGCCATGCTCATAACCAGGATCCTTTTTTAGTGGGGGCCCCTCTGGCTCTCTCCTATTTATGTGAGTATGGCTTGGTCTGTTCTGTAAAGGCCCATTTGTCAGCTATTTCTTGAATCCTTCTTTGGCTTATCACTTTGAGGCCAAACAATTTTTTAAAGAGGCCCTGCATCTTAAGCCCCAAAGGAAGCCTGTTCCTCCTCCTTGGGACTTTCATTTTGTTTTAGTAAAATTGACCCAGTCTCTTTTTGAGCCTACATTTCAGGTTCTCTGCAACAGTGTACCTGGGAGACGGTCTTATTACTTGTTCTTACTTCTGTTCAGAGGGTTTCTGAGCTTCAGGATCCTCTGGCTATTCCTCCTTTTTTTATTTTTTCACAGGGACAGGGTGTCCCTTCGTACTAACCCTTCTTTTATCCCCAAGGTGGTTATTGAGTTGTCACTGAATCCAGCAATTCAGCTCCCTTACATTTTGTCCTTTTCTTTAGTCAGATAGTAAAAGGGCCTTACATACTTTGGATTTTGCACAGACAGCTCGTGTATTATTTGGATAAAACAAGGGCCATTCATAAATCTGACCAGTTTTTTTCTTTCTTTTCATCCCTGGACATTTGGTTTGGCTGTTTCTAAGTAAACCATCTTCTCCTGGATTTCTAATGCCATTTTCTTTGTTATTCTTTTCATGGCAAATGCCTGTCTACTTCCATTAGAGCTCACTCCACTAGGGCTGTTATCTCTTCTGGTGCTTTCTTCAAGGGGTTGGACACCAGTTCCATCCTTAAAGCTGTTACTTGGTTTTCAGTGCATACCTAAACATTATAAATTGGATATGGTTTCTAGGGCTACAACAAGTTTTCCTCGAGCCAGCCTACATAGGGCTGTTGAGGGCTCTTCCTAGCCTTCCACCTCCCAATCCTTTTCTTGAGCTTTTGTACTCTGCCTGCTGTGAAGAATACTGCAACAGTAATATAGAAGAACATAGTACAGTTGTGTAAAATCTTACTATAACTGTAGATGTCCTTCTCTTCACTGTTGCAGTATTCACTCCCTCCATCCACCCCCCCTTTTCCATTCAGATTTTACTTTGGTTCCCTCCTGGCAGAGGGTCTACTTTTTCCATCTGCATTTTCTCCTTCTGGATGTGCATGGTCTTTTTTGTCATGTGGAGACTTTTCTCTTCTGGGGCAATTCAGTTCTAGGTAACTGTGTCTGTATGTCACATTTATGTCCTACATCCTGTACGAGGAGCATACGTGTGATGTGTGGCATGTACAAGGTCCAAAGGCTTTGGTATATTGGCTGGACATTGGGCTATCCTTGGAAGGAGATCCCTACTGTGAAGAGTACTGCAGCATTGAAGAGAAGGACATCTATTGTTTTGGTAAGATTTTACACAACTGTACTTTATGGGCAAGTAGGACTTATACAACTATGCTTTGTGGGTATTAGATGAAGGTATGTTGCATAGCTGAGAAAGGGATTTTGAGCCCGCAGACAGTGCACCTGCTTTGTTTGGTCCTTTTCCAGGGAGTTGGCCAGGAAAAGAAAAACAATGTATTTTCCTGTTTTTGTTTTAATGGATAGGAAAGATTTGCTGGGATTTGCTAGGGAATTAGTCTTTGCTTTTTATTTATCTACTTTCTCTTCAGAAAAGAAAAAAAAGTGTCATTTCAAGATAACTCTTGCAGTATTACTCACAGATGGGATAACCTGCCAAGGATAGATGTACATCTGCCCAGCATACCAAAGCCTGGGTACCTTCTTTGTGCTGTATGTCCAATGTATGACTTAAGCCTGATGGCACTTAAGGGACATACACACACACATTTTCCTTTGTCTTATGTATACGAGATGTATGATTAGTACAGCTATTTAGCTGTTGGGCAGATAAGTACCCCATTGGGAACCCTTTCTTTTCTTACTGCTTCAGTTAATTATTATATCATCCAGTTAAGAGAAATGTTGCTGTGGGAGGCAAATTCCACACAAAGATTATCATGGAAAATATTTGTTTTGCCTTGGTGCTGAACATAACTATAAAGTATGTGCGCAGTTTGTCAGTCCTTTCTCCGTGTGGCTGTTTGCAGTCATCCCTCTTCATTAAAAATTTACTTAGAAAACCAAAAGCTGAAAGTGTTTGCACACAACACAATGTCATCTGAGCCATCCCACCCTGATGTTCAGCTGTTACTTAAGAAGCCTAAGAAGACTAAACATGAACCTTTGGCTGTCCAGCTAGACCCAGACATCTCTGCTCTGCTTTTTGAAGAGTCCTCCAACTGTCTGGTGCCTATGGCTGCCCTAGATGTTACATCCCCATCAGAAGCTGATATATGAGGTAGCCCATTACTATGTCTGCTGTGGCTGGTCTGACATCTGGTGCAGACAGAAAGAGGAAACCCCAGCTTGGGATCTCTAAAGGAATTGGGGAGGGGTATTCCTCAATTTTTAGTTGGAGAGGAAATACCAGGATCTGATGTTGTCTGTTCAGTCTTCATCAAACTCGTGGGTCTTTGTTCCGATCTCAGAACCAACTCAGCCATTAGCAAGCTAAAGATTCCTAACTAGAGCTCCTCTCACCCTACCCATACTTTCTTGCTCCTCCCAGATGCCTCAAATCTCATTTGCCATGCATCAGCAAAGCATTGTGGTCTGTTTAGAGCTCCTCCATTGGTTCTTTTTCAACGTTTCTTCTTGAAATTTGAGTTAACCTTTGGCCTGTTTCTTCTTTAAAACATACCCTTCCAGCCTTTTGGTCTTAGTTTAAAAAAAAAATCTTTATTTTTAGTCTACTCTTATCTGTCACGTTTTGCCCATCATGCCCTTCTTCCTTCTTTTCCCATTCTTTCTACTATGTTGGAGAAATCTGACAAACCTGTTGGTTTTAAAAACCGCATTTCCTGTCGGCACAAGATCCCTGTACCTGATGCCCACATGGAGTGTGTTTATTGTCTGGGGCCTGCACACATTGAAGTGGTGTGCTCTATCTGCGTGGCTTTCCTTCCCCGGGCCATTACAGATAGAAGGAATAAGCAGGTCCTCAAAGGGCTTATTCCACGTTCTTTCCCAGATGTCCCTTTTGTCTTAGGGGCTCAAACCTCTGCCAAGAAATCCAAGCAGGCCAGGGACCCTAAGAAACGGTCCCTGGATCCCCCACTTTAGTTCTGTTGGAGCCTCCCAAAAAGGCCCTTCAGCTCTGATCTGTGCACTGACTCCTCTGCCCTGTGCCCCTGTCATCTTGTTGGGGTCAGAACCTTTGGTGCTGAGTATGTCTCTTCAGGATGTCTCTTCCAGACCTCACTCCAAGCCTTTCTCTGTTACCTCTTCCATCAGGTCTTCTTGGAGCCTGTCAGAGAAAGAGGTGGACAGATTGATGAGGAAATTTCTCCATATGCAAATTCAGATGGGGGTCATTCCAACTCTGTCCCATACGGGATCTGTGAGCAGAGCTTCCCCTTGCAAAATAGTATCTCCTTCTCCAGTTTGACCTACCACTTCAGAGCTCCCAGATCCATCTGTCCCAGGGGCCAGGTCATCGTGTTCTATAGTCATTTCAACTTCGAGCCTGACTGTTTCCTTAACTCGCTCAATGCCAACAGCATCTTGGAGCCAAAGCCTCAACGTCGAGATTGGGGGAATGACTTTGACTCCGAAGTTGTCAAAGCTGTCACTTCCACTTTGTGCCTTGGCATTCGACAGCTCGGCGCCAACTCCCGTGTTGGAGCAGAGGGCTGCTGGCGACCAGGGATGGTCTGTTCCTGACCCTTTGGGGCAGGGGAGGCTTCCTTGGGACTCTGGTAGTCCCTTAGCCTTCGAGGTGTTGGAGAAGGTCCTCTCCATGCCTAGGAGATTTCCAGCTTCTACAGAATTGGATCCTCCCCCCATCCCGAGCTGTTTGTCAGAGACCTCACTTCTGCCACCAGGGCAGCCAGCCCGTCAGAGCCTCCAGTCCCTTCCACTTGTGGAAGCCCAGATTTCTTCCAACACCTCCCCACAGCACCCAACCGAGGAGGCCTCTTGGTAGAAAAGGTACAAAAGGAGACACCTAGATTCCCCAGAGGAATCTCTCATGATAGACACAGACTTTAGTGAAGGGGAGAGTTCCCCTAGTTCTCCACCTGATTCCTCCTTTGGAGACATTTTGGAAATCCTTCATCATAGAAGTGGCTGGTCAGCCCCAAGCCCCACCCCAGATGAGTCAGTGTTCCTGGAGGCCTTTGGGATAGGCCCATCTACATCCTGGGCGCCCCCCCCCCCCGCAGACCCCCTAGTGGGCCTGGTGTCTGCAAGGACATGGAAGGAACCAGATGCCGCAGAGCCAATACCAAAAAGAGCTGACAAAATCCTCAGTGTCCCTCAGGATAGGCCCTGCTGGATGAAGGGCATTCCACTAGATGCCATGGTGTTGTGGCAGTCACCAAGAAAGAGCTTGCCCAGGAAAGCTCTACATTCCATCCCCCTAACAGGGATTCTAGGGCTATGGACAGATTTGGAAAAAAGGTCTGTGCTTCTTCCACTTTTGCCCTCATAGCATTGAACTATCTTTCCCACTTTACAAGGCTACAGAGGGACTTGCTTAAGGAACTCTCTAGATCCAGTCCTGAGTGCATGATGGCAGAGGAATGGAACTCCTCTTCCTGTATGGCCACTCTGTAGTCCTTTTTCATTGCGTCCATGAGGCTCATCTCTTACACTGTTGAGGGCACCTCTAGGGTGGCTGGTTCCGGCATTGCCGTTCGGCATCATGCCTGAATGAGCCTGTGTGACTTTGCAGAATCTTTTAAGGCATTATTCGTCAATGCCCCCTAGATGGTTCCTCTCTCTTTGGACCAGTAGTATGAGACACATTTTCCCACAGCAAGAAAGTCAGAAAGACCCTGTCTGCCATTGAAGTCCGCTTCTCTACTCTGCAAAGGTCCTTTTCCAGGAATCAGCATGGGGAAAGAAGTTGTGGTTCAGAAAGTCCCAGGGTCCTTTCCAGGATGCTCAGGGAGATTTTTCCCCCAGGGGAAGAGGGGGGAATAGTTTGAGTCATAGACACTGCCCATGTGGCAGAGGAGGTCTGCTAAATCTGGGATCTCGGGATTCTCCTTCTGAGAGATTCTTGCAGCATTCAGGAAGCATTGCCTACCTGCCCATCTCTGGAGGCAGTCGGAGGATGTTGTTCCTTGCACCTAAAAGCCTGGTTAGCCATCACAAATGACCCATGGGTGCAAGGAATTATATCCAGAGGTTACTCCATTCCCTTTTTAAACCTCCCCAAACCAAAATAACATCATCTTGATGTACCACCTAATTAGAAGGAGGAGGCAGCTTTGGAAATCACAGTCTTGCTTCAAAAAAGTCATCCAGGAGGTCCAGACCATCGTAGATCAGGAATTTACTCCCAGTTCTTTTTAGTTCCAAAGAAAACAGGGACCTCAGGCCCATACTGGACCTAACTTACCTGAAAAAATTGGTGAAACACACGAAGTTCAGGATGGTCACAGTTCAGTTCATCCTTCCCTTTTTACAGAAGGACAACTGGATGTGCTCAATAGACCTGAAGGATGCATACTATCAAATCAAAATGAACAGACATTCCAGAAGGTGCCTCCATTTCAGGCAGGGAGTCGGTCACTACCAATTTTTTACATTTCCATTTGATCTCACCACAGCCCCCAGAGTGTTCACCAAACAACAGTACTTGTAGCTGACCTCAGACTGCAGGGATTCCACGTGTTTCCTTATCTGGATGACTGGTTCCTAGCCACACCAACCGGGCATCTACTGATCCATACCAGGGACTTTCTCTTCCAATTGGCTGCAACCTTAGGGATCACTATAAACCTTCAGAAGTAGCAATTACAACCAGTACAAATGATACATTTTATAGGAGCCCATTTGGACACAAACAAAACCCTGGCCAGAATTCCACCAGACAGGATTCTTTCATTAAGGATGCATATCTGATAAATGCTAGCTGTTCAGTTCTTCTAGCAAATCTTGTCCTCAGGGCTTTGGACTGTATGACTACAACAATAACATTACTACCGACAGCATGCTTACACATGAGAGTTCTTCAGTGGACGTTGTCAGTTCAATGGTCCCTTCTGCACCAACCCCTGAATCATCCTATAAGACTGTCTTGGATGTGCAGAAATTCTCCATTGTGGTGGCTTCATGTTCCAGAAGTTGCACAAGGTCGATCATTCATTCTTCCCACTCCCATCACCACGCTTACCACAGATGCCTCCCAGCTGGAGTGGGGTGGGGGCATTACCTGTGGCAGACAGTTCAAGATACATGGACTCCCCAGGAGACCAACCTGAATATCAACATCCTAGAGAGGAAGGTGGTGCTTCTGACATTGCAGGCACTTCACTCCCTTCTCCGTCTAGGGACAATTGCATTTTAAACCAACAACATGTCTGTTGTGTGGTACATCAACAAACAAGGTGAAACCAGGTCTTACTCCCATTTATCGAGAAACATTGAGAATTTAGCAGTGGGCTCTCTCTACCAACCACTTTCTAATTGCAGTGCACATTCCCAAGGAGCACAATATACTGGCAGACAGGCTCAGCAGAGTCTTACTGATACCTCACAAGTGGTCTCTGAATCAGTTAGTGGCAAACATAATTTTCCTCAAATGGGGTCAACCTTGCTGTGACCTCTTCACCTCTTCCCTCAACAAAAAATGCAGCAGGTACTTTGCCTTGATCCCTCCTTAGGGACAATCACCAAGAGGTGCTGTAGTCTATGCCTGGCCCTCTGGTCTACTTTATGCATTCCCACCTGTTCCTCTGATCCCCAGAGTTCTTCAGAAAGCATGCAGGTTGAAAAGCAAAATGATCCTCATTGCTCCCTTTTGGCTTCAACAAGCCTGGTTCACCTTCCAGTGGTCTTCTCTGATTTGCCAATTGTGGATGCTGGAACCTTTTCCAGATCTTCAGTCTCACCCCTCAGGGCATCTCCATCTAGATCTTCAGAACTTGAAATTAACCGCATGGTTTCTCCAATTCCGATGATGGCTAGATACTCCAGGCTTTCTACATCAGTTCAGAGGATTTTGATTTCCTCCTATAAGACCTCTACCAGGAAAATTAATAAAAGTAAATGGAAAAGTTTTCAATTTGGGCCCAACAGCATCACGTTGACCTGCTCATGGTGCCCATTTCAGCAGTTTTGGGCCTAATAGCTTGTCTGTTTCATTCTAGAGCCGATTTTTCTACTGTCAAAGGTTAGTTGGCAGCCATTTCTAATTTCCATATCGGAGAAAATGCTGGATCCCTAGCTTCTTCTAGGCTTTGCAAAGCTTTTCTCAGAGGTACATTTCTCCTTCGTCCCCCTATCAAAGATCTTACCCCTTTGTGGGATCTCACGTTGGTTCTCCAAGCTCTGACCTTACCTCCCTTTAAACCTGCTGCAAAGGCAGATTTAAAAATGTTGTCCTGGAAAACAGCTTTCTTAGTAGCCATTACTTCTTCCAAATGGGTGTCGGAGTTTCAAACCTTATCTTCCAAATTCCCCTACCTTATTTTTCATAAAGGCAGAGTTACTGTACGTACTAATCTCTCTTTCTTCCCCAAGGCTGCTTAAGTAAATCCCACTAATCAAGCCATCAACCTCCATGTGTTCTTCCCAAATTTTCAGAATAAGGAAGAATATATGTTGCACCTTCTAGATGTTCATAGACAGTTACTCTTCTATCTGGATAGAACAAAATCTTTCAGAAAATCTGACCAGCTGTTTGTGGCTTTCTCAGATTCCATAAAAGGAAAAGCTGTTGTCAAAGCTACCATAGCTCGATGGCTGCAGGATTGTATCTCTTATGTTTATTCATCAAAGAATGTTTCTTTACCTAGGCAAGTCAGAACTCATTCCATGAGATCCATAGGCACGTCTCAGGCCTTTTGATCTAGAGTTTCTTTGGAAGACATTTGTGTGGCTGCTTCATGGGCGAATTCTCACACTTTTATTTTGCATTACAAACTTGATATCATCTCCAGGAATAGGGCTGCTTTTGGCTCTGCAGTACTCCGGAATATCCTTCCATGATGCCACTCAGATCTAAGTAGCCGGGGACTCTTTCCCACCGGTTTGATGAAGACTGAACAGACAACATCAGATAAAGAAGTTATATACTTACCATAAAGTTCCGTCTGTGTTGTCCGCTTCAATTTTCATCAACCTTCTCTCCCTCCTTCCCCTTTCCTTGTATCTGAAGGACCTGATGGATAGTGCTTGGAACCTTCCTTCATTCCTGTTTTGAGCTCCTGAGCATCTTTTAAGTTTTCTTGTTAAAATACATATTTTTCTATGCTGGTAAAATTGTCAGCAAACTCAATCTGAGGCATCTGGAAGGAGCGAGGGAGTATGGGTAGGGTGGGAGGAGCTCTAGTTTGGAAACTTTAGCTTGCTAACAAGCCAAGTTGGTTCTGAGGTTGGAACCAAGACCCACAGGTCTGATGAAGACTGAAGCAGACAACACAGATGGAACATCATGGTAAGTAGTAACTTCTTTTTGTCTCTGCTAGAAGTCCGTCAGGGCTCTGATCCTCCAATTTGTTTTCAGACTAGCATTCCAGCAAAGAAAAGGAAAACAAAATCAAGCATACTTCCCCCCTCCGTGGTGAGAGATCTGAAAAGAATGGCAAGACTTTACTCAGGGGCTGTTTAAAGCTCTTACATCTTTGAAGCCCCATCAGTATTTTCAAGCGGCACCTCCTGATATACCTCTTTCTTCTACCTCTCTAAAGGAGGAAACTTCCTCTAAAGAGGAAGATCTGGATTCAGGTGAGCATTACTTCTTTACCTTGGCTGTGGCTTCTGATGAAAATATTCTTTTTCCTGACTTTCCTTTGGAGGAGCTGTCTGTTGGAGATACAGTGGTCTGAATGATGCACCATTTTAAATGAGAAGGAACCAAGATCACTGATGCACAACAGAGACATTATTTCCTTTTCGACATGGGTGCTCCTAAGCTCTCTACTATTCTCCATGCCCTGGAAGCTCTTCAGAATACCTTCATTAATGCTTCTCTGAATCCAGAGTCTCAACCTCTTTTTCCTAAGAAACAGGTTTTATAAGGTTCATGAAGATCACGTTTCTGTATAAAAATCCCTCTTCTGATCCTGCTGTGATTTCACTATCTACAGAAAAAGAAAACACTAAATTATTACCATCATCTAATGTGTTGCCTGCAGATAAGGATTGCAAGACCATGACCATGTATGGTAAATATATTTATACTTTTGCAGCCTTGGCCTTTAGGGCTGTTAACTGTTAGGCCCACATGACAAGGTACCTCTTAATGTCTCCCCAAGTTAGACAGGATAGGTATCAATGCCATGCTGAAGTCAGACAAAATAAGTCTTCTGCTCTAACTCTGCTTAATTCTGGCTCTCAGGTGGCCAGACACTCCATCAAGTGCAGTTATGATGCTGAGAATGCGTCTTCTAGAGTAGCTACATCAAGGTCTGTCATTCATAGATATTCTTGGATGTTAAGTTGTCAAACTCACCTTCATTCTTGCTGGATGGGTTCGGAGCCGATCCTCGGCTCCGACTCAGCACTTGCTAAGCTCGAGAACTCATTTTACCAGCTTGAGGCAACCCTATATCCCATGATGCAAGGCGTGACTACCCCAGATCTCGTTTGCCGCTTCGCGAAGATGTCTCTTTTTTTTACCAGCTCAGGTAAAGTTTTCAATTTCTGTCAGATTAGTCAGAGTTTTTTCCCTTAAGTTATATTTGTCCTTTTTTGGGTATATTTTGTATACTTATACTTGTCTCCTACCCTATATTCCCTTCCTTTAGGTTAGGATTTATTTCCTTCAGGCCTTAAGCCTCCCCCTCAGTTAATTCCTGTCAGGTTGTGTGTGTGTTTTTAGGGATTAATTGTGTGATTGTAGTGTGTCTGTCTGTTTTTGGACATTATTATGTCTAAAGAGGTAAAGGTCTCAGGCTTCAAGAAGTGTGACTCGTGCTGTCAGAAAATGTCTCTGACAGACGGTCACACTTCTTGTGTGTATTGCCTGGGGCCTTTACACCTGCAGGACTCCTGTGCCATTTGTCACTCCTTTAGCCAGAGAGTCCTGCAGGAACGAAGAAATAAATTGATTCTTCGTGGCTTGTTAAAGCCAGAGGGTTCTCCGACCAAGGCTGGGTCGGTTAAACCCTCTAAGCCATCTAGAGCCCAGGCTGTAGTTCCTAAGCCTTCGGCTGTGGCTCCGACTCCTTCGGAGTCGAGATCGGCTCCGGCTGGAGCCGATCTTTCTACCTTGGAGATTGTTGTGTCGGCTCCGACTGGCTCCGACACACAATTGCCTATTACTTTGTCGGCTCCGGCTGGAGCCGACGTGTCCTTATCCAGTATTGGAGCCGACAAGTCTTCGGCTCCATCTGGACCCGAGAGGTCATCGGCTCCGATGGCTCCATGCAGGAAGAGATCTCGGTCTCCTTCCCTGGAGTCGATTCGTTCAGCACTGGGATCTCCTCTTTTGTCAGAGCGGAGTCATCGGAGCCGATCTTCAAGATCTTCCAGGCTATCAGACCATGATTTAGAGAGGGTGGTAAGCAGACTGTTGAAGTCACAGGCATTAGCCCAAATGCTCCATAGCCCGTCTCAACAGACGTCTGCTATTTCTCTTCCCCCCGAACTTCCTCCTCCGACTCTCATTCAGAGTTCGGAGCTTCTCAGAACGATGACCGTGGGTGCGCCGGAGCTGATACTTCCCTTTTCGGCTCCAACGTCTTCGGCTCCGATCTCCTCCATGAGACCTTCGTTGGAGGGATCCGGTCGTCGAGTCTCCCTTGTCGGCTCCGAGGGGGCGAGTGGCATCGGACCCTTGTCCGGCCCTGCTCTCCCTCTTGGAGCTTCGGCATTGGTGAGCTCGGCACCGACATCGGCTTCGGAGCCTTCTCTTTCTGTGGGGCCGGGGATTCCTGTTTCTTCGGAGCGGGGTTCTTCTGGCCTTCCTGGGAGAGGAGCCTTCGAGGTGATGAGGAGTGTCCCAGCCCCCGAGCTAGGTCAATGGTCTATTCCTTTAGCTCCTCCATCTTCGGTGCCTGTTGATGTCTCTTGCCAGCCTCTTGCTCCCGGACCCAGAGATCCATCGCCCCAGGTTTCCCCATTGGGAATAACTTCCTCTTCCGAGGTTTCTCCTGATCCTGCAGCAGAAGCCCCGCGTAAGACTACTTGTAAGAGGAAGCACACATACTCCCCTGAGTCTACTACATCAGATACCAACTTAGATGAGTCGGAGGGTTCCCCACGGTCCCCCTCTGAGGATGTCTCCTTTTCAGGCATCCTGGAGCTCCTTAAGCAGAGGGGGAACTGGCCTTCCATTAACCCCTCCGAGGATGAGTCGGTATACCTGGAGGCTTTCGGATCTCGACCCTCCACCTCCTGGGTGTCTCTGCCCTTCGACCCACTCATGCAAGTAGTGGCTCGGAAGGCATGGGCAGCCCCGGATTCTGTGGAACCAGTTCCTAGGAGGCACTCCAAATTCATTACAGCCCCGGCAGACAAACAGTTTCTTTCTAAGGGCATCCCTGTTGATGCTATGGTGGTGGCAGCAGCCACCAAGAAGGAACTTGCTGATCCTTCTGTGCCTGTCCATCCTCCTAATAAGGATTCTAGGACCATGAACAGGTATGGCAAGCGGATGTTTTCTTCAGCGACCTTTGCTATGCGTTCGCTGAACTACCTTTGTCACTTTACCAGACTTCAGAGAGACATTCTCAAGGAACTAGGTGAAGTGGTTCAGGATCCTTCAGCCACTGGGGCTCAGAAAAAGATTGCCTCACAGCTAGGAATCCTCAATTCTTTGACTAACTCCTCCATGCGGCTCATTTCTTATGCAGCCGATGGGGCGAGTAGGGCTGCAGGCACAGGAGTGGCACTTAGGTGTCAGGCCTGGATGCGGCTTTGTAATTTTGCAGACCCTTTTAAGGCGTCCTTCACCAATACCCCCTTTGACGGTTTGGCTTTGTTCGGGCCTCAGGTGAAGGATACATTGACCAGGTGTGAGCAAGACGGCAAGACGCCGTAGGAGTCCATTTCTCCACCCCTTCAAGACCCTATCCAAAGGGTCAGAAGGGAGGGAAAATGTGGTTCCGTAAATCTCAAGGAGTCACGCCAGACACACGTGGTCAGTTTACCCCCAGAGGCAGAGGGGGTAATAATAATAGGCACCGCCCTAGGGGCAGAGGGGGTCCGCAGAATCAGGGTAGCAGGGAGACCCTCCCTGATAAACCCTTCCAGCATCCCTGAGGTGTTGCCCGACTGCCCACCCTTGGAAGCAGTCAGGGGAAGATTGTCACTGTACCCAATAGCCTGGCGTTCCCTCTCTCAAGACAAATGGGTACAGTCGATCATATCCGAGGGCTACAATATCCCTTTCGAGAGGTATCCCGTTCCTCATCATTCCCTTCCAGACGTCTCACCCGGTCTAAGGGAATTGGCAAAACAGGAGGTATCAAAACTCCTAGCAAAAAGAGCCATCCAAATAGTGCCAGCAGACCAAGTAGGATCCGGCACCTATTCAAGATTCTTTTTGGTCCCCAAAAGGACGGGAGATTGGAGACCAATTTTAGACCTCAGCAAACTAAACAAGTTTGTCAAGAAGGCAAGGTTCGGATGGTCACGCTTCAGTCCATTCTACCCTTATTGGGCAAGGACAACTGGATGTGCTCAATAGACCTTCAGGATGCGTACTATCATATAAAGATTCACAGGCGCTCCAGAAGGTTTCTCCGCTTTCGGCTGGGGTCCAGTCATTTTCAATTCAGAGCCCTGCCCTTTGGCCTCACTACAGCCCCCAGAGTGTTTACCAAATGCGTGGCAGTGGTTACGGCTCATCTGAGACGTCAAGGATTCCAGGTGTTTCCGTATCTAGACGACTGGCTCCTCTCCGCCACCACCAGGCATCAACTTCTCAAGGCCAGAGACCACACTCTGCAAACCTGTAAGCAATTGGGGATTTCAATAAATTTTGAAAAATCTTCTCTGTCGCCTTGCCAATCTATTACCTATATAGGCGCAGAATTAGACACTGTCAGCATGTCAGCCAGACTCACATAACGAAGAATTCTGGACATTCAGAAGTATGTTCGTATGTTCGGGTCATATTACTCAGCAAGAAGATCAGAGCCAAATTTGTCCTGAAGGTTCTGGGTCTTATGGCTGCGGCCATTGTTCTTCTGCCATTAGCCCGCTTCCACATGCGTCTTCTGCAGTGGATGTTGTTCCCTCAATGGTCATTCCAGCAACTCCCCATGAGTCACGAGATTTTTGTCACGCAGTCGTGCAAGAGTCATCTAACCTGGTGGATGTCTTCTCCTCTGCTCCATCAGGGCCGACTGTTTCTTCCCCCAGTTCCGGTTGCCACAGTCACTACGGATGCCCCTCTGATCGGGTGGGGGGGCCTTATCAGGGCAGGATGGTCCATGGGACTTGGCAACCCATAGAATACCATCTGCACATAAATGTCCTAGAGATGAGAGCAGTGCTTTTAACGTTGCAAACCCTCAACGACTTTCTTCCTTTAGGGACTATTGCAGTTCAGACGGACAACATGTCTGCAGTCTGGTATATCAACAAGCAGGGCAGCACCAGGTCCTACCCTCTGTGTCGAGAAGCTCTCAGACTTTGGCAATGGGCGATCTCCTCTCATCGATTTCTGATAGCAACGCATATCCCCGGGAAATCCAACCTCTTAGCAGACAGACTGAGCAGAGCTATTATCATGCCACACGAGTGGTCTCTCAAGCAATCGGTAGTGGATGAGATCTTTCAGAAGTGGGGCTTCCCTTCCTGCGACCTTTTTGCTACACCCCAAAACAGCAAATGCCCGGACTTCTTCACACTTTTTCCTCTACCAGGCCATTCCCCGAGAGACTCTCTAACCCAGGATTGGCCCCGGGGACTTCTGTATGCCTTTCCTCCCTTTCCACTGATACCACAAGTTATTCAGAAAGCTACCGTATTGAGAGCCAAGTTGATCCTCATTGCCCCTTACTGGCCTCGACAAATTTGGTTTCCGTCCCTGCATTGTCATCTCCTGGCGCAGCCTTGGCATCTGGACCCAGTTCCAGACCTTCTGACCCACCAGTCGGGTCAACTGCACCGGGCCATTCGTTCTCTCAACCTCACTGCTTAGTTGCTCCACTTCCTTCCTTAGCCAGGCTTCCTATGATCTCTAACCCCGTTAGGGATATCATAGTAGCTTCTCTTAAGTCCTCCACCAAAAAGATTTATGCTAGTAAGTGGAAACGCTTTTCTTTCTGGGCAAAGTCTAAACAATTAGATCCCTTTACTGCTCCAGTGCATTCAGTTCTGGATTTTTTAGCAGAAATTTTTCAAGCAGGGTCTTCTGCTTCTACAGTTAAAGTCCAATTGGCAGCAATCTCTAAATTTCATGTTGGTCTACAAGATCAAAACATAATGACCCACAAACTTTGCAAAGCCTTTCTCAGAGGTATATTTCTTCTAAAGCCTCCAATCAGAGATCCCCCTCTGCAGTGGGATTTGAACTTAATGCTAGCATCCTTGATTCTACCCCCCTTCGAACCGACTGCTACATGCTCCTTAAAGTTTCTTTCCTGGAAAACAATTTTCTTGGTGGCTGTTACTTCAGCTAGAAGGGTTTCTGAACTTCAAGCCCTTTGTGTCCGTTCCCCTTGGTTTTTCACAAAGATAGGGTATCTTTAAGACCTAATCCATCTTTTTTACCCAAAGTTGCTTCCCAGACAAATCTTAACCAATCTATTGATTTGCCAGTTTTTTTTCCCTAATTATTCAGACAAAGCTGAGCAAAAACTTCATTGCTTAGATGTCCATCGTCAACTCAGATATTATTTGGACAGAACTAAACAGTTCAGAAAATCTCAAGCAACACACAAGTAAGCACACAAAGCCAACGGAGCTTAAACTCTGCACAAATAGAATTAACAACTGTTTCAACTCTCAAAAGCATATGCAGAGTTACAGCAGAATGCGAACCAATAAATGTGACCACAACGATGTAAAGTAATCCACACAGTCAACGATCCTTAGGAATACGTATTTATTCAAAGAGGCGTGCTTTCACCTTTCGGTTTCCTCAGACGTTACAAAATACATCATTCACACAACATTTAAGTAATGCTTGAATACATCTCATTGGTGTTAAAATCACATGTCATGTCTAACTAATAAGGCATAGTACTGACATTTCCTACTCTATACCTACTCCATTTAAGACATGTTTTTCAAATAATATGCATACATAATATAAAAATTTAAAACATATTATGGAGTGCTAACTGCATCAATCAAATGTATATCGCAGATAGCAAACTGTACAAATGTGCCTTGAAACACATGTCTTGCTTATAAGGCATATTACTGGCATTTCCTTCTCCATTTAAGACATGTTTTCCAAGTTATATTCATACATAATATAAAAAGTTTAAAACATATCATAAAATGCTAACTGTAGCAATCAAACATATAGCGCAAATAACAAAATGTACAGGCTGTGTAACAAACCACATTTCTCATCACATAGGGATAGAGCCTAAAAATCAAGGTGCTTGATACCAAAACATTCTATAGATACCCTCTGTCTAAATATGATGAATAGTAATGTGCATGTGTTATCTACGGCCCCTAATAAATATGGATCATGAAAACACAAGATCAACACTAAACCCTTCTAATTACCTAGAACTAGTCCCTTTTCATTAAAGGAAATAACGGCTCTTACAGGCATTAGGGAACTGAATAAATGCCCTATATTTAAATAGAAACTGATAGCGAGAAAACCTCTAGTGCTTGGGTTTAAAGCAGACATTAGGTAACTGGATAAAGGCCCTATGTTTAAATGGAAGCTAATAATAGAAAAACCTCTAGTTCTTGGGTTTAAAACAACGTCTTTTCTTTAATATAGGTTTAAGATTAACTTTTTCATTTAAACCTGGAGTGACATCTGCCTTGCATCTAACTATCCACCTTAACTCACATTCTAATGTGTGATTGATTAAATCACCACCTCTTGAGTTGGGAAAAATCTGTTGAATAACACTATATAAAAAACTATGTGGTGGACCCTTAATCTTGACATGCTTGGCTAAAGAATTAACATCGTTCCCTATCCTTATATGATACTGGTGCTCTCTAATTCTCTCACGTAATGCCCTATTAGTTTTGCGATGTAAAATGAATCGCATGCAGTACATCTGGCTAAATATACAACATTACTGCTCATGCAATCCGTGCCAGTATCAAAGGTGTACTCAAAGCCATTGTGTGGATTTACAAAGCTGACCCTATTATCAATCCAACAGCACTGGTTGCATCTGCCACATGCAACCGTATTAAAACCATGTTCACGCCTTACATGAGGCGAAATGTTTTTATAGCATAATAGATTCCTCAAATTGGGTTTATTTCTATATGTAATAAGAGGGGATGGTCCTACTACATCACTAATATCCTTATCAAGGCCTAAAACATCCCAATGTTTATTCATTAGTCCTTTTAAATAAAAAGCATCACTACTAAAGGCTGTAACTGCTCTCACATAGTCAGGTTTACCAGACGTTGTAGCCCTTGTGTCAACAATCTGTTCCGCAAAATACGGTCTTGCTGAGGTCTCACGCAACAAACATATCTCATCTACTGTTTGGTTGAATTTGGATGGTTCATATCCTCTCTCCAAAACATATGTCTTAGTCTCTCAATTTCTTCACCAAAACCAACAGCACTCGGATTAAGTCTAGAGGCACGCATCAACTGCCCTTTCATGACATTGCTAAACACATAACGTGGGTGCATGCTGTACCTATGCAGAAAAGTGTTCCTGTAGCATAGCTTACGATGTATTGAGGTGTTAAGGAGACCAGAAGGAAGTCTCTCTATATTAACATCTAAGAATGAGATGCTTTCACAAGAGGAAGCATGAGTAAACTTCAAATAACTCGTTGAAGCATTTATTTCAGTAATGAAACCATCCAGTCCCTCAATGCTACCATGCCAAATCATAAAAAGATCATCTACAAAGCGCTTGTAAAAACCCACACTGTTGTTAAAGAAGGTAGATTTAAACAAAAAGGTGTCCTCCCACTGTGCCATAATTATGTTAGCATAGCTATTGGCACAGGGGGTTCAATACTACGCCATCCCTTTGGGAAAACACTGAATCACCAAACATGAATACATTGTTGGATAGTATTGTTTCCATAAATAGCGAAATCAACTCAACCATCCTAACAGGAAGAGTGGACTTACACATCAAAAATTCTTGGAAATTTATTACTCCCGTATCATTCGGTATGGTAGTAAACAAATTGATCACGTCCAAGGTTACTAATAAATAGTGGGCATGGTCATCCAAACTCTGAGTGTATTCATACAATTGAAGCAAAAATTGCTTACTATCCTTGAGGATGTGTGTGGTAGCATTAACAACAGGTCTAGTGTAGTGTTCTACAAAATTGGACATGGGTTCTGTGAGCCACCCTTGCCCAGCTACAATTGGCCTCATAGGTGGAGCCAACACAGATTTATGGACTTTGGGGAGCCCTTGAATTATCGGGATCCGAGGGTTTATAACCTTCAAATAAGAGTGTAACTCACAGGTAATGTCATCAGACCTTAAAAGGTCATCCAACAATTTGTGGATTTGAGAAACTTTCTCAACTACTAAATCCATCTGTATCTCCTCATAGAACCTGTTCTCATTCAATAAGTTCATCATGCTCTCTTTATACCATTCAAAATCCATCACCACTATAGGCCCTCCCTTGTCCGCGGGCCTAATCATAATTGTATTATCAGACTTCAATGTTTCTAAGGCTAACCTTTGATTGTAGTTCAAATTCCGCCTGCTTCTGTTATGCATTTCTTCATTACTTAATTCATGATGATCATATATTCCTTTCTCAACTAATTTCAAAAAAGTGTCCAAAAGAGGATGTAACTGGGGGGTATATGTGCTAGTACCCCTGAATCCTTTGTTATACTCGTTCAGAGTTTGTTTCCCAAACTCAAGCTTAAGTTGTATGTTCCTAACAAACATACGAACATCTAACACAGAATCCACCAAATCACTATTTGATGTAGGAATGAAGCTTAACCCTCTATTTAGTACTTGTTGTTCGAATGTAGACAGTTCCCTTTTAGAAATATTCACAATCAACGATTTCCTACATTCTCCCACATTTTTTTCAATGTTGGGCCTCGTTGCTCGCTGTCCGATACTTTCCTTTTGTATCGTCCCCTGCTCTGGGACCGTGACCTGCCCATGCGTTGTTGTGCTATGGGAAAAGGGTTGAAATTACCACTAGTGTTCCCTCCTATGCCTAAATTGGTGGAGGGGGTTTTCCTTCTAACAGAGGTATCTGGGATAGGTGCAGGTGCAATGTGGTCCGGGATCCTAGAATTATCAGGGCCTCCTCCATTCACATTGTCCACCCGAGGGACAAGCAAGCTTTGTCCTACTCCACTCTGTGTCCCAGTAGTAACAGCGTTATCATTATTAACATACGTCTCACCTACTGAAACAACCCCATCAGTACTGTTGCTGATGGGTATAGAAAACAATGTCATGTACGTGGGGCCGTTTGAACGACCGTGCTATATTCCCTGTTAATACCATTATTGCCAGCTCCTGTCGAATTCATAGCCCTATTGCTATTTGTGGCTGACGGTCTATTAGTATTATTCACATTACCTAACACCCTAGGCCATGTAAAAACTTGATTGGTTTTAAAATCCTTGGTGTCCCTTAGGATCTTACTTTTCTTCTGTTCTAAAAGTCTCTTTTCAAATAAAGAGACATTATCAATCAATTTTTCTAATCTAGCATCCAACATTACACTAGCATATTTTGTTTTCATAGCATTATATACACAATTTACAGATGCTCTTAAACAATCCTCTTCTTTGGAATGAAATTCATTCAATAACTTCATGTACTTAAAACTAATGTCCAAATTCAGTTGTTGCCATTTATAAAGCAACTCAGGATATGTATTACCTGACGTGGGCATTTTTAAGACTCTAAGTCCACGTGGAACAATCTTTTTGAAGATACAGGCTTCAAAGTATTGGCGTTCAATTTGCAGCTTCTTCAACCTTAAAAAATCCAATTCTAAGTGGTTCAGTTCATCAGTTAAATTAGTAGCCAAAGAACTCTCAATGTCATTTGTATCGGATTCCAGACTCGGTTCGTACCCCAGCAATAGATTATCCACTCCTCTGACACAGCGTTCAAACCGTTCGGTTCTTTGCAGTCCCACATCCAAATGTGGCGTATACGGAAGTTCAACATCATTTACGCTGTTTACGTTTGTTTCCGCCATGCTCCTCGGCGTGTGTGTAATAAAAAAGAAGATCCCAAGCAACACACAAGTAAGCACACAAAGCCAACGGAGCTTAAACTCTGCACAAATAGAATTAACAACTGTTTCAACTCTCAAAAGCATATGCAGAGTTACAGCAGAATGCGAACCAATAAATGTGACCACAGCGATGTAAGTAATCCACACAGTCAGCGATCCTTAGGAATATTTATTCAAAGAGGCGTGGCGCTTTCACCTTTCGGTTTCCTCAGACGTTACAAAATACATCATTCACACAACATTTAAGTAATGCTTGAATACATCTCATTGGTGTTAAAAAAAATCAAGGTGCTTGATACCAAATGCACATTACTATTCATCATATTTAGACAGAGGGTATCTATAGAATGTTTTGGTATCAAGCACCTTGAATCCCCTATGTGATGAGAAATGTGGTTTGTTACACAGCCTGTACATTTTGTTATTTGCGCTATATGTTTGATTGCTACAGTTAGCATTTTATGATATGTTTTAAACTTTTTATATTATGTATGAATATAACTTGGAAAACATGTCTTAAATGGAGAAGGAAATGCCAGTAATATGCCTTATAAGCAAGACATGTGTTTCGTTGCACATTTGTACAGTTTGCTATCTGCGATATACATTTGATTGATGCAGTTAGCACTCCATAATATGTTTTAAATTTTTATATTATGTATGCATATTATTTGAAAAACATGTCTTAAATGGAGTAGGTATAGAGTAGGAAATGTCAGTACTATGCCTTATTAGTTAGACATGACATGTGATTTTTAACACCAATGAGATGTATTCAAGCATTACTTAAATGTTGTGTGAATGATGTATTTTGTAACGTCTGAGGAAACCGAAAGGTGAAAGCGCTCACGTCTCTTTGAATAAATCATTCCTAAGGATCGTTGACTGTGTGGATTACTTTACATCGTTGTGGTCACATTTATTGGTTCGCATTCTGCTGTAACTCTGCATATGCTTTTGAGAGTTGAAACAGTTCAGAAAATCTGATCAACTATTCCTTTCTTATGCAGAGAATAGAACAGGTCTCCCAGTCTCTAAAGTGACCTTATCCAGATGGCTGTCTTCTATCATTTCTTATGTTTATCATCTTAGAGGCAAGCAACTGTCCTCAAAACCAAAAGCACATTCCACCAGGAGCCTATCCACATCCACAGCCTTTCAGGATAGGCTACCTATTGACACCATTTGTGCAGCAGCCACTTGGGCCACTCCTCACACCTTTGTCTCTCATTACAAATTGGACTTGGCCTCCAGGGACAGGGCTAGGTTTGGTTCCACAGTTCTCAAGAGTCTGTTCCATTGAGCCACCCAGGATAGAGGTGCTAGGGACGCGGTCCCATCCAGCAAGAATGAAGGCGAGTTTGACAACTTAACATTTAGAACTTATGTACATACCATAACGTTCCATGTTAGTTGTCTTCTCTCACCTTCTTTCTTGCATCCCTCCCTCCTTCCCCCTGGCCTGGACTGATCTTGAGGTTGTACCTTTCTTTTGTTGGGGATGTTGTCACTCTTTCCAAGAGTTCACAATAGGAAGAGTCATTACTGTTAGTGGCCATTGGCCTAGTTTCTCCTACATTTAGTATCTTCTTCCTTGGCAAGAAGTATTTTTTGGCAGGGTTTTCTTCTAGCTACCAAACGAGATCTGAGGTAGTCACGCCTTGCATCATGGGATATAGGGTTGCCTCGAGCTGGTAAAATGAGTTCTCGAGCTTAGCAAGTGCCAGCAAGAAAGAAGGCGAGAGAAGACAACTAACATGGAACGTTATGGTATGTACATAACTTCTAATTTAAGCTCCAATCCTTACCTGAGGATATTAAGGCGAATTTGCTGGCTTTTCCTCAGGACAAACAATTTCTGTTTGGGCCTGCAGGTGCGCAGCTGTTTAAGACCTCACAGGAAAAGGGGAGAGTTATGCAAGACTTGAAGCAGATTTTCCTGTTCCAAAGGAGTTGTCCTGTTAAAGCAGGCCCTTTTGTCAGAAGAGGGCAAGCACAACGCCAAAAAGGCAAAATGACTAATAAGATGAGATTTCAAGACAAATTAGTTCATGATGACAAGAGATGTCAGCCTTCCTTTCCTGAAAAACCTGGAAACTTATGTTGATTCCCTTTTACCTTGTCCCTTTCTTCTCTGTCATGTTCCTCTATCCCAAGGATCATTTCTTTCCACTCTGCCTGGAAGGAAATCATTACAGACAAATGTGTTCTTTCTATTTTTGAATAGGGATACAGAATGTTTTGGAAGTCTCTTCCATCTTTTTCTGAAATCCCTCAACCTCCTTAAAATCAGTTCTGTATACTTCTTATTTTACAGCACCCCCCCCCCCCCCATCAGAATGGCACTTGTTTTTACTCCAGGATGTTCTTAGTCCCCAGAAAAGAGGACTCTTGGAGACCAATTCTGTATTTTACTTTTTTAAAATGTTGCAAGTTTCAAAATGTTAACTCTACAGCCTCTATTCCCTATGGTCCTCTCACAGGCTTTCTAGTGAACTTAGATTTGAAGAATGCTTACCTGCACATCCCTGTCCACCCTGTTTTCAGGAAATTCTTGAGATTTTCTGTATTTATTTTTCTGCTTTACCCTTTCATCTTTCTGTAGCCCCCTTGGATGTTCATAAAGTGTCTAATTCCTGTTATAACCTTATGCAGACTTCAGGGAATCCAAATTGCCCCTTATTTGGACAAGCTACTTCTCTAGACTCCTTCATAAACCTCTCTTATGAAGGATATGGACTTCACAATGAACCTTCTTCTCAGTCTAGGATTCATTTTGACCTAAAAAGGTCTGTTTTAACTCCGTCCCAAAACCTCATCTTTGTAGGGTGCAGGATCACAATACTGACAATAGCATATTTTCTTCTTTCAATAAAGGTTCTGTTCTTGACCGAGATCATTCAGCATCTTCCCCCTTTGCTGATGACCACAGCAAAATAATTTTTTCCTTTCATTCTTTCTTTTTTACTAGCAAGAGAGTTTTTGAGAGCCCTGTGGTTTATGGTATCAAGTATTCCCTTGCTTCTTTTTGCCAGACTTCACACGAGATATGCCATACTGCACATGAGGACTCTATAGTGGTATCTCATATTAATATGCTTTACACTGCCACTTGCAAGACTTACAGATTCCTCTCTCGCTCTGCATCAGGAGGGAAATTCTCTGGCATATCAGCCATATTTCCCTCAATCCAGAGGTGCTATTTCTGGTTTCTTGCCAGGAGCTTTACACATATGCTTCCAACCTGACATGGGCAGCCTTTTCCAACAACATCAAGGTCCATTGGGTTTGTCTATCAAGGAGATGAAAGACCATGTAAACATCAAGGAGATAAGGGCTATGATTCTGGTCATCCAGTCTTTGAATCATCTTAGGACTCCAGGCCCCCTTGCAGTCTCCACAGCAACACCATGGTCATGTCGTGCATGAACAAGCAAGGGAGGACCAAGTCTTGCCATCTTTGCAGATTGCCCTTGATGGCATGGGATATTGCTCTTCAACACAATCTTATTTTACAGGCAGTTTACATCCTCAGAAAGGAACACGGTGGCAGACATATTGAACAGATCCAGGCCAGACCCTCACAAATGGTTTTTAAACAGGGAGGTCTTTGGATATTGTCCATCTCTGGGTCTTCCATGGGTTGATCATTTTGCCTCCACTCACAACAGAGAAGTAAACTTATTCTGTTCCAGGAATCCATGCGCTTAGGCATGGAAGATGGATGTCATGTATTTTTTCTTGGAAGTGGAGGCTCCTCAATGCTTTCCCTCTTAGAACTATGTTGTCAAGAGTCCTCACCAAAATTATGAAGGATAAGTCAAAAATCTTGTTAGTGACTCCCTTTTGACTGATTCTCCCTTCTCATCCATTTTGGTAAGGGGCAATAATCACAAATTACCTCACAAGATGGATATGCTCACACAAAACAAGGACTTTCATTCACACTCATCTTCAAACTCTATAGGCTCATAGATTAGAAGTAGGCTACCATTTTAGCCTAGCCAATTATCCCATGTCAGAATCAAACCCTGCAGCTTCCATCTGTAAGGTAAACACCTTAACCATTATGCCAGCCTCCCACCCCTCTACAATTAAATCTTTGGGCTTTAGAATTTTGATTCCTTTTATTCACTTTTCTGAGGATGTACTCCAGATTCTACCAGAGGATAGAAAACTACTAAAAAATCTTATGTTTCAGAATGGAAGAGATTTTCCTTGAGGTGCAATGAGAAGAACCAGGACCTTTTCTAGTGCTGATCCCTACTGTTCTCTCTTATTTGTGTGTGTTACTCTGCTCTAGTCTGGCATACTCTTTTGTAAAAGCTCATTTGTTAGCCGTGTCTACCTATGGATCAACCCCTTTCTGCACGTTTTGAATTCAAACAGTTTTTGAAAGATCCTACACATTAGGCCACAAAGAAAGCCATTTACACCTTTTTGGAATTTGCACTGTAGTCTGGAAAAACTGACCCTAGCCCCTTTTGAGCCACCTACCAGTTTTTCCTTAAAACTTTGTACCTGGAAATCCGTACATGGAAAGTTGTTTTGTTAGTGGCCCTTACATCTGCTAGGAGTGTTTATAAGCTGCATGCTTTTGATGGCTGTTGCACTTTTTCCTTGTTTTCCATAGGGATAGAGTCACTTTTAGATGCAATCATTTATCCCTTCCTTCCTTCATGGCCAGAGTTGTTAATGAGTTATCTTTGAACCAATGCATCGGTCTTCTCTCCTTCTTTCCTTTTCCAGGAAACAGAGGGGAAATAATTCTTATTTCAATGGCTATGCAAAAACAGCTTAGATTTTACCTGGACAACACATAAGTACATTAGGAAATCAAACCAACTCTTTTTGTCCTTTCATTGGAAGAAATTGGGGTTGTCAGTCTCTAAGCCAAACATTTCTTTCTGGATTTCCAAAGCTATTTCCTTTTGTTGCTCATATCATGGAGAACAGCTTTCCACTTCTGTAAAGGCTCATTCCTCTAAGGCTGTAGCTTTTTCTAGGGCCTTCTTCAAAGGTTTGGATTCCAGAACTCTTCCTGAGGTAGCTACATGGTCAGCATTTCACACTTTTACTAAGTATTACAAATTAGATGTGTTTTCTAGATTTGCTAGGTTAGTCCTTCTGGGCTTGTTTGACCATAACGCTCTTCCTTCTTCTACCTCCCATCCTTTTGTTCAGTTTGAATACTCTCCCATTAGTCAGTAATATTGCAACACTGATCTTGGAAAGATATAGCACATTTGTGTAAAAACTTACTGTAACAGTAGATGTCCCACTGATCACTCTTGCAGTATTAAAATCCACCCTTCTTTTCCCCTTTTTGGCTTGTTTTGTCCTTTTTGGCTGAAGTGGACCTCTTCCTTATCCTCTTTCCTTTTTTACAGGACATGTACATATGTAAATAGTTACCTTTCCTTCTGTTTCAGTGTTTAGTTTGGGCCAAACAAGTTTTGAGGTAATTTGTGCTCGTACCTCCCTTAAATACCACCTTCAGGCTTAAGTCATACATCCGACATGAGGAAGATGCTCAGGCTTTGGTATGCTGGCCAGATGTACAGCTAGCAGATATCCCATCAGTTAGTAATACTGCAACAGTGATAGTAGGGCATCTACGGCTATGTTATGTTCTTACGCAACTTTACTTTCCCTCTCTTTCTGACTCAGATTTCCAGTCTAAAGAGCTGGGATTGGAGGGAGAATGTTGTGCTTATGGAGTCCTTTCTCAACCTGAAGATTCTGTTTCTGAGTAAAGTGCTGCTTCAGATTTCCCTTCAAAAGATTTATTTTTCTGAAACTGTATCTAAAATGAAAGAGTTTTTTTTCAATATGATCAGAATGTGTGATGAGACCTCGGGACCCAGGTGGACAGTAGTCTCTCCTTTGATAATCACATCACCACAGTAGTCAGGAAATCCTTCTATGTGGCACACCTCATCACAAAAGGGTTCTCATCCAGGAAAAAAGAGGTCATTGTTCTCCTCTACTGGGCACTCATTAGACCCATTATAGAGTACAGTGCCCCTTTTGGAATGTACCTCACAAGACATTTGCAGCAGCTGGAAAGGCCACAGAAGTACCTCACAAAGAGGATTACTGACCTCAAACAGATGCCCTACACTGACTGTCTCAAACAACTCCAGCTTTACTCTGTAGCGTATCGCCTGCACTGAGGAGATCTCTGCCTAACATATAAAGCTATGTTAAACCCAGAGCTGTTGGACATGCTACACCTAAAGAAATCCCAATCCCTCCGAGGTACATGCTCTAGGGACCTAATCCTTGTCACCACAATAAACAGGACATGTTGGAGGGATAGATTCCTGTCCCGGAGACTTCCTATACTCTGGAACAAACTACCCATCTATGTCAAGCAAAGTTACTCATTAGCACTCTTCAAGAAAAATCTTGATGAATGGATGGGAAATAGGAAATACACCCCGGGGATCACTTCTGTGGCTTTGCTCTACAGGGGCACAGAAAATTAACTTTCTTGGCTGGCGTAAGCCAGGGAACCTTGTTGGCTAGGCTTACTTAGGCCCTTGGGCCGATAGCCTAGTACCTACATATGAGCCTATGATTTACTACAGTTGGATATTCCATAGCCTAGAGCTGTTTCTGTTTTATCTGCCATAGAGAATTTTTTTTGACAGCTTGTAGTTTGCCTGACAGTCAAACCTACTGCCCTAGGAAGTCTGATAGGTTATACAGAGTTCTTCAGACTTACAATATATGTTATTTTAGCCTTAAAGCTGAGCCTGCGGTGATTTTCTTATCCAAAACTGAAATCTGCTAAATAAATGGCTACATTCCTTCTAACAGGGATTGTAAATTTTTGACAAATTTGGGAAGAAGGTTTATTCTTGTGTCACTTTAACATTCAGAATTTTAAATTGCCAGACTCGCATGTTAAAGGTTTTACTTCTGTCTTTTGAGAATATGAAAACGTTAACTGTTAACCTTCTTTCTTCTGAAGTGAAAATGTCTTTAAACAACTCTTTTCTGTAAGCTTTTCATCTGATTAAACATGCCTTACAGTGTTCTTATGATGCTGATGATACCGTTTCCAGGACTGCTGCTGATTCTGGGTTAGTCAGAAGAAGATTTCCTTAATTATTTTCTCAAAATCTTCCTGAAGACGTTAGAACTGAAATTTTAAATTCTTCCCTGGACAGGACATTCTGTTTGGCCCTTCTGCAGCTGATGTGCTTAAGAGTTTTGATGAGTTGGGACATTTGATTCAAGGGTGACACAAATCTTCCAACCTTTAGGGCAAATAAAAATTTTCCTTCTACCTCAACTCACCTTTTCAAAAAGCTATTCAAGCAGCAATGTGCCAATACACAGTATTAAAAAATAACAAGGAGGCTCCAAAAAGAAAGGGGAAAGCCTCTCAAAATCAAGGGCAGTTCAAAAAGTCAAAATGACTGTTGCCTCTTCACCCCTCCCCAGCAATCTTTCCCTCTCTCAATGAGTCTACATCTTCCTTTGTGACATTAAATTGCTTCAGACAAATGGGCTCTGAGACATTCAGAAAAGGTATACTTAGCAATGAGTGTTCTCTCCCAGGGGATATCTCCTTGCCCAGTAAATCAAATATCCTTCTTTCTTTCAGTTCTGGAACAGAGGTTATTTCAGGGAGTCCTAGAACCTGAGTTTTCCTGCCAGGTGGGCAAAGGGTTTTATTCAAGGATTTTTCTGGTGTCAAAGAAAGTAGGGACTTAGAGGTCCAATCTAGCCCTTTCATTTCTAAATCTTTTTGTCAAGGTCTCAAAATTCAAAATTTTAGCTTCTCAGACCCTATTACCTCTTGTCCCTTTGCCAGCATTCATGGTAACACTGGCCTTTATCACTTCCTACAGTTGTTTTCCTGTTAGCAAACATTCCAGACATTTCGTCAGCTTCTGTGTCTGGCTTATATTATCATTTCTCTGTTTTACCATTTAGACTATTTTCTGTTCCAGGGGTATTTATCAAATGTATGGCTCCAGTAATTGCTTGATGCAGACTTCAAAGCATTTACATCTTTCTACATTTGAATGATTGTGTTATATTTACAGACTTTTTTTATAGCTGTCCTTAAGTGTTAAAAATCCAAGTCCATACACATACACATTTTTCCACATGGGATCTGAGTACCGCATCAACAGTGACAGTTATCTAGAGCCAGTATACATATTGCTGGGTGGCTAGCCCTGCCTTAGTTGTTTTTCCATACCACACACTTGCACACACACACACACCCATGACCACTTTAGTGTGTCTAGTCCACCTACTGCATGTCTTTAAAATGTGGGAGAACACCCACACAAACACAGTGAGGACAAGGAGACTCTGTACTGGAGGCACCTCAGCTAAGAATTGAAATGTTGACCCCTTTGCTATGAGTTGACAATTAAGTGAACTTACAGAAATCTTTTTGCATTCCTTCTCCCAGAATAGTTTTCCTGCGATGCGTGTTAGTCTATTCTGAGAAGAGCCTTTCTACCCCCAGAAAAAGTGGAGATGTTTTAAAACATCATCCTGGTCCTGTGTTTTTCAAGTCAAAACCAGGTATCTGCCAGGCAATTTCTCAGATTCTGGGATCTGTGGCTTTTATTGTTTCCTAGCTTTCTCATGCAAATCGTTCAGTGGAACCTCTGGTCAGTCTGGATGCAGCATCTGCACCCTTTATCTTTTCAAATCCCAGTTCTGGGGTTTGTAAGGAGGGCGATCCTATGGTTGGAAGACCAGTTCTCTTGGAATTAAGTACTGCCATTTTCCCTTCTGCTTTCTGTTCAGTCTTCAGTCTGTTACAATGATTGCTTTAGACCAGAGCATGTGTGCCGGGGGGGGGGGGGGTTAAGAAGGGGTGAAAGTGCAAGGTCTGTGGAACAGACAGGACAGACAAAACACATACATGTCAAACAGATGATGGTGTTAATAAATGCTTTGAAAGCCCTAAATTATTTCTGGTCTCCTGAACCTCAGTACAATTTCATAGACAACACCACAGTAATATGGTACATAAATGGGGGGTATCATATCTTCACCCCCTTTGCAGGCTTTTAAAGATAGCTTGTGAGGTAGCTACTCAGCTAAGTAACTTTTCATTCTTCGTACATTCTATTAGATCAAAACATTGTAGCAATCATGCTAAGCAGAACCAGGATAGACCCTCACAACTGCATCAATGGGTCTTTCAGAAACTGATTCAACTGTGGGGAACACTTCAAATAGCACTATTTGCCTGCTGTCAGAACAGGCAGTTAGAGAAAACTGCTCCGGGATTCTTTGCAAACAGGGATGGAAGACAGATGCTTTCTCCTTCCCATGGATGGGAATGTTACTTTATACTTTTTCACCCTTTCCATTAATATCCAGGTTACTTCTAAAGGTTCAGAAGGACTCCCTAAAGACAAGGGTGGTGATTCCCTTTTGGCCCAGGCAACAGTGATTATTCCTTCATTTGAAACTATCCAAGGACAAGTACCACAGATTTCTCCTCAGACTGGATTTGCTCACATAAGACTGGGGTTGTTTGATACATCCCAGCCAGAAATCTCTGCAATTAACTACCTGGATGATAGAATCTTAATGCATTTTTGGCATCTTTTTTTCTGATGTTGTAGCAGGTAGTGAAGGAGGGTAAAAAATCTTATAGTAGAGAATACTGTACATCTTAATGGAAAAGATTTTCTAGTTGGTGACACTATAAGGACCAGGACCATTTCAGGGCCAGGCTGTCTCTGGTACTTTATTTGTATGAGTTATTGTACTCTGGCCTTTCTTACTCTTCCATCAAAAATCATCTATTGCCCATTGCTGCGTGACTGCCACTGAATTAATTTCTTCCTATTCCTAAGTCATGTAGTTTTTGAAAAGGATTTTACATATCCTTCCACCTAGAAAACAAGTGGCTCCTCCATGGTATCTGAATTTTTTACTTAAAGAAGCTTACCCATTTTTCCATCTGAACAAGTTCATCAGTCTGATTTAAGGTTCTTAACATGAAAGTGTTTTATTCATTGCTCATACTTCTGCTAGAAGAATATCTAAATTATGAGTTCTTATGGTGAGTCAGCCCTACCAGATTGTCCATGAAGACATGGTTTCTTTTTGAACTAATCCTTTTTATACGTAAAGTGGTTTCAGAGTTTGTCTTGAACCAGTCTATTAACATCCCTGTATTGTTTCCAGAACCAAAAAGCAAGGGAGACAGAATTCTTCATACTGTGGATGTCCACAGGTAGCTCAGTTCTACTTAGGCAAAACTCATTCCTTTAGAAGAGCTGATCAGCTGTTTGTCTTCTATAAATGAAAGAAAAAAGGACAACCAGTGTCAAAACAGGCAGTTTCAAGATGATTATTTTATGCTTGTACGTTCATCATTCACACTGCCTCATTGTCATATCGGTTCTTTGTCTGCACAAACCCACCTGTGATTCCCTGTGATAGGGGATTGGCTAAGTCCCTCTTATCAGAGGAAGTCTATCCCATCTTATGAAGTCATTTGTTCAATCTTTTAGTGCCAGCTGTAGGACTCAGAGTTAAATCTCCTCAGCAGCCTGCATTGGTGGGCTACAGCTTCCAGACTTGGATAAGATCACTTTCAGAAGACATCTTCCAAGATGGCTACACACTGATCAACAACTTAACTTCAACTCTACCAGTGTGAAAAAAGAAAGTGAGAGATAAGCACTAGTAATTTTGCCACTTTTAGTAAAATTCAGTTATTGGCTGGTAAATTCACTGCCTGGATACCAGTATGAAAAAACTTGGAGAGCCTGAATGAAAATCATCTAGAAAAGGTTAAGAGAAAACACTGACTGGGAAGAATCCTGTAGCTGTTCAGTAAAAAGCAGTCCATGCTCCAGCTTAGATACAAGAGATGGCTTCCAGTAATTTAGAGGAAACATAAATATGCTCAGAGCCGATTAAAATAAATGAAACATTGAAGGAGTGTAACAACTCAAATAACAAAAGGCTGGAAAAATGGAAGAAGCTTTAAATAGCTATTCAGATGAACAGATAAAACTGCAAAAATCAGAGTCTAGCTTTAACTAGCTATTTGGATGAACTGATAAAACTAGAAAAATCAGAGTCAAAATGAAGAAAAGGCTGACTGAGTATAAAGCTGCTCAAGAAGAGCTGTTTCAAAAATGGTAGAGTTAGAGGACAGATCTTGCAGAGAAAACCTGAGATGTTTTACAATACCAGAGACACTGGAAGGAACAATCTGTATTAATTTTATTAAAGTGCAATTAAACAACTGGATTGGTTTTCCACAGAATAGTTTGTTAATTGAAAGGACATGTTGTGTGTATGCTGCAAACCTGGCCATGGAAAAGCAGCCAAGACCTGTATTAGTAAAGATGCAGTCATACCAGTAGAAGGAGTTGATTCCTCTAAAACTGAAGCAGAAGGGTAAAGTATTAAAAACTGGCGACAGATGAGCGTTTGTGGAAAATTATTATTGGCTGTACACCAAGCAGAAGAGAAGGAAATTTATCCCAGCAGTTAGAGAATGTCGAGAGGCAGATGTGAGATTCAATCTGCTGTATCCAGCTTCAGAATATTTTTCCTGGAGGATCAAAGTTATTTTTGATGCAGAACAAGCTAAGGAGGAAATAAACATTTGTCCAGCAAAAAATGAGCCATCAAACAGAAGGGGGCCCAGGTTCTCATTATTCTGGTAATAAAGCTTATAGAGAGACTTTGCCATTGAAACATTTTTTCAATGTTCTAAAGGAAAATGCTTGAGCAACAGAAAAAATACAGGAGTTGACTAAATGAATGGAGTACCTTGGACCTAAACTGGAGTATGGGTTTGGGAGATTGAGATGAAAAGGAAGAAGACCAGCAACACTGAAATTAGTGAATAAATGTGAGATTATAAGCATCAACCACAGTTGTGAAGTATGGCTTTGCAAAAAAAAAAAAAGTGGCTAAGAAAGTTCGAACTTCTGTTGACCTGGCTTAAAGTTGTGTGGAGACTAATAAGGCATATGCACCACTTCATCTCATTAATCTTTAGAAGGACACTAAAAGGGAAAAAAATAACTGTAAGTAAAGCAATTTTAATTTTTGTTTTTAACAATATTTTTATAAAACATTTCATGATATAAATGGCATGTTATATAGTAAAGCATTTCAGTGACTGCTGTGTATGTTAAAGATACTAAAGTAAACGGGTACTTTTTTCTTTTGGGTTTTAAGAAATGTAGGCATTGCAATCAAAAAAAGAGAAGAAAGTCTGGCTGTTGGGGATTGGGAGATGGGATGTAAAAATGCACTGATTATAATATATGTAGAGTTGAGATGTTTTTTCTTAGTTTTGCATAAGCAAATGTCTGGTTTAATACCCTTGGCTTAAATTAATAACACCTCTTTTTGTGTGTAAGTATGTGGGTTTTAAAAATAAGATAACCCTGTGAATGTAATGAAAAGTTTCCTTTAGCAAATAAATGTTCAGTTTGAATTAAGATGTCTGCAGCTGAGGGCAGCTGTACATCCTGCTCTCATGTTTCCTTGGAGATAACTATAAGTGTAGGCAATAAATCTTGATAGTTTTTGGCATTGTTTACTGAGGTAATCATAAAATTAAAAGGTACAAGGGCAAGCAGGTTAGTAAAAAATAAAGTTTGAAATTATTGGAATTGTGTAAGAGATAACAGCTTTCTTGGTACATAAATATGTTAATGAATTTACTAGAACAGTATGTAATTTAGTGTTATTTAAACTCGATCCAGAGAAAGCATTCAACAGAGAAAGTTGGGATTTTATGAGTAGGGCAATGGAAGCATTTTCATTCCCTGGCAGAATAACAAGGTTAATTAGAAGGATATATGAGGGATCAGAGGCAAAAAAAAATGTGGGAATGTTCCTTGTTGACAAGTTGTGGCTGAACAGAGGAACCAGGCAGGGATGTCCTCTTTATCATTTATTTGCTTTATATTTAGAACCATTGTCAAAGAAAATAAGCAACTCAGAAATTCAAGGATATAATTGGTATGGGAATCAAGAAAAGTTAGGCTTTATTTGCAGACAATAGTATTTTGTACCTGATAAAATCAGAAAATTACATCTCAGAGCTGTGGATATTTTGAGACAGTTTCATGTCTTTTCGGGATATAAAATTAATGAAGAAAAATCTATATATTATGTATGTGACTCATAAAGCTGCTTTCTGTTTTACTTACTCCATTTTGTTTTCTTTTTAAGAAAATCTGCTTGGCCTGGTGTTTTTGTTTTGTGTGAGATAGACACTTAAATAATCTAGGCTTCACATTTCACGTGTTTTTTTTTTTGTTTCATTGGTTAGTTGTCTATTGAGTGGTACTTAAATACAAAGTGAATTTCTGGACCTTTGTCTTTTGTTGAAAAGATTTCAAGCCTGCATAAACTAAAGCACTGCTGGTGATTCCCTGCTAGCATTTCCCACCCACTCTCCCATTTGTTGATCTGCTTTTTAAACCTGGTGATTTTAAGCTGCCTAACCTTACTGTAAATTGAGCTTAATAAGCTCCTCTCTTTCTATACTGCTGTTAATATATTGAATTATTTATTTGCCTTTCCTTGTGCTTGTATTGAAAAAGTGCATTTTGTATGTCATTTTTCTACTGATTTACTTGATCTAAATTCATTGTCTAACCAGCTGTTGGATAAAGTAGTATAGCTGTACAATCTAGCAAGCACTTGTTTTTACTTCAGGAGGTCAGTGGATTTTCCATCCAGTGCACTGGGAGGTAGCCTGATCTGTTTAGGTTGGGAAACACTTCAGATTTCTGCATGTAGTTTTATTGGTTGGAGGGCTTATTAATCAGCTTGTCTTGTTTTAGTGCCTTTATAAATTCTTTCAGTTTGAGTGGCTCTTGGATCATTTATACAAAGCGAATCACTTTTATTGAATAATCACATTTCTTTATAAGCTATTTAGAGAACACTGCTGTATCTGCATCTTTACATGTGTTTGTGGTAGCATTTTGTATCTTTTAAGGTTTTTATTTATTTTTTGTGGTAGCATTTCACTCCAGACACTCATTTACACTTATTTTACATTAGGAGGACTGGGTTTATTCATCTAGTGGCAATAGGTGTTTAGCTGTTCTATCTGAGCTGGGAAGCACCCAAAAGGGCTCTAAGTATTTTTTGCACTTCTCTTATATACTGTGACTGTACTTTAGTATTTAAAAAAAGAACAAAAAACTGTACTGTCTGCTGCTGCTTTAAATAGTTAATTGCACTGTATTGCATTGTATCTGTTAGTTGTAGGGTCATTGTAGGTAGATTGTGTGATCTTGTTACACTTGAGGTCCAAACTGGCTATTCTATATTAAGAAGGTATTTTTCTACACCCTTGTGGGGTGTAGAATGCAGAAGTATGCTGATCTAACTTGTCTGAGCTGGGGATTGCTGGTAGAAGGCTTATTGTGTGTTTCCTGATTGGTAGTTAACTTAAAATGTTCCATCTGTCTTGTCTATCTTCATTTATCCTTGACTGTTGGCACGGTTCAGTATCTCGGAACCGACTTGGCTGTTATTCCATCTTGTGCCTTCCAAAAACACTCAAGCTTAGGCTCCACCCATAATGGCATAATGGTCCTATCAAGATTACCTCAGATTGAGTTTGCATAAAATAGTGACAGACAAGAAATAAAAGAATAGAGACTATATTTGTAATCATAGAGGAGTATTCCAGTGTAATGGGACAGATCCGTTCCAGCAAGTGGCCTGAAAGGCTGGAGGAAGGAAGGTGGGGATGTCAAGGATAAGTGAAGATCAGCAACACAGATGGAACGTTATGGTAAGACATTAACTTCTTTATCTGATGTTGTCAAGGTTCACTTAATCCTTGACTGTGGGGCAGAGTCCTCAGCTACTGAAATCCTGGGAGGTCTCACAGAAGAATGTTCCTGAGCACCATCGAGCCAAAGGATGCTCGAGCCCTAGAGACCAGATCCAACTTGTAATGAACAATAAAGGTATGTGGGGATGCCCAGGTAGCCGCTGCACATATAACACCTAAAGAGGCTCTCGTATGGAAGACTGCAGAAGTGGCTATTGCTCTTGTAGAACGTGTTTTTACAGACATTGGGAGCTGTACTTTCCTTTTGTTTTGAATGAAGCTTATGCAGTCTTTAAGCCACTTAGTCAGAGTAACCTTAGAAACTGATTTGCCCAGCGAAGCAGAAGAGAATGAAACAAACAACTGATCAGATTTTCTAAATTCCTTTGCTCTGCGAAGATAAAAATGTAATTTAGTCTGTGAACATCTAGTAAATGCAGACAGTATTGGCTTTTGTTGGAAGATTTTTGGGAAAAATACAGAAAGTTGTATAGTCTGATTGATACTAGAGTCAGATACTACCTTCAGTAAAAAGGAAGGATTCGTTCGTAGTGAAACCCTGTCTTTATGAACAGTTAGGTAAGAAAGCTTGCATGATAAGGCCTGTAACTCAGATATTATTCTAGCAGAAGTAATAGCAACTAAAAATCAGGTCTTCCATGATAAATACTTCAAATCAGAATTTGCAGATGGTTCAAATGGGGAATTAATTCAAGATTGTAACACTAGATTCAAGTCCCAAGGAGCAGACGGATCCTTATATGGAGGCCTCAGCAGTAAGGTTCCTTTTAAAAAGGCTTTACAAAGTTTATTTGACATTAGAGCTGTATCATTGAGACCATTATGAAAATTTAAAATTGCAGCTAGATGAACTCGTATAGTTGAAGGGGATACTCCTGCCTCAAAAAGCGATGCTAAAAATTCTAAGACCTTGTGAATGGGTGCCGAATACAGGTGAAATTTGCTGTCTGTAGCCCATTTTGAATATTTTTGCCACTTGCTGTTGTGTAATCGTTCTAGGTAAAGGTTCATGAGAGGCTAGAATAATATGTTGAACTGGGGCAGTAAGGCTAGTATGCCTGGCAATCATCGGAACTGGAGAAGCACGCAATGAGCTTGAGATTCTGGAGATTCGGGTGCATGAGCCCCTCTTGGTGTGACGGACAATAAGTCTGGAGCTGGGACCAGAGTCCATGGTTCTTGAATTAGGTGAGGCCACAGAAAGGGAAACCATTTCTGTCGAGGCCAGAAAGGAGCAATGAGAATTATCTTGTTCTTCGACTTGTTGGCTTTCTTCAGTAACTGGGATATGAGTGGAATTGGGGGAAAGGCATACAGAAGATGGGGAGGCAATCGTGGAGAAGAGCATCTCTCGGTGACTCCCCTAGAGGGAGGATGAGGGCAAAGTAGCTGCTGCATTTGTTGTTCAGAGTAGATGCAAAGAGATCGCAGCAAGGCTGGCCCCATCAATGGAATATCTTTTCTGCCACCAAAAGATTGAGAGACCACTCATGAGCATTAGGATGCTTCTGCTCAGTTCATCTGCAGTCACGTTGGAGCTCCCTCGAATATGGGTTGCAGCTAGAAAGCAGTTGGTTGAAATTGCCCATTGCCAGACTCTGAGAGCTTCTTGACAAAGAGGGTAAGATCTGGTTCCCCCTTGTGTGTTGATGTACCAATCCACTGACATGTTGTCTGTTTGAATCACAATCGTTCCTGAGGGAAGAATTTCTTGAAATACTTGCAGCACTAGGAGGACTGCCCTCATCTCTAGAACACTGATGTGCAAATTGGCCTCCAACTGGAACCAAATGCCTTGGACTGTCTTTCTCAGCTAATGCCTCCCACACCCTATCCGGGATGCGTCTGTGGTCACTATGGCTTGGGATTGTGAATGGATAAAGGGATGGCCCAGTGGGATGTCGTTGGAATGGAGCCACCAACTCAGGTTCTTTTTGCATAAATTGGTGATCTGAATTTGATGTGACACTGGTTGTGTCATTAATGACCATTGTGGAGCCAGGAGCCATTGAAGAATTTGCATGTGAAACCTGACAAGGGCAACTGAGGTGATGGAGGCTGCCATAGATCCTAGAACCTGAAGTACTGATCTTGCAGTCACAGTTCTGTTGTGAATAATCTGGCTGACTTGCGATTTTATTCTTTGAAGTCTTTTGGAGGGAGAGACGCGATACAGGTGCTTGTTTCCAACACTGCTCCTATGAACTCTAAATGCTGTGTTGGCTCCAGATGGGAGTTTTCATAGTTTACAGTGATCCCTAGTGAGGAACAAGTTTGAAGGGCATAATTCCTTGCTTGTAGCAGTAGATGCCTGGAGTTTGCAGTAATATGCCAGTTGTCTGAATATGGAAACACCCAGAATTCTTGCAGTCTGAAGTGAGCTGTGACCACTGTCATGCACTTAATGAACACCCTGGGGGCTGTGGTGAGTCAAGAGGGCATGGTTCTGAACTGGTAGTGACTGGCTCCCAGCCAGAAGTGCAGAAATCTTCAGGAGCGTTTGTCTCTTTTTATGTGATAATACGCATCCTGAAGATCTGTTGAGCACTTCCAATCATCTTTCCCTAAGAATGGGAAAATAGATTGAATCATGACCATCCGAAATTTGGTATTTTAAACTAACTTGTTCAAGGCACTGAGATCCAAAATTGGTCTCCTGTCCCCCATTTTCTTTGGCACTAAAGAATCTTGAGTAAACTCCGGATCCTATCTGGTGTGGTGGGACTGTTTGAATGGCTCTTTTGTCGAGCAATTTATGAATTTCTAGTACTGCTGCATCCCCGTGACTGGGTGGAACATGCAAGATTCTCTTGGGTTGCCTGGGTTGGTTGGAGAATAGAATATGATAACCTCTGATTATGATCCTCTGCACCCAATTGTCCGGTGTTATGATTAGCCAGGCAGGTAGGTGCAGGGAAAGTTGTCCCTGACTGCCTCCAGTGAACAGCAATCAGGCCTCCATTCAGGAGTGCCAATAGGAATTTCCAGGGAAAGAATCCCTGGAATCCTAATTCTGCGGGCCCCCTCTGCCTCTAGCGCAGCGTCTTCCATTATAACCCCCCCCCCCCGCCCCGGGAATGGTCATTACCATGTGAGTCCTGGAAAGGCACTTGGGAGTTTTTGAACCATAGCCTTCCACTCCTCTGGTTCCTAGAGTAGGGCCATTGAGGAGTAGAAAAGCATACTCCCATGACAGAAAGTGTCTTCCCATCTTTCTCACATCTAGCAAGGGTCTCTCTAATTTTGGGTCCAAAAAGGGATGTTCCGTCAAAAGGAGTATTGATGAAAGAAGACTTAAATGGCTCCACAGAGTCACACAAGTGCATCCAGGCATGTCGTCTCTTAGTTATGCCAGAACTCACTGCCCTGGTCATCTCTTCAGCTGCGTGTGCGATGAGCCTCATGGATGAATTACATATTGAATCGAGGGTCTCCAGCTGGGAAGCTGTTTTAGCTTGACCCCCCAGAGCTATGGTTCCTGTCAAAGTATCTCATAGCTTCTTTATCAGATCTCTTTGAAGCCTGGTGAAATGTGCTATGAAATTCAAGTACCTAAGCACGAAGGTCGATAAAGCATATACGTGCTTCCCAAATCTATCCATCATCCTAGACTCCTTGTTAGGAGGATGGATAGTAGGACTTTCATCAGTAAGTTCCTTCTTGGTGGCTGCTGCAACCACCATGGCATCCATTGGTACCCCCATTAGCCCAATGCTGTTGATCCATGGGTGCTGATAATATACAGTCTGGTTTCTTAGGGATTGGCTTGATGGAGTTAGGAATCTTCCAGGCCCGCTGAGCAAGCAGTTTAATCAGCTCTTCAGTGGTTGGAGAAATCCAGGCAGTAGATGGGCAGACATGGAAAGTCTCCAAGTATATGGGCACCTCTGAGGAAGGTTGTTGGGAAGTCCAGCCACCCCTCTGTTTAAGGATCTCTAGAATGTCACCAGAGATTACTTCTAGGGGTGACCTTGGGAAACCTTCCCCTTCATCAAAGTCAGTATCTTCTGTGAAATACTATTTTGGGGAGTCCAAGTGCTTCCTTTTGTTCTTTCTCTTCTGAGGTACCTCCTCAGTGGTGCTTGCCGAAGAAGTGTCTGAAGAGGACATAACCAACATGGTTGGATCCTGAGGTTTCTGTGTCTGCTTTTCCAAGTCAGAGGCTAGAGGTAGCTGTGGGTGAGGGGAAGGACCAGGGGGTTGTTTCAGTGAAAGATGAATCAACTGAGAGTCCATAGTGGACAAGGCCCTCTCCATGGCTCAGAAAGCAGGTCCCCCGATAGAGGAATGGGAGCCCAGAATCAAAATAGGCTCCTTTGAAAACCGTGGCCCCATCCCGCACTGAGGCAACCACTCCTGAGCCTGAAGCCATAGTAGACCTCACTTGCGCAGAAGCCCTGAGAAGCATGGATGGCTCTAATAAAATTGGTATCGAGTCACATTCCCCAGAACCGACAATGAAGCTCCGACTGCATGAGGTCTCCTGTTCCAACAAAACTGAAGAGCTCAGGGTAGTTATCAGTGTTGGAGACAGAGGTCCCACCAGCGTTGATACAGTCGACACCTGAAATGTCAGAACTGGAAACTCCGAAGGCTCAGATGGAGTCAGAGGAGGGACAAGAGTCGGTTAAGAAACATCTAAGGCTGCAGAGCAAGAAGTGCTAGGAAATGAGGAAATGGCTAATCCCCTCACCACCAGGAGCTGGTCCACCAGCCTCAAAACATCAGATTCTATGAGACTGTTGGTGGAGTGGACCCGAGTAGACTGATGGGGGACTGAGTTCTACCCAAAAAGGGGCTTGGTGGTCGGTCCACAAAGGGATCAATCCTTGGGGAGTATCTAGTCCATTGTAAGTCTTTGAAAGTAAACTCCTTTGGTTCTAAGATTGATGGATGGTGAAGTAGTTTGAGTTGAGGAAGAAGTGTATGCTGTAGTTGGTGCAGAAATCGACACTGATGGCATTGGAGAAGACAGCTTCTTTTCCGATGGTTCGACGGAAACTCTGGGAACCATAGAAGACTGACTTTTTAACTGGTGGTTCCGAGGAAAGTGAAGGAACCAAGCATCTTCTCTTTTTTGACCCCTAATACCTAGAAGAAGAAGAGGAGGAAGGAGAACTTTATATCAATTTTAGAGGTCACAGATATAGCCTCATCAAAGTTAGATTTTTATCATGCCTTTGAGAATCAACTTATTCTTTCTCTCTACAAGGGCCCGGTGGCTAAACCCATGACAGATGCAACAGTCTTCCTAAAGATGCACCAGGCCCAGTCAGTACACACACACATCATGACCATCAGAATTTGGCAGTTTGCAGTTGCACTTCTGGCATATCTTGAAGCTAGAAGTGCCTTTAGACTTTTCAGTCATGTCAATCAAAACACACACACACACACACACACACACACACACACACACACACACACACACACACACCAGAAAGGGAATGGAGAAAACATTTTTTTTTTTTTTTTTTTTTAAAGGTCATAACAACAATGGTATCAAGGAGTTACTGTAACGGTAAAGAAAGGGAAGGGTCCAGCAATGGTACGGAAGATTACCAGATAGCTTCCAATGATGGTATACCAAGTAGAAACACACAGCAGTTAACTTAAGAAGAGGAGTTGGGTAACTATGAAAGAACTAAAGAAATAGATGTAAGGAGAAAAATACGGAAAATGTTAAATAACACTCGGAAATTGAAGAAATTGTTAGCTCGAGAGCTGACATGAAAGGAGCATGTCTGGCACTTGAAGTGGCGAATGAGATCTGAGTTAATCTTGAGAAGAGCAGTATGGGTAGAGCTAAGCTTGAGCGTTTTGTTTTTGGAAGGCGCAAGCTGGAATAACGGCCAAGTTGGTTCCGAGATACGGAACCGAACCCACAGTCAAGGATAAAGTGAAGATTGAAAACACAGATGGAACGTTATGGTAAGACAATAACTTCTTTTTTCTGTTTGCCTGTATTTAAGCCTCACATTTGCACAGACTTTAGCATAGATATTTAGAGCTTCTCATTCGTTGGTAGCTTTGCTACTAATTGCTGAGAATCTGCTTTCACCTGGAGCAACCCACTACTGAAAAGACAAAAATAAGTATTTTTTGCACTTCTTTTATATACTGTGACTCTACTTTAGCAGTTTCTTAAGCCATTTAATGTTAGATTTACATTTTATAGCAAACGAAATATCTGTACTGTCTACTGCTGCTTTAAGTAGTTAATTGCACTCCATTACATTGTATCTGTTAGTTGCAGGGCTGTTGTAGGTAGTTTGTGTGGTCTTGTTACACTTGGGCTCCAAACCAGCTATTCTACATTAAGAATGTATTTTTCTGCACCCTTGTGGCAGTAGTGTGCTGATCTAATCTGTCTGAGTTGGGGATTGCTGGCGAAATAGCTATTGTGTGCTTTTCTGATTGGTAGTTAGCTTAAAACTTGTTTCTCGTTACTCATACTTAAGCCTCGTGTGGCACGGTGCTGCTCTTTGCTCAGTGGCAGTTAGCAGTGCCCTGTATAGACGCAAAAGCCTAGAAGCTCAGTTTTTCCCTAAAGAGCTGTCAGTGGTATGTTTCCAAGCTTTTCTGCTGCTCTGGGAGCAACTCAGCTGCACATTGAGGAACGTTGCCTTATTGATCAAGCTTAGCCTACACAAAGTATAGATCCCTCTTGTAGTCTTGGCACTACCAGCACAGTCATGTCAGATTAACCCATTCCTTTCCCTAATAAAACATACAGTAAGGGCCTGCTATCATGGCCGGGCAGTTTCTCATCATCTCTCTGGCCAGCCTGATAGACATGGGCATCTTGAGACAATGTAGCAATTTTCCCATGTATACTGATAACCACTTACTCCTGAAACAAACAAATACTTCATATGAAAAAGGTAGTTACACTATGAAATTGGAAACAAGACTCTCACCTAAGGACAAATTGAATGCCAAACAGGTTGTCAGTACACACACACACTTCCCACACTAAATAAGGACACTACACATAAACCCACATATATAGAAGTACTCACTAATAACGTACCAAAAAATCAGAGGTCTCCCAAACAGAAACTGATTACACACATAACAATGCAAAAAACAACAACACATAATAACACACACACCAGTGTCTCAACAAATAAGCCCATAAGACCTAACACCACAAAATCTAATGTACTTCTTATAGGCAACTCCACTGTGAGGATGTTCGCCTCACCAGGCTGGATACAGAGCGCATTACTGTTAGCTGCCTAATAGGTGCTAGGATCCATCAAGTCATTCAAGCACTCAAGTCACTCAACCACAGGTACCGGTATGACTCCGTCACAGTCTGTGTGGGGGTGGATAACTTGAGACGTACCTCACTGGACTATATGAAGAGAGACATGACTGAGCCTTCAGATTGTGTGTCACACACAGGTAAGCCTAGCGTTAAGCAGCATTGTGTGTTCTCCCAGGATGTTGCCACAATACAAACAAAAAAATTATTGATGTTAACAATTGCCTTAGCTTCTGGTGTCAGTCCAAAGGGATCCAGTATTTGTCAGCCTGGGAAGACATGGTCAACAGGCATGCTGCTTTGCCAGAAATGGTCTGCATCTGTCTTCTCTAGTCTTTTGGATACTGGCAAAGGCATTAGCCCCTTCTATTGTGCATTTTTAGGCAGTGTCAAAATAACCAACCTCCCAACATAAAATCCTCTCTAGATAAACTCAAGGTACTGCTCCTTAATAGGAGTCTAAACAAGAAACTGCACTCCATGGAATCACTCTTCACTTTGGAAGATGCTAACATCTGTGTAGTCACCGAGACATGATTCAAAGACATGGAAAGCACCCATGCCATGCAGGGCTACAACTTCTTCCATATGTCCAGACCACAAAATGAGCATGAACGAACCAGAGGAGGAGATGTGTCCTTCTTCATTAATAAGCACACCTCGAGACTGGTCAAACAGTATGACTTTTTTGAACTATTCCATGTCCAGTTAACTATAGGCAAAGACCCCTACCACATCATAGCTAGCTTTAGGTCCCCAGCCATGGAACAGGAGAAGCATACTGCATACCTGCACTTACTGGAGTCACTTGTCATATAGCCCATCACCTTACTTATGGGTGATTTTAATTATCCTACCATTGACTGGGAAACCTGCATGACCACAAACATGCTGGCTAAGAAGTTCTAGGACTTTATTGAAGCAAATGCTGTGGAACAGCTAGTCAGCACACCCACAAGAGACTCAAATGTCCTGGACATAGTACTCCGTAAGATGGGAGAGCATTTCACCCTCCCCTGTGTGATGTCCTCCCTGGTGAGATCGGACCATACTTCAGTTTTGTTCGATGTAAGTATAAGACCAGATACGCCAGCAAGCTCAAATATGATTAAGAATTTTTCAAACACAAGCTACCTCCTACCAAGTGATGGTATAAGAAGTTTCAAAGACCCTTCAAACAAAGATAACACAAACGCCTGTGCAGAGGTGTACACCAATGCCCTGTATAACTACGTAAGCAGTTGTATAGAATCAGCTGTACCTGACCAGATTAAAAACAGATCTTGCCAAAAAAATAAGCCACCCTGGTGGACACCTAGTACAAACAAGCTATACAACGAAACCAATGCCCAAATACGAGAGGGAACTGTCTCAGCAGAGGAAGAAATCCCTTTCTAACTTAACCAAACAAATAAAAGCTCTCATCAAGTCCTCCACATCTAATTAAGAAGTGAAAATAGCTTCCCTAGCTAAGGATAATCACAAGGCATTCTTTAACTTCATCCAGAATCTAAAAAGGAATACCAGGTTATGCTCTGAACTGGTTGTGGATAGCACCACCCATACTCAACTGGAGATAATAGCCAGCCTGCTAGCTTACAGATTTGGAGCAAACCTCACCCCCTGTCCCCTCCAGTCATCCCCAAAATATGCCTGCCACAATTCCACAGCCTGTTATCTCAAGCAAGCAGGTCATCTTGGTGTTCTGCAAAGGCAAAAACACGGCATCAATGGGACCAAATAACATCCCAGATTGCCTTTTAAACAACTTAAAACATGACCTAGCAGACTTATTTAGATCCCTGTTTAACCACAGCCTGGGAACTGGCTATGTTCTAGCCGATTAGAGGACACAAACAGTAATCCCTCTGTAAAAAGGAGGACCATTAACCAACCCTGGGAATTATAGGCCCATAAGCTTGACTATCCTCATCTGCAAGGCCATGGAATGAATAATTATGGACCTAATTAACAAGGCCCAGAGATCTCCAAACACTGGACCCAACCCAGTTTGGATTCGTTAAAGGTAGATCATGCCTGTTAATCATGGTTGACTTCTTACAGAAAGTCACCAAGGCCCTGGATTAGGAGAAAGACAGTGCATACCTCCTATCTTGACCTGGCCAAGGTATTTGACACAGTTGCCCACTCAGGTATTATAGAGAAACTCTCCCAATTGAGAATTAACCCCTACATTACCAGATGAGTAGCCAGCTGGATCACCTACAGGACACTTACTGTCAAAGTGGATGGCTTCATGTCTAGCAAAAGATCAATCACCAGTGGCATACCACAGGGTTCTGTGATGGTCCTCTTACTGTTTGAAATTTGTGGCTGGCCAAGTTCACTGACGATTGCAAATTGGGAGCAATCATTGAGTCTCCCAACAATATTAATATACTGCAGACAGGGTTAAAGCAGACAAATGATTGGTGACAAAGCCATGGATTAAAGCTAAGTGCAAAAAATGCATTATTATTCTCTTTGGGAAAGCTGATATCCCTACTAATTACATTATAGACAATAACCCCCTAAGTATCCTAAAGACACTCAATCCAACGGACACCTCAATAAAGATTTATTGCCAAAATTGTCCAAATGCACAAAGAACGAACAGAGAATCCAACAACATGAAAATTAAAATTAAGCCACCATAAGCGCTTTTGTCCCTCAAAGCATATGTTAAATGGAACTTCATCAGATGGCAAAAAGGCAACCTCATATCCCTTATATAATTTGGTCGTATGACGTCACTTCCCCCAAACAAATAAAATCATTAATTACACTCATCATTTCAAAAAACCTATCAATTATTATAAAATCATATTAAAATATGCTTCCTACAAATAACTCGATATACCCCAACATATATAGTCCCCTTACAAAATACTTTAGCTTAAAAAGCACTCATACAAGACCAGCAAGACCAAAACAAAAAGAAATAAATAAATAAAAGGAAACTAAGAATGTCATCTGTTAAGGGCCCCTAAGTATAGACCCAGTAGGACGTGATCTGGGTACTCAGGCAGGTTGATAGCAACCTGAACTTTGAACACCACATATCCACAGCAGTAGGGACATTCTTCTATGTGGCACATGTTATAAGTAAAGGCATCACATCTAGATCTAAGGAAGTTATAATTGCATTATGCTTGACCGTCATCAGACCAATAATTGAATACAGTGCTCCCTTTTGCATGTACCTCACCAGATACCGGCAACAATTGGAGAGGCCACAGTGGTTTCTTACCAAGAAATTACAGGGTACACAAAAGAAGTTTCATGGGGAAAGACTGAAAGCCTTGTCACTGTTTTCTGTCTCCTACAAGTTGCTAAGGGGTGATGTGTGCCTGGCTTACAGGGTACTCTCTGCCTCAGCCCTGATGGAAAATGCTTCAGATTCGTAAATCAAGCTGTACAAGGCTTTCTCACTCCAGGTATCTTAACCTAGCCTCTGACATCAACAGGTCATGCTGGAGAGAAAGATACATCTCTCAGAGACTGCCACTTCTCTGGAATAAGTTTCCCGTTCATGTGAGACAGAGCACCTCCATGACCCTCTTCAAATGCACCCTAGATCAATGGATGTGTGACCACAAATTCACTCCTGGAGTGGTACCCATGTCCCTCCTGGACAGAGGAATTCACTCACCTAACCACCAGCAATTGGGGCAACTCAGGGTAAATATGGCTAGGCTTGTAAGGGCTCTAAGGCCTTTAGCCTAGTAACCTTCTATGAACCTATGAAAAAAAGGCTATAGCTGTAAATTATGTACCCGCACATAAACTGACTAAACAATATCTATATTTATGGGGACACAATAAAATGCAGTATTTAGTAGTATGGATTAAAAGGATTCTGTTATGGCAGCTAAGGATATGTGGGAAGAGACTAAACAAAAGCTAAGGCAAAAACTGAGAAATTGGAAGTTCTTGTTTATAGGTTCATAGGTATTTACTAGGCTAACGACTGCAAGGGCTTTTTTAAGCCTAGCCATGCATCCCAAATCTCTGACGAGTTCTGATAACCTGGATAATTGTAAGCATGGGCCTGGGAGATGAACTATTTACAGGTTACCTGTGTCCGTTAGAGACACAGATGCCAAACCAGGGATGAATTTCCGCTTTCCCATCAAATTGTCCAAGTTGCACTTGAATTGGGTTAGGGAGAAACTCTGTTTCATATGTATGGGGAGCCTGTTCCATAGACGGGGTAGTCTCTGGGATACATATCTATCTCTCCTGCAAGTCTTACTTATATCACAAGCAAGCCTTAAGTCTTTAGAACGGGTAATTCTGGTGCTGTTTGTTTTGTGGATATGCAGGCGGTCCATCAGAATGGGGTCTGACAATGCCCTGTATGCCAGGCATAGATCTCTCAAAACCCTGTAGGAGACTGAATACAGGGATAGGGCCTTGAGGCAGTCTGCACAGGACATATTACTTGTGCCTTGTATTCTTTTAGTGAGGAACCTCTGTGGACGTTCCAGTTGTTGGATATGCCTGGTTAGATACATACCAAAGGGGGCATTGTACTCAGTGATAGGTCTGATGAATGCCAAATGCAGGGGAATAATGACTTCCTTGGACTTAAGTTGGGCAACATAGAATGATTTCCTCATCACTGTAGACACATGATGATCAAAGGCTAGATTACTATCTATCTGTGTCCCCAAATCCCTGACTACTGGGTCAACGCTAAGGCTTGTGTTGTCAGTATGATAGTTACCAGGGATGGATGACTTCCCAAAGGATTACACAAAAAAAGAGCACTGGATAGCCATTTCCACCACGAATAAAATTTATTAATGCACAGCAAGCCACAGCACAAAAACAGGATTAACGCCGAAACACAACCAGTTCGTTTTCGTCTTACCGAAGTGGTGAGATGAAAATGAACTGGTTATGTGTCAGCGTTAATCCTATTTTTGTGCTGTGGCTTGCTATGCATTAATAAATTTTATTTGTGGTGGAAACGGCTATCCAGTGCTCTTTTTCTGTTTACTGGTCTTGGTGTGAGCAATATTCCTCTTGGACTTGTTTACTGACTTCCCAAAGGATACTAGTAAGCATTTCTTGGCATTTAGTTTTAGTCCGCAGCTCTGACACCAGTTGTTTGTCTGTGTCAGCCCCTCCTGGAGAACATTTGTGTCAGTGTGAGATTCAATGACAGCTGCTAATTTGCAATCATTTGCAAATTTAGTCAGCCAGGGACCACTGACATTGGCCTCGACTTCTTAGAAGTAAGTGCCAAAAAGGAGTGGTCCAAGGACTGATACCTGAGGGACTCCACTTGTGATTGCCATCTTTGTAGAGGTGGACTCCCCAATTCTAACTTCCTGGCTCCTGGCTGTGAGCCAGTTGGCTATCCACCGGGTGACATATGGGTTTGTACCTAACCTCTTGAGTTTATCAACGATCCCTGAGTGGGGTATTGTGTCAGATGCCTTGGCCAAGTCAAGGTAGGCAGTATGAACAATTTTGCCACCATCCATTGCTTTAGTGACCTCAAAGAAGTACACCAGGTTGAGTAGGCATGATCTGCCCTTGACAAAACCAAACTGGGTTGGGTCCAATGTCTGTAGGTTTATTGTATTTCTATTGATCATCTTGATGATAATTCTTTCCAATGGGGGGAGTTATATTTGATGATATTTTCTGAGGGAAGGTTGAGGGGGAGAGAAGAGTAAAGTTGCAGCTGAATTTATCAGCCAGGAGGTTTGCTATATCT